>NC_035109.1:347410759-347743259 GCF_002204515.2 Aedes aegypti | reverse complement strand
AAATTCCGTTAAACTAGTTTTAACAAAATCATTGAGTGTTGTCCTAATTATCGGACAGACAATAGTTTTATCGATATCGGAAAATATCGGGTCGGCAAATATCGGATATCGTATCGATAAAATCAAGCCGATAATATCGATATTATCGATAACATCGATATTTGCACAGCCCTACCGTATATACAACCGGTTTTTGTATCGGCGATATACGAGACAAACTCAGGAAAATCTCCGCCTAAATCCATCACAATTCTGGTCCTTTGTAAAATCCAAAAAGAATGAAGAAGGCTTACCTGTTGAAATATTCCTTGGAGACCGCCAAGCTCATACATCGGCAGACAAAAGCAACCTTCTGGCAGACCACTTCAAACAAGTCTTTAGTAGCTCCTCAGCTTCTTCAGTTCTGGTACATAAGGCAATAGAACATACTCCAAGCGATATTCTCAGCCTCGATGTAATTGCGATTACTCCGGAATTAATTGGAACGGCCATATCGAAGTTAAAATCGTCTAATGCAGCTGGTCCAGATGGAATTCCCTCCTGCCTACTTAAAAAATGTTCTACTGAGCTCATCGAACCACTAGCAAAAATTTTAAGCTTTCTTTTGAACAAGGTGTGTTTCCTAAGCGATGGAAAGCATCCTACATGTTTCCAGTTCACAAAAAAGGAGACAAACGAAACATCGAAAACTATCGAGGGATAACGTCTCTGTGTGCCTGCTCGAAAATATTCGAACTTATTGTCAACGATGCCTTATTCTCTGCTTGCAAGAGTTATATATCTACTGATCAACACGGGTTCTTTCCAAAGAGATCAATATGTACCAATCTTGTACCATTTACTTCGATGTGCCTGAGGACTATGGAAACTGGTGCGCAAGTCGACGTCGTTTACACGGATCTCAAAGCTGCGTTCGACCGTGTAGACCACGGTATTCTACTTGCAAAGCTCAATAAGCTTGGTGTGTCTGGAGCAATGATACGCTGGTTCAATTCTTATCTTACTGACCGACTTCTTTGTGTAAAAATTGGTACAGCTGAATCATATTACTTCACCAACCCTTCAGGCGTTCCACAGGGCAGCAACTTAGGACCGTTGCTGTTTACGATTTTCATCAATGATGTTGGACTGATCCTCCCACCAGAATGCCGTTCATTTTACGCAGATGATGTTAAACTGTATATCATTGTTCGTTGCTTCAGAGACTGCTTACAACTACAGAGCCTAATTCACAGCTTCGAAACGTGGTGTTCAGACAATTGTCTAACTCTGAGTGTTCACAAATGCAATGTAATCACATTCCATCGCAGTAAGAGCCCTATTTTGCACGATTATAAGATGAACGGCCAGAGTCTCCAACGCGTCAACAATATTCGTGATCTTGGAATCTCACTGGATGCCCGCTTAACGTTTAACCAACACTACTCGGATATGATTGCTAAACAGGCTTCCCGAAATCTCACGACCGCACCGATGAGACCGTGAGCAATGCGATCGGCTGTCACATTTCTCTTTGTATTATGGAGAGCGACACAAACAGAGCATACACAACTAAACGGTTACGAGTGCGACAAACCGCATGCTCTCAATATTCCGATGTGTCGCACGAAGTAAAATCTCATCGCAACATTGTCGCAATGTGTACACGAGCTTGACTGCACATGTGCTGTTTCATGCGCTATCCGATATGTGACATGTCTCATGCGCTGTTCATGTGATAGGTACTGGTTTCAAAGCTCCAAAAACTTAGCGCGTTATTTTTGTTTCACAACGGTTTGAACTGTATGAGGCTCTGCACTGTGATTTTGTATGGCATTTGTACTTTTACTGGCCTTGTTGTTTACTAATTTCATTAAGGAGCGAAGGAGAGCGAATAATTCTTGTGCAGAGCCCCATTGTACGAGACGTTCCGCAGTGCGTTGAATGCAAGGAGATGCGAGACAAAAATCAAATCTGTAAAATCAAGCCATTTTAGCTCCTCGGTATGGAAGGGAAAGTTGTTCTTAACGAAAAGAGCTGTAATTTACACAAATGACATATTATATAAACTAATTGCAACTGTCTCAAGCACCAATTTCATTATTTTCCATGAACAACCCTGTAAAATGTACTTAAATTGCACATAAAGACGCAAGCAATTATTTGCAAACATGTCACTTTTAGTTTTACGCCTTTATGCTCAAAAATCGTATATTTTCCAGTTTTCAATATAAAAATTGAATAAAATCTTGGGAACTACACATATTATTTTGTACCATTTTTGATACAAATTTGCTCTGGTGTAGAGTCTGGTGGTTTCGGGTCATTTGGCAGAATGCCATTTGGCCGAATACCGTTTGGCCGAACGCCATTTGGCCGAAAGGGTCATTTGGCCGAACGTCATTTGGCCGAATGCCGTTTGGTCGAAATTGAAAACATCCTAAATGTAAGCAATTGTTCTCTTCTATGCGAGCGGTAATAGCCACCAGCAAATGTTTTGGCATCGCATTCATAGTTAGTTTTTGACAGTAACTAAAACTTATTCGTCCTTCTGCTAGATCGGGTTGCTTCGATCCCTCCAATCGTACTGAGTAATATTTTTCATAGTTTTGACATCAACTAGTCTTGGCTTCTTCTTTTCACAATGAAGAAACAGTGTGCTTCTTTGACGTAACTGTTCACCGAATCGCTTATTGATATACACAAGACACGGTGCCGTGTTCAGTTCATATGTTGTAATCTTAATCTTGGAGGAAAATGATATCTCACCTAAGTTAACCCTTGAGTTAAAAAAAAATGTTTTGAATGAAACGTATTATAAGCTTTAATTTCAATAACTATGGAACATGTTTTTCTCTTGAAAGAACAGCCTAAGATCAAAAGAAGGATAAATCTCTTTTGAAAATTTAAGCAAGTGTAATGCATATAATCATTGTACTACAAAGAACTGCCGATGATTAAAAGAAGGTAAAATTCCCAATTAAAATATTAGCTAAACTATTACCGATAGTAATGGAACCAGTATAATTCGAAAGAAAAGCCTATGTTTAAAAGAAGGAAAAATGTCTGATGAAATCATTGCAACACTGGAAATCTTATAAATGACACCGTTGGTAATCCAGTGGCGAATCAATCATTACCTCAAAGCCTTGACGCAATATGTGGAGTTCACAACTTCGTCCTGAATTATAGGGTCGATGCTATCATTCTCTTTGACTCTTATATAGTGACAAACAAGTCGTCCCGTCACATCATTAAAATTAACAAATTAAGGTGACACATCTCGGAATCCAAACATGGCAGGCAGAATGGCCGGGTTGTGCCCCTACTCACGATTTCAATGGCACTAATCTGCTGAAATAATGAACGTACAAAGCCAATCTTCTTATTTTATGCTTTCTGCTAGTGCACAAAGCTAAAATAGGAATTGCATTGTAGTTTGATGCTTCTTTCGCGAGATTTGTGCTTTCAAAGTTTTGGTACATTATTGACTTTTGAATCCAAGCTGTTTCACCTTAATTAGCTTATCAGTTATTATTTACACATCAGCGTTGTAGCAATTTGAATTATTTGTTCATGATTCGGCCAAACGGCATTCGGCCAAATGACCCTTTCGGCCAAATGGCATTCGGCCTAATGGCGTTCGGCCAAACGACATACGGCCAAACGGCATTCGGCCAAATGGCCGAACCCCAGTCTGGTAGCCAATACAACATAGGATTAAAAGATTTTATGTTTTTTTATTGCATAAAACCCATTGCTTTCTTTTTTATGTTGGACTTTGTTCCGGGTCTGTGCATGATTTAGCGTGAACAATGTGAACAATTTTTTGAATCGATAACTCAATTACACGTTAGTTTTTCATAACAAAATCAACGTGCTAAAATACTACTTCAGATTCAAATACAAATTATGGTGTTCTTGTCTCATAAAATATATTTACTAACCTTCAGCCATGTTTACTTAAGATTTTAGTTGAATAGATTAGGACAACAACAATTGAAGTACGTTTCGTCTTTCAAGATTGTTCCGTTTTTTGTTCTTCATTTGTCCCGTTTTTATCCGATTTGCTTATGGTCAGCCTAGTCACAGTTTCGTTACTCGAGAAATTTGATGTAAGATGCTTTTCTCCATACAAAATAAATTGAATTTACTTTTGCTGATCAACTGTGGACATGAAAGAAAAATGCAATCCATTGATGAAATTTCATAAGACAAACTGCGGGCCAAATCGCAGAAACAATTATGTGTAGCGAGCTACTTTTTAAGTGCACAAATGTTCGCATGAATTCTGATAAAAATTAATAAGGTACCCCGGGGCAAGTGAGAATCCGGGGTAAGTGGGGTGTTTCGTCATAGCTCAACTAGGAAAAGTTTTTCATGAGGGTATTCTTCTAGAAAGTTGAAGATATAATGACAAGGAATGTATTTAGTACTAAACATATTGTTATTTTTATTACCATGTGGTTCATGTAACAGTTGTCAGTTCAGCGCCATTTTCAACTTGCATGACAAATTGTGACACGTTTCACGTCTTGCATTGACTCGCATAAAATAAATGTGTTTTAAATCGAATTTCCATCAGTAAGCTATAATTTTTAGTATTATTACAAGCTGCTAACGATAAACCAGTATTTTGTTTTCATTTCATATGAAATTTTCGATGGTCTATCTTACTCCAAAATATATTTGTACCTGGGGTAAGTGGGACCTATCAAAACAAAAACCAGAATCAAAACTTTTCGTACACGTTTCATACATCTTGCTAGAGAGTAGCACCACAACATTCAAACAAATGATTTTTATCAAAAAAGATCAACCTCAAATTACGTAATTGCATAAGAGGGAGAAGAAAAGTGTTATTATTCTTTATTTTTTAATTAATTTTTTATTTTTGAAATACGACTTCAAAATTGAACAAACACACAGCTGAAATTTGAAATACATCATGAGAACGATTACTTTTCTATGTTATTTGAACTTTATTTGTTATTTCTACCAAATTAAGTAGTGATGGAAAACAATTCCATCCCATAAGGTGGTTTTCTGCCATGCATATAAATAATAACAAAACATATTTATAATTTCGTCAATTATTGATTGTTTATGTGCTACATTTTAATTAACAACTAATAAATGATATATTTTGAAATTGTTTAATTCTTCTTTACGCTTTTATTGAGGATTTTTCAGTTAATATTAAATGTGAGGTGACATACTATTAAATAAAGGGTTTCTTCCTAAAACGTAACGTATTGTATGGTCGATACATTATGTACATCAAATATGTACTTAAAATTAAAAATCTATGACTTATCAACTCTATTATTGTAATGGTTGACTAACTGATGTGGATTGACGCATGAAACTGGATGTGTCTCACTTGCCCCGCTTAGCGAGGTAACTGCGTCCATTGGCTCATTCTAAAACTTTCTTCCAAGGTTTTCACCATTTCAAAATTATTCGATTAGTTTCATGCACACACCAGCAAATATGTTGCCAAAACGTGATTGTGTTGTTGGATTTGAAAAATATTGACATTTGAAAATTTTATTGAACAATTTGTTTGAACTATCGTTTTTTTTCGTTCCCACTTGCCCCGCGGTACCTTAAATCAAATTCTTGAAATTTGACAAAATGTTTTTTTTTTATTAATAGAAAAAAATTGCTGCTAAATATTCTGACACTGGATATTTCAAAAGTCCCTTCCAAAATATGTAACAATCTCACCAAGAATATTTTGAAGGATTTATCGTAAATTTTTTGTAGACTGTGAGAATGATTCCTAAGATAAAAAAAAAACATTTCCAGAATCCGACTTAGTATTATTCAAAATCCAGCTTAAGATGTTGTGATAGCACGACACAAAATTTATGAAAATTGTTATCAATCTTTTGCAAGTATCCTACTTTGAAAATATTTAAGAAGGCTTTTCAGTGTGTATTTTAAAATAAATCTGCTAAAAATATATCATTTAAGATTCTATCAAAATATTGAATAAGATTACAATCTTGCACAGGATTATAAAAAAAAACCTGTTCGAATCCCACCTGAACACGTGGATTTTTTTTTTCATGATTTCACTCACAATTTATTCATAAAAATCCACGCGTAATGAGCTTCTTCTTCTTCTTGGCATTAACGTCCTCACTGGGACAGAGCGTGCTTCTCAGCATAGTGTTCTTATGAGCACTTCCACAGTTATTAACTGCTTTCTTTGGAAAATTTATGCCATTTTTCGCATTCGTACATATATCGTGTGACAGATATGATGATATTCTATGCCCAGGAAAGTCAAGGAAATTTCCTTTACGAAAATATCATGGACCGACCGGATGTTCCGGATCTTTCGGTAAACCTCCAAGTGGCCATAGCTGATCATAAAGCGTTCGAAATATTAGTTTCTTGAATGTAGAAAGCTACTGAAATTAAAAAAAAACAACGAGAATTTACAAGACATCTTCCATAATATGGCCAGTTTCAAGGACTTTCCGGATCGTTCGGGAGACCATACAGTAGCCAACTAGAGTCACATGGTGGTCTAAATACTGATACTGTTTATGGCAAGTGAAAACAATGAATTTTGAAAAATTGCGGTGTTGTGGAATAAATCACGCGAATTGTCCACTTCTCCGGATATTCCGGATCATCCGGTGAGCACTCAATGGCCATATATGGTTTTATGCACTCAGAGCATTGCATTGGCTGTGTCTCTGTATGTTGAAAACTAATGAGATTGAAAAAAACCGCGGCTTTCCAAGTTATTTTTAACGATTTGACCACTTTTACGGATGTTCCGGATCTTCCGGTGAGCCCCCCAATGGCCATATAGGATCTTATGCACACAAAGCATTGGTCATGTCCATGTATGTTGAAAATTAGTGAGATTAAAAAAAGCCGCGGCTTTCCAAGTCATTTGTAACGTTTTGACCACTTTTACGGATGTTCCGGATCTTCCGGAAGGCATATTTCAGTTTTTAAAATAAGCTTCAATGAAAGTGACTCCTTAAATCACTTGAATATCTTTCATGTTGCACGATTGCCTGTTCCTACAAAACTTGAGTTGTTAAATAACAGTATAGTAATATAAAACTGTTCGGGAAAGTTGATCAATTTTTTACCCGACTCGACCCAGGAGGCACCGGAATAACTCCGGCCACAGGCAAAATTTTGGACCACTTTCCCCAGCATAAGAAAAAAAAAGAGTTTGGATTTCATATGGTGAAAGAAGTTTGCAAATCGAAAAAAAAATAGCTTCCCGACAATTTTTTGATTTTTTTTTTCTTAACCCTGTCGGATACGGGTAAAAATCATGAATATTTGATTCGAAAAATAAATAGTGTAAAACTAAACTTAAAACTAAAACAGATTGGAAGAATAGTGAACGAGTCAAACATAAGAAAAGTGTTCGAGACCTTCGCGGCCGCACGTAATTAAGTCGTGGGTTAGACGCGGCCTGCAAGCCGAACATTGGGCAGTAGCGTGGGACAAAATTCAGATGATCGCTTCAGTTCACTTTTTGGATTGCATTTGGGTCCCATAATAACTGTGCAAAATTTCAGCTCGACCAGTGAAACTATAATTTAACGCCAGCCGTTCAAAATTTATATGGGATTTATTTTGAGAAAACTAACGTTTACTAAGAAAAATCGTCATCTATAAAAATTCTAGAAATAGCCCTCGATAGGTACTTTTACGATGAAAAACATTGCCGAAGACCGCGAAACAATCCGACACTTGTGGAAAAAGTTATTCAATGAAAACCAGTTGTCAAGGTGACGTTGAGTATATAATAACAAAATAAGGCAAATTTTTAAATAGTAAATGCTTGATAACTTTTTTCACAAGGATCGGATTACTTTGCGCTGCACTCTTATTGTCAGTGTTCTCGGTGATTTCGCAACATTCCAGTTCCGAAATTGCTCCTAGAATACCGATCGGCAGTCGCTCTCCGTATACTACACATTTACGCAGCTGCCTCGTACATATGGAAGCCTCATGAGCTAAGTCTCATGAGACGATACATGCGCTACGGTGGCATGCGGTTCACACATTGCTAAATGCGACAAACGATGCAGTCGCACAGCGCTCGGGTTTCCTATGTACGTGCGATGCGACAAGCAGGAAAAGAGAGAGAAGAGAGAAGTCTCATTTCAAGCGCACGTCAAAACGATGATCGTGTGCTTCTTTTAGGTGAGTCTCACAAACAAAGTCTCACGCACTTGAAGCCTGTTGCTAAAGCAAACAGACAACTTGGTTTTATATTCAAGATTGCCGACGAATTCCACGATCCTCTGTGCCTCAAAGCGTTATACTGTGCGCTTGTACGTTCGATTTTAGAATTCGGATCAGTCATTTGGTGTCCATATCACGCAACCTGGATAGCGAGGATTGAGGCCATCCAAAGAAGATTTGTTCGCTATGCCCTTCGGTATCTACCATGGAACGATCCATCGAACCTTCCGCCCTACGAAGAACGTTGCCAATTATTGGGTATAGAAACCCTCGAACATAGGCGTACGACCGCACAGGCGGTTTTTGTAGCAAAACTGTTTACCGGAGAAATTGACAGCCCCGAAATAATAGGCCAAATTGGCATTTATGTTCCCGAACGGAATCTTCGCTCAAGAAACTTTTTGCACCTCGGTAGCCGATCATCAAACTATGGCATGCATGATCCGATACGTTTCATGTCCACGCGGTTCAACGAATTTTACTCGATCTTCGACTTTCACGACACCTCAACAACATTTTATCGGCGAATACAACGTGAATTGATCGATCGACAGCGTAATATTCCAATATAATCATATGAACATCTACTAATTTGAACAGGTGAGTCTCTGTCCAAGTCCTGTACTCAGTAGTTTTGTTCTATACCCTTGTCTTTATTTCATGGATTCCAACCGACCCGCTACAAACATCGAGTATCAACTGGATCAATGAACCCCGACTTCCCGAAAATGTTTTTAAGTTCATCTATTTTAGAGATAAGTTTTAAATTGTTTTCGTTTGTGTTCTGCTGTTTACTATTCATAAGCTTAAATTCTCTGTTATTTTTTGAAAAGATATGGGGTTTTTACGCTTTCTTGTTTCCGGCATAATGTGGCTGACACAAGGAAGCTTTTCCCCATCCAACCTTTTTCATTAAGACTAAAAGGGTCAGATGAAATAAATAAATAAATACAAATACAAATACAAATACAAATACTTATATTCTCATTTGTTTTATTCACTAACTCAAATTCTTACTTACGTGGAGTACACGTTGAATAAACCCGATAGCTTGTTTAGTTGTATTGTAAAGTTACAAGCCGAGAGTACAGGAATCGTTGTTATCTTTACGTCTACTTGTCTGTGTTTGATTCGCACCCACCAAAAGAATGGCATCAGACTGATACCCATAGTGTTACACAATAAGCTTTCGAATCAAACAAGAGAATAGATATGCCGAAATCTTTTGCTGTTTCGGCTCTTTTCTGCTCCTCTTACCCGGCATTCTTCCACGGTTGACGCTCACACAAGTCAAAAAGCGAAGAATCCACTCGCTATCGAATACGGGCAATCTGGAAATGGAAAATCCTTTTTTATGTTTTCCATCATCGTAAAACGGGGGAGCATCCTGGTTGTCTCCCATTCACCTCCAATCCACTCTGGAGCGTTTGGAGGTTGGAGAAGGGGTCTAATGGATTTAGACATTCCTTCGCAAACGCAATTTCCCGCGATGAAGATCGACCTTGGATTCGTCCGGTTTTGGCAGAATTAAAATTCAACTCCGGCAAAAGTTGAAGATAGTCACTCCACAAAAGCGATATTTCTTCCCCCATAACTTCAGGGCCAACTACATACCAAGTGGGACACCACGCCATGACACATTGTTTGATGTGCTTCTTGTTCGGGTAAGGAATCAATTGAGTCACTGGATTCAAGACGCTTTGGCGGAACTTTTTTGGCCTTAGTCCAATACTTGGCTCACGATGGACGCAATGGATATGGTCAACTTGTTCAGTAGCATGCGCTTTATTGTTGTCTAGAGTTTAATGGTTTGCTTGTGATGATGATGCGTCATGGTTTATGTAATGCTGTACTTGATGCAAAAAGTTCGAGTTTTTAAGACAGATGAACATGACGGGAATTCTTTCAATATTGACCACTATGGGAAACGATAAAATTGTTAATTTCTTGTTTCCTCGGAATACTTGGAAAGTTGTGAGTTTTGTTCCATAAAATGCCCAAATTATGAAATGTATGCAAATGATGCATTTTTACATAGTTTTAAAAGCAAGATCAATTTCAAATAATTAAAGAAAAAGCTTTTAGTTTTGTTTTGGGTAAATTGTAATTTTTGTTTTAGAGACATTTGGCAAAATCTTCCATCGTCGCAAAAAGTTATGATGACAAAATATCCAAACTTTTTTTCAATCTACTACAGATGGCACGCAGGCCGTTTCCCTTGGTGGAGAGGCCTGTGTCATTCGCAAACAAAGACTTATGACATCCCTGAGGTAACTCAGGTAAGTTAGATGTGAAAATGTGCAGAATACATTTTCAGCTTTTCGTGTTCCACATTTCCCTAATTGAAAGGTGATTCTTTCCACTTCTGGTAATCGCTCACATTTTTTCGCATCGATGAACAGCGTTACTGCAACATATGCACCAAGCAAGTTTTCTTCTTCAGCTCTGTAAAAATATACTTCAGAAAGAGCATTGTATTTGTACTGGTCTCGTATGGAAATACAGAAAAATGCTCCACTGAGCACGGAATCCGCACAGTTCCAGGTCACTACTGTCAACGGTGCATTCAAACCCTTTCAAGAGTTAATTAGAAATATTTTTCATTAGTTTGAAACGGTTGCTCGTTCGCGCAATGCATTTTACATCACACAGACAGACAGTTGCGAGCTTGCGGTTGGGTTCTTCTGTTCAGCAAGCAAATTATAACGTGATTTATTCCAACAACCTCACCTCTCATCGTTTCGGCTCCTCCTGCTGTTGCTGTTCTCATCAACACGTTCATCATCGTACGCCATTTGTACCCCATCACAGAATAGTTCCACGCAGTCATTGGGCGGAAATGAGCCTTAGCCAGCCAGCCAGCCAGCAAGCAGAAAGGAGAAAAACTTCATGCTGTGAAAAATAGTTGCATCTTCTTCAAGTACTTGCTATTCATCACGCTTCCTCGCGGAAGAAGGGAAGGTTTACCTGGGCAGATCGTGATTAAACTTTTCCCTACAGTCAGGGCCCCGTTCTTTAGACACATTGCTGCCTTCAGCGAGACTGTCGGCGGCGTAGCTGGTCGGGTGCATTTGGGTCGTCTACTTAAACCAAAATACGACTCCAGAAGGACGTTTGGGAGATTGTTTCCTTCGCCATATTTATATGCTCAAATCAACTACCTGATGAGCAAGAAAAGGAAACGTAAAGGTGGGAACAAATAAGGGTGGAGCCCCTTGAAGAGGGAAAATCGAATAAACAAAAATAAAGCATATAGCTTCATAACCCAACGGGTTAAGAATAACAGAATGTCCTGAAGATTCAGTCCTCTGATATCGATTTCAATTAATATGTATTAAACCAGGAGGTAAAATCGCAGTTGCACAAAAAACTGTACTGTTACACATAATATGATATGAAGTTCCATAATCGGATTCACAATTTTGACATACCAATGAAACAATGCTATCCATGAGGAATTTCAACATTAGGACTTACAACTAGTGGGTGTTTAGACAGACCGGACTAGACGATATTTTGGCGTTATAAGGAAACTTGAAAGACTCTGTCAATTCTGATTTTTTCGACGCTATTTTGATACAAATGTATCATTATATGGATAAGCTCCATTATAACAGCAAATAATGCAAATATTTTGATATTTCGAAAGCCTGGGGAACTTTTTTCTGCAGCCTTTGAAAAACACTTGGTCCACTCTATCTGAACACCGACCAACTAGAAGTGCGTTTGTTTTTTGAATTGTACAGATTGTACTGCCATTACCCTTGGCCTCGGCGGTAGTGAAAATGTTCACATCATTACGCACAATTGACTCTGAACAGCTCCGAACACGTTCACGAATCTCTTAAGCTTAGTTTACTCGCGAGCACGACAGATGCGAGTTAATCAGTACCAGTGCTGGGAATGTTAATAGTAGTACGCTTGAATTTCGCGAAAATCACGTCGCTTTCCCAGTACAGAAGTTTAAAAACGTGAATC
Source organism: Aedes aegypti (assembly GCF_002204515.2). Classification (NCBI taxonomy): domain Eukaryota; kingdom Metazoa; phylum Arthropoda; class Insecta; order Diptera; family Culicidae; genus Aedes; species Aedes aegypti. The sequence goes on along the minus strand of NC_035109.1, from coordinate 347,731,067 downwards.
TCATCAAGTAGCCTATGTTGGGTGCATGAATTTTCTAAATCGTTAGAGTCATTGAAGGCTCTAAATGCGGAAAATGCAGCGGGAAATAGAACAGTTTTTCTACAGTAATTTTGGGTTGCCCTTAGCAACGGGTGTTTTGCAATTTTCAAGGCTCTTTGCCTATAGGGCTCTGCATTGTTTTGATTTTGTATGTGATTTTGACGTTTACTGGCCTTGTTGTTTACTAATTTCGCGAAAGAGTAAAATAGAGGGACAGATTATTGTGCAAAGCCCCACAGCAGCTATAGGCGTGAGTTTCACTGGATTCGCTGACTGCGATCGACTTTGTTTGGCTACTGTAGAATGAATTTCAGATTTTTTTTCTCAAACCTGATCAGTACTCTGTTGCTCTCGAGCACATTGTTTTGTTTATGTTCCGTTTCAGCAGACATATTCGCCACTTTCCATCACTGGGCTTCATACCCCTTGTAACCGATGGTTTCATGATTTTGGTTTGTGACTCCTTCACAAATATTATTATTTACTCTTTAATGTGACTCTGGACTATGCTTAGCGTGAAAGACCAATTGTCTCTCACTCATACACTCCCAATCCCTTCCAGCGATATCACTCACCAAAATTTGCAGTCTGTTGACAGCGGTTTGAACGCCGGCAAAAGACACTCAGCCGTAACAGCAACTCAGAGGCATGACCAAATGGCGGTGATACTAGCAGAAACAATTAATGTTCAAATACGGCATACTCGGGTTCGCTCGTCTTCGTAGGGGAAAGGCTCCAAATAATCGTATCGGTGAACACTCATCTCGATTTTTTGGTCGATAAGGATCACAAATCTCAACGCGCCTTGTTTGATCGCATCGGTCATGAACACAGCTGTCATTGTTTTGCAACTGCTAGCTTTAGTCGGTTTCAGCATTGCTCGTAACAAAAAAGCTCTCAGAAATTCATTCTAGTTCATTCAATTGTCAAAACTATCGGTCTCTCAAACGGCATTAACAAACGTTCATTTTCAGTGAAGATCGGGATCTAATTATCGCGGTTTCTTTTTCACATAACCAGTTGATATCAATTGCCACTAGTGAAAAACGACAGTTTTTTAGAGATAGGTATTGACAGCGTTTCTGAAATATTGACTGGTCCGCTGGATAGATACTATAACCAATACCCGAACGACAAATACCCAAATGCAACATTTACCCGGATGGGTTTTCTAGTTATTCTAGTTACTGTCATTTTGATTTCACTGTAATTAGAAATCTTACCTGGAGTTTGATGTTCTGAACCTTCATTTAATATTCTAAATACTTTAATGTGATCCATTGATTACTGTCTGGTTGTGATCAATACAGAGTGATCAATACAGTTGTGATCAATTCAGAGTGATCGGCTGTTTGGTTATTTAGATTGATTCTTTAACAAATGTCCGAACGACATTTAGCCCGAAAGTGACATTTTCCTGAATTTTATATGGTACAGTGAATCAGACACGATCGCCAAAAACTGAAAGTCCTGCTCCATAAGAAACCTTCCTAGTGCCAAATTCGGTCTTCGGTTATTAATTTGATCCCATTTTTAACTGAACGAATCATGAGCTAACAAATAGTCTAATTGTCAGCATCCTGTCCTATCTACACGTTTTAGTAGACTTTTAGCCAACTGGTTTAAGTGAAAGGTCACGTAAAGGTCATTTTCAATCATCTCACCTATGTAAAATAATTTGTACAGAATTTAAACAATCACGATTCTCCATCCTCGCTCCCCCTCTTCCTTGTTTTTTATGATCTTCCATAATATGATTTATTTTTTCTATTAGTCGTTGATTATTTGAGTAGCATGTTCCTTCTTTCTGGTGTTACGATTCAACTAGGATATATCCTGATTCTCAGCTTAGTGTTCTTATCTGTACTTCCTGAGAGGTTTCTTTGCCAATGGATGTTTGCATTTCGTATATCATGTGGTAGGTACAAAGACACTCTGTGCCCAGGAAAGTCAAGAAAATTTCCTTTACGGAAAGATCCTCGACTGATGGAACTCGAACCTATGACCAGAGGCGCGTCCACGTTCTAAACCATGGGTAGGACAAATGTTGGCAAATATTTTGAGCCCAGTGAGCTTAGGGTAGGTAGGTAGGTGTAGGGTTGTGAAGGAGAAAATGGGGTCGTGACGGACTTTGGTTTCAGGTTGGCCGATTGCGCTGCAGAATCGTTACGCGTTCTGTGGCGTAGTTGGTTAACGCGCCCAGTCTAGCGTATTGGGAGTCGTGGGATCGAAGCCCACCAGAACGATTTTATTATTTTTCACAATCTTACATCTCAATTTGTCCAAATTGACTTTTGTGTCTACGACCTTCAGGTATTTTCTTAAAAATATGTTTAACCCTGGCCTGGAAATAAATAGTTACTATATTTGAGGGGCTCAAACGCAAAGAGACTTTTGGTTAATTTGGAATTAAGTTGAGTTAAAAAAAATCTGCTGTTTCCAAACGTTCTAACGAAATCATCAGCCAATTTTTCCACTCAACAGAAAACAAAAAAAATAATTGTTACAAGATTGACTTGTTTTTTTTTGAACACATGTTCCTGAAATTTCTGACACCATATTGCCTCTAACCTCCTCATTTTCATTTAGTGAATATTTCCAAAGGAATTTATCCACGAATTTCCTAGGGATTTTCTAGAAAGAATTTTGTTTAGAACACCTTTAAAATTCACCCAGGATTTTCCCAAGGAGAACCATAGAAATGAATTTCTTCAAAGATTATTTCAGAAACCATCTGAATCATCCAAAAACTTTGTGAAAAGAAAGTCCTAATTCCTCCAAGAATCTAACCAGTGATTACACCACCGATTTTCCTGGGACATTCAAGATTCCACATCTTCTTCAAAACATCTTCTAAAATTCAATCAATAACTTTTCCAGAAATGTCTAGGGCTTCCCTTTAAAATTATCTTTAGGGATTTATACAAGAAAATCAGGAATTTCTCTAAGGATAACTTCATCAATTGCTTCAGAGATTCTTTCTACAATTACTCCAGAAACTCCTCCAGTGATTCTTTGAGATTTTCTCAAGTAAGTCTTGAAAGTTTTTTTTTCATGATTTTTTCCACTATATGGCTCCAGGGAGAAGCCAAGGATTTTTTTTTCTGAAAAATTAATCCGTAAGGTATTTCTAAAGAAAATTCTAGAGTAACTTCTGAGAAAACTTGTGTAAGTTTTCAAGATTCTTGAGGAAGTTTTAGAAAAATTTCGTAGATAATTTGCTAATACAATCGTAAAAAAGGAATTGAGTCTCGGGATAGTATTCTGCACAATTTTTCGAAAAACTTTGAACAGAATAGCTTTGGAAATTTGTTCATGAATTACTGGAAGAATTGGTGTAATTTAAACTGGTGTGAAAACTAAAATAAACTAAAGCATCGGAATTTTTAGAAAAACTTCAAAAAAAAAAATTGCATGGAGTGGAGTAGATAAAATGATGGCAAAATTCCTAGAATAAAATAGATTTGTTCGAAGAACCCCTCAAGGAAATTTGAATTTCTGCGAGGAACCGTGGATGAATTCTTGAAGAAATCCTCATGAACAGGCGGAGGAATTATTGTAGCGTTCCTTAAAAAAACACCGTTCTAAAAAATCTGAGACATTTTTTTTTTCAAGATCTCGTTGAACCCGTTATGGTCTCTGAAGGTTTCTTTGGAGCCTCTATTATTTTGCAGCAGGATGCAAGGAAAGCACCATTTTGGGTAAAAAGATATATTAGAGACCCCTAAAAATAGATACTTTTTAGAAAATTGCATTAAAATTGAGACCAAGTCTCTGAAAACAACCCTAGTCTTGTCTTTAGAATCATTCATTGAATCAACTTTTGTCATCATTAATATTATATTATTAATATCCTTCATATTTATATCCTTTTTAAATCAATTTCAAATTCTACAAATTTTAAAAATTGATCAAACTGTCTTTACAACCATTAGGGATGTTCTAAATTTTTAATAAAAATGGATGAATCGTGGGTAGGACAATCCTTTGACTGTCCTACCCAGGTGTTTTTGTGTGTAGTACATGTCCTACCTGTCCTACCCACTTCCCGCGCCACTGCCTATGACAGTATGTTTTGCAGCTATATTGGCGTATTGCTGTTTTTTCAGAAATTCACCCCTCTTTTGAAAACTTGCGGTTCTTCCGTGACATACTGTTTTACACGCAATAGTTTTGAACTTGCTTTTATTTTAATAGGAAATTTTGCATCCTTTCAATAATGGTGGGCTTCGTAGCCGTGCGGATAGTGTCACCAGGCATTTAGCCGCATCGTGCTAGGGAGTGTGGGTTCGATTCCCGCGTCAGGCTGGTAAACTTTTCGTGAGAAATGTTTTCCGACTGTGCCACTGGGCGTTGCATGCTAGTCCGTTGTCTAGTGTGGTGCTTCCTTCAAAGGGCAAATTGCTCACTGGAAGCATTAACGTGTCTTAAAATTATCTGTTATTTTCAAATTAAGAATAAAAGCTGAAAATCAACCCGATAGAATCGGTTCATCATATTAATGTCTATGGATATTCATAGACCTTCATATACCTGATGAACATTATTGCGGGTGAGAAAATTTATGCTTCACGCCAAACAGTGAACTAGAAATTCACTTAATTTGAAGGAGTTCATTCTTCTGTCTCATAAATTAACAAATAAGCTTCATTCTCAGCATGAACATTCTCATCATTTGACAATGAACGTAATCTTGCAGCTGTAGTGAAAATTATCACGTATCATCAACCTTGCTTAGGGGAATTAGAGGGTCGATCTCGGCTTGCTAACACTCGTCAGTTTAAGTCTGTATTCAACGGACAAGCGAGCAGTAAATGTGCGGCAGTTGCAAATTTAGAAGGCTCGCGTGCAAAAGTGATATTAAAGTAGCGATTTTTTTAAGGTAAAGTTAGTAGTGTTAGTTGTGCAGAAATTATTGAGAAACAATTAGTAACGTTAGTAGAAAAAGCGTGGTCAAATGTGTAAAATTCTATTTTGTTAATCTAGGGTAGAGTGACCTAGTTTGGTCCAACGCATCTTAAACACTACGAAGTTAAAGTTAAAAGCAAAAAAAGGTAGCGATATGCACATTAGCATGGGACATGGTTATATGAAAAATTTAGATTCTCGCTCCAGTCCACTTTTTGGATTGCATTTAGGTCTCATAACAACTGTGCAAAATTTCAGCTCGATCGGTGAAACTATATTTTAGCGCCAGTCGTTCAAAGTTTGTATGGGATTTACTATGGGAAAACTAACTTTTGCAAAGAAAAATCGCCAGAGGTCGCCCATTGACCACTATAAAAATTCTGAACACAGATCTCGATAGGTATTTCTACGATAAACGACCGCAAAGCAATTCGTTGCTTGTGAAAAAAGTTATTAAGCATAGGCTATTCGGAAATGTTGCCCGATTTTGTTATAATTGTTATTCCTTTACGTGTTAATCAACGTCACCGAACCAATAGGTTTCCATTGAATAACTTTTTTCACAAGTGTCAGATTGTTTCGCGGTCTTTGACAATATTCTTTATCGTAAAAATAGGTATCGAGGTCTGTGTTCAGAATTTTTATAGAGGTCACTGGGCGACCTCTGGCGATTTTTCTTTGCAAAAGTGAGTTTTCCCATACAAACTTTGAACGACTGGCGCTAAAATGTAGTTTCTTCTATCGAGCTGAAATTTTGCGCAGTTGTTATAAGACCTAAATGTAATCCAAAAAGTGGATTTGAGCGAGAATCAAAATTTTGTCCCACACTAATGCACATGTATGGATCATTTAGTCTAAAATGATCTCAAACTTATTCCTAAATACTAATTAAAAACGCGGTTTTAGAGGAAATTCGGTAATTCGGAATAGATTCACCAAGTGGCCTTTTTATTTGTATTGAGCAGCTTTGCACGGAGGAAGAACTCCATCTTTATTCCCTCAGAAGAACAAAGGTCAAAGGCAAGTCTTGGGTCCTAGATGCCCGACCAGAGAAACCATCTTGAGATTCGGTGAAATATGTTGAAGTCGCTAAGCAAAACCACCGTCAAATAGGAAGCGTATATCCAGCTGATTCCAACCAAAGCTTCACCCGAAGTTCCGAAAAGCCAGGTCCTCGATTGCCAACCACGAGTGACGCGGGAACACCTGATCCCCTTTCAGTGGGAATATCGATGAAGGACGCCCCTACTCGTCATTAGTCGTTGCACCTCAAAGTTCCGTTAGTCTGCAGAAAGTCCACAACGCATGAGTTGAAACTGCAAGTAGAATTATGTGACTTCACATTATAGTTATATCCAAAGAAATGGCCATCATTCACGCATATTTATGAATAAACAATCAATCCACAATGTTAGCACACCTAAATTCAAAGTGTTTTAAGGTGAAGATGAATCGAAGCCAAACCTCAAATTTTTAAGATCACAAATCTGGAGAAAAGAACATCCGTTTGAACTGATTGACTTAATTGATTGGTCACAGGCTGGTGGTGACCAATCGATTAAGTTTTCAGCTCAAACGGGTGATCTGTTCTCCAGATTTGTGCTCTTAAAAACGTGAGGTTTGGCTTAGATTCATCTTCACCTTAAAGGATTTTCAGAAAGTTAATTAATTCACTACTATATAGATTTACTTCGCTTACGGACTCGAAAGGAATATTCAAACCTCCCTCACTTTGCGTTAGATCTAAATTGGATTGGCAGTGTGACCTTTGAGCACATTTCTCTTAAGACTTTGTTTGTGAATGCCACCTATCCTGAGCATACTGAGTGAGTTCTTGCTGGAAGTGGACCGACGAACATAAGTGAGTGTTGCAGAAGTGCCTTGATGAAGGCAAGTTTCCACACGGAAAAAAACTTGATCCCCAAGTCAAGATTTACAAATCATGAAATTCAAAAATTGGTTAGGTCATAATATCAAGATCGCAAATCATGGTTCCTGGAGTCATAGTCATGATTCTTCATAAGCGTAACATTCAGGGTGAAAATACTAAGCGACAACATAGTGCAAAAAATGCGGCAACACGTAAGTACATGGCACGCGGTGAACAGAGCGAAAACACATATTATGTCGTTCTTGCAATAGAAATGGCCAGAAGACCAGAGAGCGTCAGGCCACGATAGCAGTAGGCTAGATTGTTCGTCGTAGACTTGGCCAAATAGTTCAAGTAGTATCGGTGATGGGTAGGGTAGATGGGGCATCTGCGAACCAGAAGCCGTCCTTCACCGGAATCACAGAACTGACCTCGGAACCCAACCGACTATCGAATCGGAGTAAGCTAGATCTTCCGCCGGAGACTAGCTGAGTAGATCGTGAAACAGCACCGGCAAATGGTCGTCGGGGCGCCTGTGAACCGGAAGTTTCTTTCCGCCGAAATCGCAGGACCGACCTCGGCATTTGATTCGCCAGCTTTGGAGTAGACTAAATCCACTGTCGAGATATTTGGGATTCGGGATATTCGGGAGATGCCAGCTCTACATTTAATGCGGGCAGGGATTCCAACAAGATCAATCTGAGCTATCCTTACCGTAGTCACTATCCAAAAAGGGCTTTAGCATGATTGGCCGCCCGTGGTACTCCAGTTTTGTCAGATCAGTTGTACCTACACAAAAAACCAACCAGATGACTGCTTGGGACTAACAGACACCCTAAGTGTATAAGTGCCGGTAATCTTTTAATTGTAGGCAACAATGGCGCCTGCCACGTCAGAATACAGACCAGTTAATGCGAGTAGGTGTAGGGGTGGTTATTTTATGGAAGAGAAGCTTACCTTTTGTTGCGTTTTGTTGTTGTAGTCAATTGTCTATGTTAGGGAAGGCGTGATATTATAGTGGAAGAATGGAAGCTTAGGGAAATGGTTATTGTCCGTTTCTGGTTCTGGCAAATGCTATGAACGAATAAATCAATTGTGATAGGTTAGGAGTGGCAATGGAGTGAAAATTATAACTACAAAGTGTGATGAAAAGGACGGGCTTGTCATTGAGCCCACGACCTTCTGCGCAGGAAGCAGAAGCGGTGGCCACTAGACCACCAACTCCGTCAGTAGCCACTACCTACCCAAACTGCAGGATTAAGTTTTTTTCAATCTCGAAAAAGACCAGCAACGAAAAAACAGATCAATATCTATCGAAAGTCGCCGAAAGCGAAGAGCACAGAATACACTGTGTAAACGCAGGATGTTAAACCATATAGATGATAATTTAAATTGAATAACAACATATTCATAATTCTACTCTAATTTAGCCTCAGGATAGAGACTGAAGTAGGGCAGCCGATTATCTCGGAGAAACACAAGGTCACCTGCACCATTGCGTCGGGTAGCACAGGAAAACACAATGCTGTGCAGGGCGCCCTGGTATTCCAAAAGCTCCGTTTGTGGTTAGGTTTTATTAAGACCCCCTTACTTTTCACTAGTAGGCACGGTAAGCATGAAGCCGCATCACCAGTGAGCTATACTCTTAGCACCAGAAAAGGCAAACCGTAATATTTATTGTTAGCCAATTGAAACAATCGCTACCGATCGACAAAAGAGAGTTAATATTGATGATTAGCTCCTGACATTCTCACGCAACTGACACCACCTACAACCCAAGCTGAGTACGCCAATGCAATGGAAGGGATGTTGATGAGCTCGCAACCACTAGCAGTGCCCGTCCCAGACAACGACGGCGAGATGAGAGTGCATTGCGTTTATTACAGGAACATTATTTACACAGCAAAAAAGGGATGCTGCGCTGCGTTGCATTGCGGTGAAGCTGCAATCCCGGCGAATAAAAAATCCACTGGCTGGGCTGGGATCAGTCGCCCATCATCGTTGAGCTTTGTTTATGCAGGTTGACAGAAAAGTGGAACGCTCCACGAGACTCACTCAAAGCCATATACCGAGCGAAATGAGAATGAGAATGATGATGTTCCGTGGTGCTGTCAGAGTGCATATCACGTCCCATTTGTCGGCTTTATGGCGTCCGTTTCTCGGGGTGCCGATGATGGTCATGGAAGCGACAGAGATGACGCTGTCCGACTCACCTTTCATGAAGCTGACTTTCATTAGGCAGAAGATTGCGCCTTTTGATGTTGCATTTAAGACAAATGCAGCAAGCAGTGAGGACACTCGGGAAGAGCAATGGAGATAAAATGATGGCGATAGTGTCTGGATGGCTAATGGGATTAACACTTCTTTCAATGTGGAGTGTTGTCTCTTCTGTCAATTAAGTTCTAGCTTTAGAACCAATAGAAAACTATATTTCTATTAAATTTTCGCTACTGCAACCCTCGATGGTTGACACTTTGTATAATATGGACTTCATTATATTAACATTGCTCAGAGATGGTTCCAAGTCAATTGGCCGAACGCTATTTGACCGAAAGGGTCATTTGGCCGAATGCCATTTAGCCGAATGCCGCTTGGCGGAAATAGGAAATAATAGTGAACTACAGTTAGCACACAGCTAAAAATATGTTGAAAATTTAAGTTTATTTTCATGCACATATTTGGAGCATCGAAATAAACCTAAATTTCAACGATCAATCCATTATTTTTCAATCGAATTCATTTAAATTTACACGATCATGTAATATTCAACCATTTATAGTTGAAAATTGAATGTACATTCATTTAAATTTACATGATGCTGTAACAACACACGAATTTGATTTATGTTTACAGTAGACTTCAGTTTACATCACATTGAAAATTAAATATTTTTTTCTGTGCATGCAATTGCAATAAGTTTGAAGCAGAATTTCAAATAACTTATTCAACTTGTTCTTAAACACAGTAATCGTCATAGATATACAAACAAATGGCACTTTAGTGTTAGCTCAAGAAACTGTCAGCGCTGAAGAAAAACATCCTAAATGTAAGCAATTATTCACTTCTCTGATAGCGGTAATAGCTGATAGCCGACGTTTTTGCATTGTGTTTGAAGTCAGCTATTGACAGTAACTTAAACAGTTCACGACTTATTAGTCCTTCTGCAGGACCAGATTGCTTCGATCTTTCAAATCGTACTAAGTAAATTATTTCATAGTCCTAGTAACCACAAATTGTGGCTTCTTGTTTTCACAATGGAGAAACAGTGAGCTTTTTTGACGTAATTGTTCACCGCAAGCAATGCTGCAGAGCTCAGTGCACAAGTTGTAATCCTAATATAGGAGAAGAATGACATCTTACCTCAGTTAACCCTTGTGCTACGGAAAATGTTCCGAATAAAACTCTTCATAAACGTTTAATGAGTCTGAATTTCGATATCTATGATGAACACTTTTTTTTCTTGAAAGATAGTCTATGATCAATATATGGAAATTATGCAAGTGCGATGCAAATAATCGTTATATTAGTATAACTAAAAAGAACTGCCAATGATTCAAAGAAGGTAAAAATTCCAATTAAAATATTGATTAAATTATTGCCAACACTTATGTATATAGTGACAAACATGACGTCACGTCAAATGTTTTTGTTCGTAATTCGGCTATACGACATTTGGCCAAATGACCCGTTCGACCAAATGGCCAGCTTCATACAAGAACAGGCAGCATTTTGAAGAATATTCCATCCCCAATTTTCACGAAGCAGTAAATTTGTTTTTAGACTGTTTTTATACATTGGTGCTCATATAAGTCATACCAATTTCACAAATCTCATCATGATCTATTATTTATCATGAACTTCACTTATTGAATAACAAATTTCAAAATGAACTTCGTTATTGTTTCCTGTTTAAAACTTACAATCAACAGGTAGCGCACCCGGAGTCACATATGGCCAAACACTCTGTGCTCCGTTCAAGCCAAGATAATAAACAATTCTTTTGAATTCAACTCAACCGGCACTTATGTTAAAATTATTTACCAACTATGGGTCTCATCTCCGGCCCTGACGAAGACAAGACTCACTCAAGGAGCTGTTGCCACGCTCTGATGCTGACAGACAGACGACGAAACAAAAGGAGGATTGTTGCCTCAGAGTAACGACACATAAGCTCAGTCATTTTCCCTGGCTGCCGAGTGTTGGACCAATCTCCGTTCATGAGAACTTATTTATGTATGTGGGTGTGTTTGTGTGTATGGAGGCGTACACACAAGCACACTGGAATGTATTGTACCAATTGCACAAAAAGCAAAGTGCTTTCGTCTTTTATGTATGAAGAACCGGCTTACCGGTTGAAGTATGAGAAAGTGTATGCAATGCAACTACAGTCGACTCTCCACATCTCGATGTTCTACATCTCGATATCTCTCCTTATGTCGATGATTTTTCCGGTCCCTTCAATCTGCATACATTTTCACTCTCCATATCTCGTTATCCTCCTTATCTCGATATCTCTCTATCTCGATGTGATTATCGTTCCCAATTTTCTCTCCGTATATCGATGTGCCCATTATCAAAGGTTACTAGACTAGATTTAAGGGAATCAAAACAATTTGCGAAGACGAAATGACATCTGTTTGTTTTTGATTTTCCTAGTAACGGAGTGATTTTCAATCTAGTATTCATTAAAAATTTGTTCTAGGTCTCGATCTCTCCCTATCTCGATGGTCCCTTCGATATCGAGATGTGGAGAGGCGACTGTACCTACCTAAAGAGGAGAAGAGCAACGGCAACTGCTTTATGGAGCTTGTTTTCCTACGTGAAAAATGTTAAAATTGCAAGAAAAGGTCGCGTCGTTTTATGTGCTCCTATCTGATCCTGCACATTATACTAGGGCGTCCCAGAGAAAAAAATCATAGTTCGAAAAGTCGAGGTGCTCAACCCTAGAATGGAAGACATTCTTATTTAATGCAATGTTGTAGAACAAATTAACTTTAAAAAAAATGTTTAGATGTTCCGCTTGATCAATTTATGAAATATTACCTTTTTCGATGAAAATTGACAACAATATTTTGACGTTTTATGCACACATATTCAAAGCATGATTTTTCCTAGCATACCCTAACGCACACCCAACCTCCGTAACACTCGACGACTTTCGGGACCCAGCCTGATGTGCAATGAACAATCCCACGGCAAGTTTATTGCGTTCTCTCGGTTGCCGCAGCAGCCAGCCAACAGTCAAGGCGCTTTTCCGCACCCAAGTACGAGCTTTTGATGCAGCAACACACGGCATTTATGGGGTGCTGAATGGAGTGTCACTTTGAGTTATAACACTATGGGGAGAACTGCAATGCATTGAAAACAGGTGTGAAAATTAAAAACTATAGGGTTTCATGATTGTTGAATGGAGTTCATTTCATCTAGGAAAGCTCTATTGGGTCACGGTTTACTTTGTAGATTAGTAGGTACATACTATGTAGAGAGACCCATTTTTCTTTTGAAAATTCTTCAAAGACTTGTTTCTAATGAATATACCGTGAGCGTTAGTTTTGCTATTATCCCTATGTGCTCTGCAAATGTAAAACAGTTCAAATTACTTCCAATTTGGTATTTTCTGACGGAATGCCTTCGTTTTATCTCGAACAAAAAAATCGGCTGAATGTATAGTTTGCGGAATTTATGGAAATTTTCCCTAGCTCGAAGTAATTCTGGTGGGTAGCTGGGTCAGATCGGGTGAAAATTGCCACAACTTCCTTTTGAATCAACTTTTACCCAACTAGTATAAATCTGACTCCATTCAAACTTTTTTACATTGACTACGGACATCATGTGAAAGTTGAACTAGACACTAAGACCAGCTTAGCTCCAAATCGGAGGATAAGTCTAAAAAATCCGATGACCCTCGAAAAACTAGACATTCAGACAATTGTAAGAAGGTAATCCATTAAGATTTGAAAAAACAGCAACGGTTACAAACTTTAGTAGAATTAAATGGTATAGTACCAAATTCTGTCCGGCTATTGCCGGTGTTTCTGAAAGCAGTCGTGTAGAAGGTTCCACAATGGCTGATACTGTGGGACAAGACTTCGCACAGGACAGTCCAATCTATTTTTAAACACAAACAGGTACTGTCGAGCCTTCATTTTTTTTCAGAACCGCACCAAACCGCACCAACCGTTGCAAATCTCAATTAGCATTTACCAACATCAACTAATCGCTTCGCTATCAACAACCAACCCTCCGAAGGTACTACACAAAGTGTTTCCTCAGCGCCGGCTGTTGCCGGTAGTTCTGGAAGTAATCGTGTAGTAGTTTCGGCAATAGCTGGCGCTGTGGGTCGATTATCATACACAGTAACCATGAATAAATACCACCGTGCCTGATATTTTTCGAGGTTATTTTGCATTCCCATCCCCCGGAGAAGATCCCTACAAAACCCATCGAATAAACATTAGACTACGCTTTTTCCCAGTGCCGACTGTTGTCGGTATTGGTAGATCTAGTGTAAAGGGTTCGACAGCGGCTGGCGCTGTGGGGCACAACGTCCCAGAGCCAAGTCCCACTCACGTTCACTCATCAGCAGAATCTACTGCGGAACTCTCTTCTCCTACAGCTGACATGCCCACGCGTAGATCATCAACCTCATCGTCTGAAACTAGTTACGACATCGATAGCCACTCTTATGGCTGCTTTGCCCTTCAGCGGAACATCCCTGGACTAAGGGCCAATATTAGCGAATTTAAAAGCCTCATCGCCAAACTATACGTGGTAGCACTTCAGGAGACTAAAGTCGGCCAGCATTGCATTCCCCAAGACTTCGTTGGCAAGCAATACACGCTGTTACTGGTATCCAACACCACGCACTACGAGGCCTTGCCATCCGGGAAGGTATACCCTTCGAGGGTGTACAGATCGACATGTCATTGCACGCATCTTTGCACCTATCCGGATAACACTGTTTCGGTGTACATCCCGCCTAGTGCAGCTCACAGGCAGACCATAGATTTAGAACTGCTAGAAGGTCTGCTTCTTCTTCTGGAGGACTTTAACACACAACATATCGTATGGGGGTCGCACCAGTCAAATGCGCTTGGCCGGTACATTGTCGAAACAACTCTCGATAAACAACTAGTGATCCTGAACGATGGCTCTCATTACTCGTATCGATCCGGCAAGCGACAATACCCCAGCAATCGACGTAACAATATGCTTCTGAGAGTCTTGTGCGAAGGTTTACCTGACGGACCTTGTCGGACACACAGAACAGCGACCATTTTCCGATAACGATGTGCATTCCCGAATGGTCCAATCATCGAACAACATGACAGAAGTGGTAACTGTACGAACGCCTTACAGTGGAAACCATTCACCCGGAGTTAAGTGAGACGTAGAGAGTCCATCCCGCGAACCAGCGGACGAAACGGGCTAAAACCGATACCGTGGTGCTGCCCAGAATCAAAGGCGGCCATTAAACGACGGCGAAAGTGTCTGCGCTTCCTCCAACGTCCCCAGCAGCTTGATCCGAACCAACCCGAATCATTGGCGAGCTACCAAGAAGCTAGAGCAGTGACTGCTTTTTCGCCAATCAAGTAATACCCGCCGGTCAATCAAGCAAAACAACGATCATGAGAAGATTTCGTGGCGAAAATATCACCCAGTTGTTGGCCGGTTGGGTGCCAAACAGTGGCGTAGCTATGGTTTTTGGGGCCCGGTGCGGTGTTCCATTTAGGGGCCCTCAAGAAAATATGTGAACGCCGTTCAAATGCGAACGCTAATGTGAAATCAACGGTTGAAACAAACGATGACAAAATAGCTTTTATAGAATTATGACTAAAATGATGGAACTTATGTTGATATGTTGATAATGTTGCTGTAGTCGTTAAATGACACAAATATCAGTTAATGAGCCTACAGTTCTTCTTTTTTAATTCTTGTTCAAAAATACATTAGTTTACTTCAAATGATCGTGAGAACTTCCAGTGAATTGCCATGTAAGTTGATGTATTAGCTGGCGGAGTAGCTCTGGAAAGCAATGTTCCAGCTTAAATAGGGAATTCTAGCGTAATGTTGACATTTCCCGAATTTTGTGTTTTGTTCGATTTTGAAATTCTTGATGGCAGAAAAGCCTTAAATTATGCTAACTAATTACAAAATGAACACCAAAGATTTTCTCAAGAGTTCATTTTGTGATTTTCACGAACTTCCTAAAAATTAATAAACCCTAAAAAATCCAATCTGGAATTCTCCTTAGGATAACTATTAAAGTTACCTTAGAGATTCCAGCATAAATTTCTTCAAAAAACCTTCCTGAAATTGTTCAAGAAAATAAGTACTCTAGGAAAGTTTACAATGATTTTACGTTTTCTCATAACTTCCACCAAGATTCCCGTTTACAATATCTTTATGATTTCAAATATTATTTTCTCAAAGGATTTTGTAGAATTTTTTTTTCAAATTATCGTTCAGATTTTAACCACTGAATTCCTTCAGGAATTACTCCAGAGATTGTTCCTAAGATTACTTCGGGAATTTAAAAATATAGAGTTCTTAGAGATTTTTTTAATTGCGACAGTGTTCTTGTAGGAATTCCACTAGTTAATCCTCATGATATTCATGCATAAAAACTTCTGAGATATTCCTCAAAAATAATTCCAGTGATTCCACCAGATTTTTTTTTTCAAAGCGGTTTCAGAGATTTCTCCAAGAGTTTCTAGAAACATTTGATCAGTATTGACTTAACGGATTCCCGTCCCAAGGATTTCTTGAGGAATTTCATAAGAAAATTGGAATTAAATTCCTCCAGGATTTTATCCAGAATATGTCCAAGAACTGTTTCCAAAAAATTCCGAATTCTAGGGATTTTAAATTCAAGGATTTTGAATTTCTCCAAGAGTTTCTTTTTCAAATATATCAATGAATTCTTCTATGCCTTTGATCAAGAATTTCACCAAGTGATTCCTCCAGGATATAAAGAAGATTCAACTATGAATTCTTCAAATCATTCTGCCTACGATACTCTAATTTTTCCGGAGTATAGAAATTCATAAATTATTCCAGAAGTTTATCATGAATTCTTCCATCGACTCTTTTGAAGAACTATCCAGTAATGATTCTTGAAATGCCCTAGCAATTGTTCTAAAAACTCGTACATGTATTCGTCCAAAAACCTAAAAAACTTCTTCTTGAAATATCGTCAGTAAATTAATTACGAAATCCTTCCATTTGATTCCATCAGGAATTTCTTAATAAAGTTCTTTAGGATTTTTATCAGTAGGTTCTCCAAGTAATCTTTAAAGTTTTCGTCTATAGAATATCCTACTGATATTTTGTATTACAAAGTATATTCGGGAATTCGTCCAAAAACTTATCAAGATCTCTAGATCCCCCAGAGAATTCTCCTGGAATGCCGATACTCTCACAACGTATTCGTTCTGAAACTTTTCCATGGAAAACTCTCAACGTTAGTTCTTCTTTGAATGGAGTTTTCTAGTGATGCCTTCATCAATTTACTGATACGTTTTTTAAAGAATTCTTGGGGAATTTATTCTAAAATTTTGTCAAGAAATAACAAAAGGATTTATTTCAAGAGTTCCTCATAACAAAATTCTTCAAGTCCCATAATTGCCTAGGGTCGGTGTTCTCTTAGTGGACAGTCCCCTATAGTCGCACTAGTGGCTTTTTGCGGCCATTTTGATATAAATCTTTTCAAAACATTTTTTAAGTACCATTGATACACAGATTGAATTTGTTTATAAAATTATCGAAATAATTAGTTTTGCTTTGAGCTCCCTTGCGCCTATAGTAAACCTATTGTTCCTAAAATAGCACTACTGAGAGAAATTATGTTTTTTATTTTACGAAATAATTGATGAATTAAGAACATTTTTTTCATCAAACGATAGCTTTTGATCCACACTTTGTAGGAAAAATATACAGTTAACTCTCCCTTACTCGATGTTCTGTATCTCGATATTTCCCCTAACTCGATGGAATGCGCGGTCCCTTCAATCTAGCATACTTTGATCCCTCTGTAAGTCGATACCTCTCTAACTCGATGTTCCCTAACTCGATGCGATCTGTTTCAGTTTCCTATGCAAGTTTACCTCTCTAACTCGATATTTCCATGAAAATTTTCAAATATTCTCCAAATGTTAATAAATTTCATAAATTTGATAATTATGATTATAGTGATAGTAAAATGAAGGTTGACAAGTCATTTCAGGGTGATAAAAAACAACACCTCCCTAACTCGATGGTCCCTTCAATACTGTTTTGATAAGTATTTTGCCAACGACGTCATCCTAGTGCTACTATAGAAACAGAAATTAGAAATAGTGCTACTATAGGCACATGTATTCCTATAGTGGCACACGCGATAATAAATACGAACATTTGAGTTTTCGTAGTTTTCATATTTTTCCCATAAAACCAAGATAAAAAGCTTTCAGATGATGTAAAAATAATGACGCTAGCGTTATTTTTCGATTTTATACGAATTTTTGTTCTTAGCTATGCGGTTATTGGTACATCAACCCTAGTAGAACTGTTATTGGACGGCTCAACATTAACTTTTTAAGGGTTTCTGAAAGATGTCGTTTATGAATTTCTTTCAGAGTTTTCAGAGTGTTCAAGGATTCCTCCAAAGATATTTCTGGAATACATTTCTTAAAAGATTGCAGCAATAGAGACGTAACAATAAAAAAAAGAAAATTAAAATAAAAATAAAAAATGAAACACGCAAAAATATGTAAGAAAGACTGAAAATGCTTGCTAGGTCAATTACATCAATTCATGATCCATTTTGTAACCGTTCAAATTCCACGAGGTTTTACTTAAACTCGGTGGCTTAGGCGCCACTCCCGGAAACCGAGAGACCACCGGTCGTTTTCAACTTTGCCCGACTACTTTGAGACTTTTTCCTCAGGGGACTCGTGAACGGCTTTACTAATTTCTCCCTCACCTTGACGAACCTTCTAATTTCACGCCAAAAATTTCTTTTGACCCACGAAACCCTTTACCACAAGACCTTAAACTCGTTCAACCCGATCGTAACCTAAATGGAGTTTGGAAGTCTGAAAGGCCAACCTACCAGAAAACGAAAAACTAAATATCTGTAAAAGGGTGAATTCTTCGAGTTGCCCAAAACGGAAAATCAATCAGCTTTCAGAACTTCAACTACTCTTTATTCACGGAAACACATTCGGGTTGGACCTATTTATTGACGGGTATTAAGGGAAACTATCATGGCCATGAAAAAGGTTTCCACGTACCTGCGCAGGATTTTCGGTGACTCGATGACATCTGACGTATCCGGCGGTTGCCGGCGATGGACGGTCGTCGTTTGATCGCTCCTCGGAGCAATGGCGGGAACGTTGCTTGTCCGCTGACGCTGCTGTAATGGCGGCAGCGACGAAGGGTCTGAGCTCGGGGAGTATGGCCAAATTAACGTTGCGGAGGAGGTGGAGGCTGGACGGAAGGCTTCCGATTTGGTCTTCTTCGAGAGCCGCAACGACGGATTGTCGTGCTTCCCGGGGTTTGACCGCCTCTTCAGGGTCAAGGCCAACGTACCGACGCACGGCTTTGCCTTGGGGGCTCTGACCGCACGCGATGAAATGAAACCCCTCACCTTCAGATTTGGTCTGATCCGGCGTACGATAATTGGCGACGTACGGGGATCGCGCTCTCAGACTCCGTTCACCGGGGTTGTAGCGTAAGGTGAACTAACGACGGTTTTTGGCGACCGTCGGAGAACTTCGTTCGAAGGGTTGACGAACTTCACCTCCCTCCGTTTAACTACCTTATAGGCGGGCCTTAGTGGATCCCGAGCTCAAATGTTTGACGATGATGGCGTCGGAAAACGCCACGGGTAAACCCCAAATTGACTCCACTTGTCGAAACTCTCAACCAGCCCGTAATACAAAAAGCGCCTAAGCGCTGGAAAGTCCAACGCGAATGGCACAAATTAATATATAGTCAAGAAGCAAATTTCAAATCTAAAAATTACCTTTTTGTACGAATAATCTGAAACACGAATAGAAGATTCGCGGGACCACGGTCAAAACGACCGGAAACACGTACAATTTACTACAAAAACAAAAAAGACACAAAAACCGTTTTAAACACTTCACTTTAAATTCACCTTTTTACACAAACTACCTTCGGTACGTTAACGAAGGGCACAGAAAAATCTAACAACTCGAAACTTAAAAACCGCGATAACTTCTAATCTCCAGCCTAGTAAAGAACGAAATGAACGAGCTTAAGTCAATCTTCCTTAAAGAAACCTACATTAAACAATCCCCTTTTTGTCTACAGAATCGCGCCAACGAATCTTTCGAATGGCGATCTTAGCGCTTCTGTAGGTTCGTCAAGATGGTGTATATGAGTTACATATATTCAGGAGCCATTACTGCACTCACTACGTCCTTTTATGGCATACATTTAGCCTAGACACAAACCAATTACATGCAGTTTCTATTTCACGTTCCCATGAGGCAAAGTCAAAATGAAAATTCAAAACTAAATCCAAGATACTTTTCGTCGATATTTACAGATAGTTATATTATTTCACAAATTTTATTTAACAATTTCAAACTATAATTTTACTTAAAAAGAGAAAAACATCAAACCGTTTTTCTGTTACTTCAATTAAACTAAAATTCAAATATTATCTTGAAATCAACGAATTCAAAGCAAAATTATTTTGCTTAAAAAAAAAACGTCCCAATGTTACAATTTTCCAATAAAAGCATACATGTTGAACGAAATTTAGATAAAAAAAACTTACTTCGATATAACGTAACCTCGATGTAACGTAACGAATATTAAAATCGAGTTATGTTCTATCTAAGTATTGCTGTAAAAAGTCCTGTATGGCGAACTGGAGAAACTGGCATAGGAATTCTCTTAGAAATTCTTTGAAAAAATCCTCAAATGCAAATGAACAGTATAGTATTTTTTAGAGAGCTCCTTTATAAAGCTAGGGAAGATCTCCTATACCGTTCTGACACTTAAGGCCACAGTGAAGTATAACTCATCAGAAAGCATATAAAATAAATCATTATGTGTAATTCCTCTGCGTTATCGAGCCTTCAAAACACCTAACTTTCGAATGTTGGGTGAAGATTTTGATTCCGCAACAGGAATAATTTTTAATAAATGGAAATGTGTGGCCTTTTCATGATTCTTATTCCGGACGCCTCTTAGCTTTTGCCTCGTATTCCGGACACATTGATTCGAATTCCAGACAGCTCATGGAAATCGTAGTTAGAAAGATCAAATCATCAATTTAAATCGACAAACCATAGAATAGACGTCTGAGGCAATTGGGTATTGTAAATTTGTATAGAATCTATTGTAAATTTGTATAGAATCTATGGAAAAAAATTCACTATCAGAATTCATGAAGTTTTCTCTCGAGGAATCTGAAAAGAAATTCCTAAAGAACCGGTGAAAAAAAATTCTTAAAAAAAGTCTCTATTTTTAAGATCTCTTAAAAATAGAGCCTTTAAAAATAAAGCCTTGCATTAAAATAGAGACTAAGCCTCTAAAAAGAGATCTTCTACCAGCTTTGAATATGTACAAACCATGTCCCGAATATGGTTACTGATTTCTATTCTAAATTATAATTGAAATGAATTCGGTGAGGTCTGTAACATACCTCCAAATCAGTTTCAGATACAGTAATGGGCCCCGCACATTTAGGTAGATCCGTATGAATTTCAAAATTAAACCGAGTTATCGAGAATGAATTTTGAGGTATTTAAGCTTTTATAATCATCAATACCATTGATTATGGGGCCCTACACATTGCCGATCAAGGTCACCGTCAAACTGAGTTTTCATCTGCTTGTAATCTGTTAGTTTTCTAGATATCTAATTCTTTATAGTAAATGAAACACTTACCACGATTTGGGGGCCCCTATGAACTCGGGGCCCGGTGCGGACCGCACCCCCATAGCTACGCTACTGGTGCCAAAGTCGGCCCAGCGACTCCGGTTCACTGGCGTTCTAACAACTCAAGCCGGTGATACGCTTACTAACCTTACCTGCCCGGCTAAGGCCTGGGTGACCTCTGCTGTACGTAGTAGACGTCTTCATTTGACTTCGTCGCCAGCCGCGCATTTTGCGAAGGATCCGCAAATCGTCCTTAATTTGATCGACTTATCTTGCCCAGTGCGCACAACGCTGTCTTGTGCCGGTCGGATTGTTTTCGAGAACTATTTTCACCGGATTGTTATCGGACATTCTGGTGACATGCCCGGCCCACCGTAACCTCCCAATGTTTGCGAGGTGGACGATGGTTGGTTCTCCCAGCAGCTGGTGCAATTCATGGTTCATTCTCCTTCTCCACACTCCGTCATCCATCTGCACTCCGCCGTAGATGGTCCTCATCACCTTCCGTTCGAAAACACCAAGGGTGCGTTGATCTTCTGCCCGTAAGACCCTATTTCGTGCCCATAGAGGATTACCGGTCTAATCAGTGTCTCGTAGATGGTTAACTTCGTTCGATGCGACTTTGTTTGATCGAAGAGTTCTGTGGAGTCCAAAGTAGGTACGATTTCCAGCAACGATGCGCCTCTGGATTTCTCTGAATGAATGCTGGTGTCGTTATCGGGGGTCACCAGTGAGCCTAAGTACACTAATTCTTCGACTACCGTCAATATGCACTCGAAGTGGGAGGCGTGCCGTGTCCTCTCTTGAGCCCCTCGTACTACTCAAAATAGCCCCCTACAGAGGATCTATCTGTGGAAATCCGATAATGGTTCGTAAATGAGAACCACCCAGCAGGGCTTAGAGGTGGATGAAGTCCGGTTGATGCGTGATGCGTCCGCATCATCCGATGATCCGAAAGAGGAAACGTCAAGGTGACAGAGCACTTGCTGAGGTGAATGAATACGAGTTCATCTGCCATTAGTGTGAGGGGTAAGACTCAAGCTCTGTTACACGGTGAAGGGAAGTTAGGCATTACTCTATCCATGCACACACTATCGTACTCCGACGAAGATTTCCCCAGCGATGGAAGATCTTCCAAACCGATGCCGTCCGGGCAGATGCCGAGGTCGGTCCTGCGATTCTGATGGAAAGAAGCTTCCGGTTCACAGGTGCCCCAACGAGTTTTTGTCGGTGATGTTCTGCGATCTACTCAGCTAGTTCCCGACGGTTGAATAAGCCTACTTCGAAGCTGGCCGGGCAGATGCCGAGGTCCGTTCTGCGATTGCCAGCGCTGTTTCGCGATCTACTCAGCTAGCCTGCCTACTCCGACTCGATGGTGATCGCCCAAGTGTCAAAGTCGGTTCTTCAATTCCGATCGGCGGGTGAATTCTGGTTTGTAGGCGCCTCGACGACGTATTACCGATACTACGTTATGCTCGTTCTACTCGGTCTACCCCCGACGGAGGATCGAGCCTACTTCGATTGCGCTCGACGGTCTCCTCTCATCAACAGACTAAATTGTTGAGTGCCGATTCCTGTTCATCACTGCCCCGACGACCCGACATCAAGCGCTGCTCTCTGCGTCTCGTTTCGCTGCTCTGCCAGTTGCGCTGTAAGCCGGACATTATTCGCACCACCATGTTGGTCATGATATTCCAAAGATCGGGATCGCTTATCATTCCATGTACCACACCTTTTAGGCTGAAGTACTCACCAAAAGCAGCCGCCACCATGTTTCGTACTATGTTGAACCTCGGGCAGTCGAAGACAACATGTTCTGGCGTTTCTTCCATCTCCATGCACTCACGACAAAATGGTGAAGACGCGTAGCCGTATCGATACAGATACTGCTTGAAGCAGCCGTGGCCTGACAGGAACTGTGTCTGGTAAAAGTTCACTTCTCCGTGCTCCCTGTTTACCCAGGCCGATAGATTCTAGATGAGCCAGTGGGCCCACTTTCCTCGGATGCATCCAATTCTTGCTGCCAGCGAACGTGTTCTTGCCAACTTCCTCGCCTCCTGGTTTCTA
Source organism: Aedes aegypti (assembly GCF_002204515.2). Taxonomy (NCBI): domain Eukaryota; kingdom Metazoa; phylum Arthropoda; class Insecta; order Diptera; family Culicidae; genus Aedes; species Aedes aegypti. Next base: position 347,708,284 of record NC_035109.1, on the reverse strand, counting down.
TTCGCTGATAACAGTCGATGTTTTCATGTTGTTCGCCTTCACCGCCTTCTTGCATGCATAATCGACGTGACTGTTAAATTTCAGCCAATCATCTAGCATTACGCCCAAGTGTTTCAGCGTTTGCTGTGATGCTATGGCATGCCCCCCCGACAGTGATCTCGCCGTGCTTGACTGCTTTTCAATTGCTAACTAGTAGCACCTTCGTTTTGTGGTGGGCTATCTTCATCTTGACTCCTTCCATCCAATCTCAATCCAATCTAATTGCCTCCGTTGCCAGCATTTCTACTTCCTCCTTCGTCTCACCTATTACCATTAGGACGACGTCATCGGCGAAGCCGACGATCTTGACCCCTCTTGAGTTGCTCCAGCGATAGGACTCCGTCATACACCGCATTATTTAGCGTTGGACCCAGTATGGAAGTTTGTGGGACTCCAGCTGTTATTCTTAACCCCTTCGGGCCGGCGTCGGTTTCATACCTCAATACTCGGTTTTGGAAATATATCTTCAAAATCTGGCATAAGTAGTCGGGAACCCGCATTCTGAGCAGCGCTGTGGCAATGGTCTCCCAGCTGGCACTGTTCTTCACATCTATCGTGAACACGGCACAGTAACGATCCACTCTACATATTTGTTTCAATGCTTTTTGGCCCTCTCCAGCGCCGCCCGAATAGCGTTCACCGTCGACCTTCTTTTTCGGAATCCAAACTGCCTTTCTGAAAGCCCGTTCTCGCTCTCTGTGCATTTCATCATCCTGTTGAGGATGACCCGTTCCAAGAGTTTACCGAGTGTATCCAGTAAAAATATAGGCCTATATGATCCTGGATCCCCGGGCGGTTTTTCTGACTTCGGCAACAGTAACAGTTTCTCAATTTTCCATGTTTCTGGAAACTAACCTTCTTCCAGGCATTTCTACATAACCTTCCTAACCACATCTGGATACGCAAGGACCGCTGCTTTAAGTGCCACGTTGTTGTTGCTTCAGCGCTTTCACCATTTCTATAAGCTCATCATTGGAGATCTGATGATTATCGGCATTTCCTTCCTCTTCTTTGCCATATGATGTGGCCAGCCACATTGGAGGTTCATGCTTTGGGAATAGACCCTCGACGATGACTCTCAGTTTGTTCGCACACGTTTTGAGCGGCGTTACCAGGCATTTGATTTTTGCCAATATCACTCGGTAGGCATCTCCCAAGGATTGGCACCAGCTGCTCAGCACAGCTCTTCGAAGCAGCTAGACTTGTCATTTTTATCGCTCTTTTGAAAGCCGCTCTAGCTTGCTGGTACACAATTCTCCGCTCTTCTCGGACTTCTTCGTGTCCCGCTCTCTGAGATCGTCTCCGGGCTTTCGCAAAAAGTGCCTCGTTCCACCAGTATACGGGACGCCTGTTATTTTGTGGCTTGGTGGTTTTCTCAGCATTGTTATGTCACACGCCTGAACATCGTCCTTGTCAGCTCCATCGCATCGAGATCCGGGATATCGCTGTCCACACGAAGTGTTTCGACCTTTTTTTGTCGAAGGCCTTTGTCTTCTGCTGCTACACGATAGTCGTGTTTCTCGGCGTTGCCACGCAATCCCGTCGCAAATGGTAGGTATAGCGGATTGACTGAGGATCGCTATGGGTATACTCCTCACTTGCCCTCCGGTTCATGTTGCCCGTCAGTGATGGGCTACCCCATGTAAGATCGATGATCGATTCTCGTCCGTTTTTCTGTGGGCTCTAAACAAAAAGCAAGGTGCCTCAACAAGTATAGATTTTATAGGGTTCCCTCTTCTTCAACATCTGCCTCTGTTAGTAAAAATTATGCTTCTTGAGTTGCCTAATAAAATCTGGCGTAGCGGTGACTTTCCCGTCAGCTCGCGGAATGCTATCGTCGAATTGAATTGCCAGGATTTCAGACGTGCTGCCTTCCGACCAATCTCACTCAGCAGCTGCATGGCGAAGTTGCTTGACCGGCTTTTGGTCACGAAGCTAGAGTAGAGCGGTCGGCTTGACAAACGAAAGTATCATTTCATGCTAATCAAGGAATTAAAAAAAAATGCAAAGTTTCATACAATACAAACCGAGGAAATCTTTTTTGCCAAAATAAATCATTGCAGTTTTCAAGTAGTTTTTTTTCCATATAAATTACTGAATTTGCAGTTATTTTTTTAGTTCCGGTATGAACTGACTGAAAACAACTGTTCCTCTACACTTTTGAATTTTCTATCCGATGGAAGATGCTTGCCACACTTATATTTTATTCTTTTTGATTCAAAAAAGAAATACTGTGCCAGTAACCTGATTCAACTTTTCCCAAACATTATAAGAACCCATCTCATATCGGAAAGAACAAGTTTTAGTTTCAGAGCTTGAGCATCGTGCAGATTTCCCATACGCTTTGAATTTTAACCATTCACCTTCCAGCTTCATATGATACCCGAACAGAAATTCTGTGCAAATTGAGAACTTGAAATTTGGATTTTTATTTGCTTGATGTTTACAACCAAGGTTATTCAAAACCAAGCTAATGGTTGACGTTTCCTAGTTCGGTTCCTAGTTTTGACAAGAATATTTTTATGTCTTCCATATGAATTAACTATTCATAACTGGTAAATTTCGAAGGTAAAGCATAAATATTGAATGCTTTTAGATCGACCAGCTGAAAAGCACGATCCGCGTCACTGAGGTCCAGAACCCACGACAAGAAGAAAAGCACATAATTATAAACCACCCGAAGATACAAAATAGCAACGATTTGGAATCTCAAACGAGAAAATTATTATTATTATTATTATTATTATTATTATTATTATTATTATTTAATAATAGCATTGCAATGATTACCCAAAATACCGGTAAGGAAGAATATAATTCTGCTCGGGTCGCATTTTTACTTACTCTTTTTCAGCTCCATCATCGACTGAGAAAAAAATAAACAGGAAATCCGCGGTGACACTGTTTATTGGTTACCTGTCACATGTGCCACGATTTGTGTGTAATGTCGCTTGTAGAAACTTTTCCACACGCCACGAAAACTAGTTCCAAAGCCAGCTCACATCGTAGGATTTCCCACCAGCAGTGCGCTGTATAGTATAAGGTGCGCTACAAAGTTTCAATCCTCTTTTCCCATCTCGTGTCGAAACCGAACGCTTGTAGCAAACCGCATCTCGTGACGAAACTACGGAAACGTATTCCACCGCTTGGGGCCAAAGTTTTATGTTTTTATGAAAGGTGGTACCGTAAAATGGTGTATCTTTGATAATGAGGATAATAAGGACTGTTCATTTTACAAAGTGGACACCTTGTTTATGCTATAACTTTTTTATTTATTGCTAAAATCGTAATCGTTTTTCCGTGCATCGTTCAACTATTATTCTACAATACTATGAAAATATAAGAACTTAGAAAATGGTTTTGGTTGAAGAGCTAAATAGTTTTTCCTAAAACTCCTAAGACAAGCTGTTCGTCAAAGTTTAACATTATTTTTCTTAAAACAAAAATCCTGTTTTTTTATGAACAAATTGTATGTTCGTATCCTTTACTATTCTACTAAAGGTATAGCTTTAAAAAATCAATTATATTCCACCATTCTCTGACATAAGGTAACTTTAGGTATTTACCCATTAAAAATTTGTCAAATTTGCTGATACACCATCCTTTCACTCCCAGCAAAAAAAAGAAAAATAAAACTAGTTTGGATTACTAAAGAAACTATACTTGTATAAACGAGAGCTAAATCGTGAGTTTGAACCACAGTCTTAAGTATAAATTTTACTGTTTATGATAGGTTTACTAAAACGTCTCATACTTTTAAAATCATGTACGCATAATTATCGATCTACAGCAAATTATAAACGGTTTTCTCCGAATATTTCAATTGGGAATCTCAGAACAACATATTATGAACATAATATGTGGAAAATAAAATCGATTTTATTACAGTAGTGTTTCCAATTTTGATGATTGTCAATGTTCTTTGAAAGGTCTTCTAAGAATAAAGCAATTGTGTTTCTTCTTTCTTTCTTTCTTTCTTCTTTTTCTGGCGTTACGTCCCCACTGGGACAGAGCCTGCTCCTCAGCTTAGTGTTCTTATGAGCACTTCCACAGTTATTAACTGAGAGCTTAACTATGCCAATGACCATTTTTGCATGTGTATATCGTGTGGCAGGTACGAAGATACTCTATGCCCTGGGAAGTCGAGAAAATTTCCAACCCGAAAAGATCCTCGACCGGTGGGATTCGAACCCACGACCCTCAGCTTGGTCATGCTGAATAGCTGCGCGTTTACCGCTACGGCTATCTGGGCCCCATGATGTTCAATTGTGTTTCTATGGTGCTTTAAATGTGACGTGGGGACTTAGTAAGTAACTCTATGAAGGCATAAGTTATTTTTCATATTCATACTATATTAGCACTTCAACCAGGACTTACTTTTAATAATAAAATTATACTCATATCAATTCCCTTCAAATTTAAAATATTTTTCTCTAAAAATATAGGGGAAAAATTAGTTTATTATATCTGTAAAATTGTGTGAAATTGGTGATTTTTTCCTTGAAATTCTTTATTGTAAAGCATGAAATCTTATCAACGTTCTTTATCAGCATTCTCTTATCCAGTTCCTACTGCAATGGTGTTAATCAGTAGTTTAGTTACAGATTTCCATGTATTCCCATACTCGTTATCAAAGTTGTTCCAAACTCGAAACCCTACTTTCAATTATATACAAATGGCTTGGACAAATTCAAATTTATTGAAATGCAATCTTTAAACTGTAATTGATAACCCAGGTACTAGTACTAGTTTAAAGAATGTAAAAAAACATGTTATAGAAATAAGACATTCTTTTTTTTCTAAAAAATTATCAAAGCTACCCCGTTTACGGTACCCACTTTTCGAAGGTGAAATTTTCCATGTATGCTACGGCAAAAGTTTGGAAGACGAGAATCTTCACACTGCAGACGCTATTCTCGCCCAAGCCAAGCACAGTTTTGTTTGCGATAAAATTTAATGGCAAATTTGCACTGCACTTGAAAACTTTTACCTTATTCTTAAGGCACCCTCTCTCTCTGCCTCTTGGGTGTGAAACAGAGAGATGTTATCGATGAGGATGCATTTAACTGCGCGAGCTTCCATCGACGGTTGCCATATGAATCTAATGGAGCGTGATGGGATCGGAGAAAAGCACACTTAGAGGAGTCACCAGTTGAGGAAATTGTGGATGGGATCGAGAAAAGTAAAGTAGCTTTAAAGCGACCGTCACGCTTTACAGAAGTGGGAACGCAAAAAATCTACAATCATCGACCTTGAGACGGCGCGCTACACTCGACTAAAGCTTGAACAGGGATTCTCAAACAAAGTACCAACGAACAAACATAAACTCAACAATTGTAGTGGAAATGTTCGCATCACGAAACACCTTATGAGTGTAAATCAATGCAAAAGAAATATGATGGAGTCGCGAACAAACTTGATGTGAGTAAGTTCGCATCCGTCTACTCGAGATAACAACAGCCCTGTCGTCCTGCTTAGTCGCGCTTAGTCGACGACTAAGAAGCTTTTCTCAGATTTTTTTAGAATTTTTCACCCGAAGACATAAAAAAAGTGCGAACAATCTAACGCCCCATAAAATATCAATCGAAATTTCTAACTTCTACCTAACAACGCCCTGTAGTAATTTAAACCTATTTGCAAAGAATATCATATATAACAAGGCCTTACTACCGCCCTGTAGAAAATCAATCGAAGTTTACGAGCTCTCCAAGTAATTTGTCCCATATAAATCCGTAGCATCCTAACGCCCTATATGACATCAATTAAAAATTCAAGCTTAATCAACGCCTTGGAGTAACTTGACCTCACCTTATGTAGACCAAGTGCATCTTTACGCCCCACATCACTTGAATGTTCCAAGCATTATCAACGCCCTGGAGTAATTTGGACTCATGCCATGTAAATCAGTTGCATATTAACGCCTTCAGGGACAAATGCCAAGATCTATAAATGGCCTTGACTAATTTGACCTTGTCTTACGTAGATCTGGTGCACCTCAATGCCCTGCATCGATTGAAAACTCCAATCTGCATTGACGCCCTAGAGTAATTTGAACTCATATAGATCAGGTGCATCTTATGACCCTGTAGGACATTATTTAAAAATTTCAAGCTGCATAAACGCCCTGGATTAATTTGACTTCATCCCCTGCAAATCAAGTGTATCTTGACGCCCTGTATGACATCAATAGAAACTCCAAACTCTACCAACGCCGGGAGTAATTTGATCTAATGGATCAAATACTTCTCAATGCCCTGTAGGACAACAATTGAAAATTCAAACTTTACCAGCGCCCTGGAGTAATGTGACCTCATTTTTCGTAGACCAATTGCATCTTTTTGCCCTGTAGGACATCAATCGGATATTCCAAGATTTAATAACGCCCTGGAGTGATTTGACCTTGTTCCATGTAAATAAGTTGCATTTTAACGCCCTGTGGGACAAATGTCAAGATGTATAAACGCCCTCCACTAATTTGACATTGTCTTACGTAGATCTACGTGAGACAAGGTCAAATTACTCCAGGACATCAATACAGATTGGAATTTTCAATCGATACAGGGCATTGAGGTGTACCTGCTCAATGCCCTGTATCGATTGAAAATTCCAATCTGTATTGATGTCCTGGAGTAATTTGACCTTGTCTCACGTAGATCTTAGATAAGGTGCATGTTAACGGCCTGTAGGACATCAATTGAAAATTCCATGCTGTATCATCGTCCTGGAGTAATTTGGACTTGTGTCATGTAAATCAACTTTCGATATCTATTTTCCTTGTCTTTTGACCTTGTTTCAACCTTGTTGTTGACGTAGATCAGGTGCAACCTAATTCTCTGTTTCCATTGAAAATTCCGAGCTGTATCAACGCCCTGGAGTAATTCGACCTCATTCTATGTAGATCAGGTACATCTCAACACCCCGTGGGACATACATTAAAAATTCCTAGCTCTAGCAACGCCCTGGAGTAAATTGGCCTTCTTTCAAGTAGTTCAGAAACATCTTAATGCTTTGTTTAACATTGATCGATCAAGCTATATCAACGGTCTGAAGTAATTTGTCTTAATTCCATATTGATCTTTGCGAGATCTGGAGCATATTTACGTCCTATTGAAAATCAATTGAAATTTCTTAGCAGTATCAACGCCCTGGAGTAATTTGACATGAGTAACTAACTTATCCTATGAAAATCATGTACATCTCAGCGCCCTGTATGACACTAATTGAAAATTCCAAGCTCTATCAATATCCTGCGGTAATTTAACTTTAGTCCACATTAATGAGTTGAATCGTAACACCCTGTAAAAATCAATCAATTTTTTTAATCTGTATCAACGCCCTGAAGTTAATATAAATTGTTTCACGTAGATTAGCTGCAACTTAACGCCCTGTAGGAAACCAATTTTATTTTGTTTTCTTGATGACCTTAACTAATGTATATCAAGTAAAGAGTAGTATTTGGTTCTTTCCGTTTTATATGTTGTTTATAATATGTATATTTTGTCTTTACTATATATCGAACGATTTTGCTACTTTTTCAAGAATTTCGTTTCCGCTAATGACAGTTCCCAGAATAACCCTTTTCTCGAATGCCATTTTTCCGAATGATTTGTCTCTTCGAGAAGTGATGCAGTTCATGAAGGTGCAAGAATAGTTCTTAGGGTTAGGGTGCGTACCAGATGTCTGGTCCGTTCACTACCCTGAAATGTGGGAAGTTGTGAAACGGGATGAGGATGTGAGAACAGACATTTGAGAAATCAATATTTAAGGCAAAGTAGAACAATCCCTTAATTTAAAAGATATTACTATATAAAAGCATTTGCCTATAGGGCTGTATGCGCTTGATCCCTAGTATTCTGTATTTTTAAAAAAATTGTTGGTTAAATTATCTCGAGAGATCCTTTGATAAAAGCACGTGATCAATAAGAAGCCCAAGACCACTCTCGAAGTTTGATGAAATATGGTATAGTTTAAAAATGAAAAAATCTTCAACTTATATGTTCTTAAGACAGTCAGTTCATACGCTTGTTTATTCTGGACCAATAATTTTCATGTGATAGTGATAAATTTCATAATCAAGTATGCACCAAGAGCAGCATTTTTGTGTTTTTAAATTTGATGAAATAAGTTTGAAAACCAACTGTAATTGATACTTGGCAATTCCAAGATTCACTGATATATCTAACGTAAAACTACAACAGATAAACCAATGCGAAATATATTGAAATCCAGAGAAATTGTTGAATGTTTTCTATATTATTATCACCTCAACAGCGATGTTTTATTTGTAATTTAGGCCATATATTTGACTGAAAATTGAACACCTCTTCTTTATGTAAAAGAATAGTTCAAACGTTCTAGATGTTCTGCTTTTGGAAAACTGATGATTTTGATTATTTTTTTTTTTTGAAAATATATCATATATTTCTCTAAGTAAGCTTCATATATTTCTTTATGTAAAAACATAATCAAACATTTGAAACATCGAATCTTAGGTATTCATTTAACTTTAAAACTTTTCTTCATATTCTAGTCAAGTCTACATTTTTCTTGTCTGACACAAAACGACAAGACACAAAAACGGTTTTTAGATTGGCACTAGACGATTCCTTTCACACTGAGTGATAGGTTCTACAAGACTGAATTTATTTCATGGATTAAGATTTCTATTTAAAGGGCACATCGTAATTGTATTGGTTGTATGACTCTAGGAAATAGTCACATAGCTGTAACTCCCGGCTCATCATCGGCAGCTACAGTCAGCTTAGGGAGGGATCACAGAAGGTGACCCTTCCCAGCGGCTAAGGGGAGATCCATTAATTAAGTAAGACAATTTTCGGGGTTTTTCGACCCCCCCCCCTCCCCCCATGGTAAGATTTTTTGTATGAAAATTAAAAATAAATTGTATGGCGCGTAAGAAATCTCAAATTCGAACGAGTGCAAAAGAAAGCAAGGCTAGCTCTCTTTTACCATCATGTAAGCCTCATGCTTGACGATAGGAACGACGACACATGTTTTGATTGAAAACTGTTGTTTACACGTGGGAATAGCCTACCTTGTTGTGTCTATCGCCGTTTAGCGTATAAACCAGGTTGCTATGACAGTGACTTGGTGTTTACGCCAATTCATCCATATAATCGTTAACCAAACCCACTGGTTGGACGGATAAAATTGTGTACACTAAAGTTTTATTTTGCACGTTTCATTTCTACACGGCTTTTTAACACGCCTTTCGGGATTTACACGGTACCACAAAAGTAAGAAGTCTCCTCAAGTCAACTGTTAAATTTTGAATTTTAGCAAACACACAGAACGCAGAAATGATAGAGCTGGTGGTTACGTCTACCATGCAAACATGAGCAGTGCTCTGCTCTTCATCTCAATTTTCATTTATGAATACCAGATTCTGAAAACACAAAGACCTTAAAAGAGAAAAAGAGAATTATCACGAAGCCAGTTATTACATCTAGTCTTAGTTCTTATTCTACAACCGTTGATGAGCATACTGAGTAGCGACCTTAAAATTTCTTTCACGCTTTTTACCCAAAAACGGCTATTACACACAATTTCTGCACAGTGTCTGCATGTAACGATTAGAAGGAACGCTTTAATTTGAATTCAGAGTAACATGTTCATACCGTTTGAAAAAAGTTCTAATAATTAATTGTTAGAGCCAATTATATACGTGACATTTAAAATATTTAAACAGTTCTTTCGAGGATTCTGAAGATAGAAGCCAAAAATAATTTGATGCACACATCCCTCAAATAGTTATTTGAAGAAATCCTTTAAGGAATGCGTTAAAAATTTCCCAAGGAAATATCTCATGATTGCTGTTGAAAGTTCTTCGGGATTTGATTTTAGTTTCTTCTTTCGGTTAAGTATTCTATCAAATATGAAACTTAAAACACACTGTATAAGTTAGTGAATTTTGTAGCACTTGATATTTATTGCAACGATTTTTTCAATATCTAGTTCAGTAATTAACATAATTTAACTCCCAAGTATCTTTTTCCTGGGTTCCTGTAAGTACTTTTTTGGTTAAGAGAGCCACTACATTTAATTTCCAACGGAATCCTTCAAAAAGTTCTTGTTGAGTTACATTAGGCAATAACACTCAGAACTTTTCCATCATTTTTTCTGAGATATAATGATTGAGATTATGAATGATTCATGAGTTAATTAAAATTTGTGACAAAAATGTCTCCCATTTTTCACAATTTTTTGTTCTTTTGGATGTCCGCTAGATATTTCTTTGGACGCAACGCCCAGCATTTTTGTCTTGATCTCTGCCAAATGTGTTCCAGAGTTCTATCTCTACACAATTGAACTCTTTGAACGATTTCTAAGAGATTAAAATGACATCCATAGAAATTTTTTTTCTTTTGATATTTTCTTGTTGAATTTTTGGCTTACATTCTTTCTAGAATTTATTCAGAATTTAAACTCCGAATCAATAATTACTCTCATCACCAAAACTTGTACAGATGTTCAAAGAACGGCTACTACGCCGATTTCTTACGAAAAAAAACTCCTAGCAGTTAACTTTTCATGAGCTCCTGTTTACGTTCCAAAGAGCATAATTATACTCCATCATTATGCTTATTTTCATGCCTTTGTGCTTATTTTCGTATGCGAGAAAATAATCCAGCTACAACCTACCAAGCAGAAAGCAAGAAAACAAAGCATAAAAGGAGCCAGGAAATAAGAGTTTGGAGGAGTATCACAGAAATGAGATTTCTCCAAAGATTATTTCGGAATTTATGAATTTCTGCAGAAATTCTTAGAGAAATTTTTCAAGAGAATTATTATTCCTCAAAGATTTCCAGTGGTTCATCCATAGATTTCCCTGGGACATCCTTCAAGATTCCTTATCGGGACATCTTTTAAAATTAAATTAATAACTTCTCCAGGAATTTCCAGGGGTTTCCTATGAAATTGTCTTTTAGGATTTATAGAAGATTTCAACTAAAAATTTATCGGAAGATAGCTTCAGAAATTGCTTCAGAGATTCCTTCTAAGATTTCTACAGAAATTCCTCCACTTATTTTATTAGACTTTCAGGAACTGTTCCATGAATGTTTCTAGGGGAATGCTAAAAATTTTTTTTCTGAAAAATAAATCCGTGAGGTATTTATAAAGAAATTTTCAAAATAACCTCTGATAAAACCTTTGTAATAAACAGTTATCTTTAATAAACAAGGATATCTGAAAGAACTCCCAGAATTTTTTAAAGGAATTTCTCGAATAACATTTGATAAAATCTCAAAAGAAATTGTGCAGGAATGATTGGAGGAATTATTAAGAAAATTTCTGTTGAATTAATACTACAGCAAAAACTTATATAGACTTTTGAAGAATACATGGATTGTTTTGGGAAATATTTTAAGACATATTTGGAAAAACTGCAGGGGTATTGGATTGGATTGAATGCTAGAGAAATTCCTAGAAAAAAAAAGAGATTTTCACGAAGATCTTACTAAAACAGGCCCAACCTTTTAGAACTGACGGCCACATTTCAACAAAATTATTTCGCGCGGCGGGCAAAAAAATCTATTTTTTAACCAATATTCTTTTGCATAAAAATTGAGATAGCTGTTGTTGAGGATTCAGTAAGAATTCCACTTAGTATTCTATCAAGATCTCTCGAAGAAGTTGTGTTTCAAGATTATGTCAGTATTTAGTCCAAGAATCGCTGAAAATCTTGAATTTAATTTTAAATTAGAATCATGTTAAAGATATTACAACCAAAACTCGTTAACGACTACTTTTTTTGTTACAATCCAATGATCCCTTCAAATTTCCATTGTAATTTTAACTTTTATAACGACTTTTCTATGTTTCGACCGTTCTCTATTACGACATTCGAGTTGCATTTGGTGGTCACTCAGTATGACAACATTTTTGCGCCCGTTTCATTATTTTAGTACAATTATGATCGTTTTCTCCGCCCATGCTCCATAACGATATCTAACTTCTTTATGATGACGTCATTTATAGTGACATCTCCTCAAAGGCGGTCCCTTGCGATGACGCTATAACGAGCTTCGACTGTAAAAGATCCCTACTCGGAATGTTGTAACAATTCCGCCCATCATTATTTAACACTTCAGTCGTCGCGCTGTTGAATTTTGTACAACAGTGGTGAAAAAACCTCGCTTACCGTACACAGCATCAGCGTGGTGGTTCGGACGGCGTCAAACCGCGCGACGACTGAAAGGTTAAAAATCATACCTAAGGTTATGAAGGAGTTCAGCGTAACATTTGGTAAAAATCTAACACAGAATCTCCATTTCAAACTCCGTTTATGGAACCTGCGAGATATTTGGCCAGGATTGTAGATGAATCCTGTTAAGAATACGATCCACACAGGATTATGTGCAAACACTGCCCACCATTTTGTAAAAATTTGGTTTAGAGGATTTTGAAAAATTCTGTTGAGGGTTAGGTGAGAATTTTGCCTTAGTTTTCTGTAAATTACTGTACAGGATTTTGATATGATCAATTCTTTGCGTCGATATTCTGTTCTATTGAAGAATATGATTTCTCATTACGAACCTCGAATTGGTTCTCACAAGCTAGATTTATAATGATAATATTTAAACGTTTCTTCTTCTTCTTCTTTTTGGCGTTACGTCCCGACTGGGACAAAGCCTGCTTCTCAGATTAGTGTTCTTATGAGCACTTCCACAGTTATTAACTGAGAGCTTTCTTTGCCGAATGACCATTTTTGCATGTGTATATCGTGTGGCAGGTACGAAGATACTCTATGCCCTGGGAATCGAGAAAATTTCCTTTTACGAAAAGATCCTCGACCAGCGGGATTCGAACCCACGACCCTCAGCATGGTCATGCTGAATAGCTGCGCGTTTACCGCTACGGCTATCTGGGCCCCGACGTTTATTAACTTCAAATAAGAGTGCTACCAGACGTTCTAGTATTAATTGTATCCCAATCCACAATAGTTGGGACAAGCGATTGTGAGAGCGCTAGATTGCTTGCTTGTTTTCCGTTTATTTCGGTGACAATTCGATTTACTGAGAATTAGCAATATATTATATCAAGTATATATAGCAAATTTAAAAACTAATGGAGTTATCATATTAGCTGAAATATTAGCATGAAATTCAATCTAAGCTTTCAACAATGATCCTTCTCTTCTTCTTCTTCTTTCTGGCGTTACGTCCCAACTGGGACAAAGCCTGCATCTCAGATTAGTGTTCTTAGGGCGCCGTATGTTGGGCAGCCCTGTCCTAAGACATTCCTGGGTCCCTGGGAGGAAATATTGATGAATTCTCGATGAAATCCACATGTATAGGCGGAGGAACTCTTGCAGGGTTTCTTTTTTTTTTTAAAAAAGCTTAAGCTAATTTTCCAAAACCTCAGCAATAAACCTTTGTGGATTTCCTTGGGAGGAATATTTATCAGTGAAAAAATATTCTGAGTAAATTCTAGAATAGTTTTGGAAAAAAACAAAAAATATCTGAGGAAATAACTGAAGGCAGTAGCTTTGGAATTCTCATGGAATTACTGGAGCGAAATCTGGAAAAAATCTCCTAAGCATGCTTTGTTAAATAGCTGGAAGAGTTTCGGGGAGGTTTGGCAGAGCATTTCAGACGAGATCCCTCTAGGAGACCATGAAACCATTATAAATATAAGCACTAGCAAAACCCTTTTTGGATTTTGAAAGATTAGTTCAAAACTTGAAGTTACACCCTTTAGATTTTTCAGTTTGTTTTACATCGAGCCATATCATGCTCGCAAACTGTTGGAAATTTCCCAATGTAATTTTTGGATGAAATGTTCTTATGAAAATTAATCGAAGCCATATTTCAAAACTTCAAGAGCACCGGTCGTGGAGAAGATCTAAATATGACGTCCATAATTGTTCGCGGTTTCTAGACCCCCCTCTGTCACGGTTTTTATACCTTATACATGCACTGTCACTGTCGTAGACTTTGGTGGTGATTTGGTGGTCATCATGATATTTGATGGACATCATTTTTTAATGATTCCGTGTTGCGTTTGTTGGATTTTTCCAAAGCGTTCGACACCACTTCCCATCATCAGGTTAGGCAGTTAGGTTTCGACGATCCTTCCTATCAGGAAAAACACAGGTAGTCGTCTATAGTGATGAACCATCTAGAAGTGTTGCATTCACATCGGGAGTTCCACAAGGCTCAGTGTTTCGTCCATCATTATTCACGCTGCATTCCAAAGTGTTGCAATATTGTAGAGCCCAATTGTTTGCAGATGATATCCAATTAGTTTGCCTTTATTTAGGAAAATCACCGGCTAAGCTGCTGCACCTAGTTAATGAAGATCTGAAACAACTATTCCGTTGGGCCATGAAGAACAACCTTCGGATCAATCGCAACAAAAGCAAAGATTTTTCATAATAACAAATATATGGAGGTCTGAGGACTTTGAGGGTTGTGAAAAAAGTGCAAACGACAAATGACATATGTACAAACGAAGTTCCAATTGATCAAATCATATTATTTTTGCGGATGTGGTCTATATGAATATGACCATGGCATTGCTATCTTAACTAGAAGTTGCTTAGAACGATTGTGTGATATATGTTAATGACATAAATAGATGGACATCAGTGCGGCATCTTCAAGAATCTCTTTAAGGCTGTCAATTTCGCAACTTTCACGCTTTGAGACCTTGCCTCTTGTTGCTTAAGATATGAAACCGGAGAGGACCTAATTATCTGTTTTCTAAGACAATACCACTTCAGGGATCGCGAACTATGAGCTTATCTGTACTATATTACGAATCTTGTTTTTTGTGTAGGATGTGGTATATTGGAATTCACTTCCAACTAATTTGAAACGTGTTCGTTTGGAAGCAATGTTTAAGATAGGCTGCACTACATTTTTCAAAATATGGTTAATTTAAAGTTTTTGTAGATATGTATGTATTTTTATTGAAATTCTGTGGCAAGAAAAAATATTAGTCTTAAGTCACGTGTAAAATAAACTAAACTAAACTAAATTCGCAGGTTGTGGTCAATCGATCAAGTTTTCAGCTCAAATCGCTATCTGGTTCTCTAGATTTGTTCTCTAAGGGTATTCGATATGAGTATTTTCCATGGCAATACGAAGCGAAACGGCATGCAGAATTTTCAACATTGTTCGTAGCGAAACGAAACAATTAATTAAAATAATCCAGAGAGACCGATACGAAATTCAAATCCTCACGAAATGTTTCGAAACGAAACGAATTTTTGGTGATAATTTTGGTATACATACACGTGAGGCGACTTCTTCAATAAGTGCCCAAGCTAAGAAGCAGGCCATGTCCTAGTTGGAACATAACACCAGAAGGAATTAAAAAGAAGAACTAAGCAATAACCGGAATAATTGCTGTAGTATTACCTAAAGTATTGAATTAAAATAAATTTTGAAGAATTCATTAAATAATATTATAAACCCAGATAAAATTGGAAGCTCTACAAGAGTTATACATTTCAAGAGATATTGCTAGAGGAATTTAACAAGGGTTTCCTGGTCGAGTGCATTTAAGAGTTACACATAAATTTTCTAAAAAAAAACCTGGAGAAACTGTGGAATAATTCTTGGAGAAATCACTCTATAAAGAATGAGCGATGGATTTGAATGAAATTTGTTCTAGGTGTTACGTCTGTTTGTGGCAAACAGTTCAAAATATTGATTGTTCATATCATTCGACGGTTTCAGACCAAATAAATCAAAGCAGATATGTCGAACAATCATCCTGGTACCAAATAAGCTTCTATATAAATAAAAATGGAATGGTGTTTGTATGTTACGAAAAAACATGGTAAAGAGTCAACGGATTTATCTGATTTTTTCACAGTTAGGTTCTTGAAATGCTCCGACGTGTTAGTGTATACAAAAAGTCGAAGGAGGGAAACTGAAACTTTTGTAGTAGAATTATGTTACACATTATAAAACAGCCTACTTTGGAACAAAACAAGGGTTGTCAGGTCAACTAGTTATAAAATAAAATTGCTATTTAACAACTCACTAATATTAATTAATTTGAGAAGCAGGCTGTGCTCTAGTAAAGACGCAACGCCAAGAAAAGGAAGCATAAGAAGAAGAAAAAACAAATTTTCAGTGGTAGCCTCAAAATTCAATACGTTGAGTGCTAACAAGTAGAAAAACTCATTCTACTACTGAAAACCAAGATGGCGTCAAAATCCAAGATGGCCGCCATCTTTTTCACTCAAAAAAGCTCTGATATTCTTTATGTGACACGAACAATAAACCAACGATTGAAAACTTGTTTCTCTGTTGTACTAAAATGATGTTTGCGATAATTGTACTCGCCATAAACATTAAAATCGTAGAACATTTTTTAGAAAATCGTTCATTTCATAGGGTAAATAACATTGCTCACCTAGTTTTTGTAACCTTACTTACTCAGTTTTTCTCAGCTTTCTGATGGAGATCTCAGAATACAAAACCAGCGCTTTTGGTAAAAACGAATTATCTGACGAAATTCAAGATGGCGGTCAAATGAGAAATGGTCAATTTTTTCTTAAAATGAAAGTTACTATACGATGCCACTAAGTTTGATATGTGTTCAATGGGAAATATGAGACATATCATACGTAGAAATACCTATGATTTATCAAAAAAATGGGCTTTTTTCGCAAACTGTTTAGCTAGCTGGCGTGCGAGGGGTCCACCAATTTGTCACAATCGAAACGATCACGCTTTAGTTTTAGCATATACTAGCGATCAGTGACATAAAATTGAAATACTAGCGATGTGTGCCGATGGCGTCCCAAACCATCAGCAAATCCGGAACAATCACCTTATGAAAACTCGGCACGAGAAATCGGGTTGAAATTCACAAGCCTTATGAAACCAAAATTGGAAACAAAAAAAGTGTTCGAATCAACCTAGTATCGAACCAAAAACCTTGCGATCCAGGGGCCCACAGTGCGTATACCACGTACTTATCGCCGCCAAGATGAGGATGAGTGATGCTGAAACGATACATAAATTTGGGGGAGCCTTGAATCCAGAACATTGGGTACTTTCGCCCCGCATAAATATTGCGAAATGGCTTTTTTGACATTTACGTGCAGTAGATGTGGGCGATATACTAAATACCTATGAGTAGGAGTGAGCGCTATGCCGTTTTTGTTCGAAATTAAACTCGAAATTTTGTAAAATTCTACAAAACATCACAAAATTACAAATAAAAATTCCACTCGTATGTGTTACGTGGAATTCCGCAGAATTTCGTTTCGTAGCTATTTTGACAGAATCATTCGGTATTTCGCATACCCTTACAGCTCAATGCATGTTTTTTTTATCAGTATCATTCCAAACATTACATTCATTATTTCTTATATCTAGGTGTTCTGTGTTATTAGACAACACTATCATCCTAATTTGGTAAAACAAATCTAAGATTTTATTAACATTTTGTTAACAACATCTTACATTTCATTTGCCGTAGTAGTTCAGATTTTTTATAGATGAGTTGATTTCACCTGCTTATAGGAGAAAAAAAATAGGGGTTTCAATTTACTTAACCTAACTTAACCTAAAAATATAACGCATTAATCGTGGCAATAGAAGATGCTGTGTTTCGAATTGTTTGTTAGGAGCATATTGTTGTGGACGAAATTCATGCTAAATATCAACAGTTCATAAATTATGAACAAAATATTGAAAAAAAAAAATTTCTGGAAATTTTGCGCTAAAATATTACGAAAAAAAAAATTCACCTTTATAGCAAATCAATCGATTTAACTATTTTTTCGTCGGCCACGGGGGTATGCAGAAGTTATGCCCTTCTAATCGTGTCAATCATTTTTTTTTTCTATTTTTCATATGCTTGAAAATCAACCATTTGAGAACCGCTCTTCCAGCCGTTCCACCCCACTGGTAATGAACCAATTTTCGTCGTCTACTTCACTTTGTAATGTATTATGTTCTTTGGGTGCCTGTACGTACACGGAGGACCACCAGTTTTTGTATCAGCCGGGTCGTTCGTCTCCGCTTAATGTGATTACGGTTGCCTCACGCCCTCTGAGCCCCCGTCAGGTTACGACGCCGGCCAATAACAGTTAGCGCCACACCAGATTCCCTGAGAATCCGAATCCTCAGAGGATGCGGATGGTTACCAAAGGCGACGAGCCACTCAACTGAGTCGGTGCCATCGAATGGCTGGTGTGCCCCCAAAGTCGACGGAAAAGTTTTACTAATTAATTTATCGCTTATTTGATGTCCTCTCCGATGTGGTCCAGTATGTGCTTTGTTTGCGGAAAGATGTTCGGTCCAAAGAAAAATCGATTGCTACTGGATGGGTGTCCTAATCCCCTTGGTGATGGATTAGTGGTGAAATTGATGTATTTGGACAAACAGAGAACCGGAAGGCAAACTCTAGTGAATAACCAGATGTTACTGAAAAAGGGGATTCGTCCGAACAAAAAAGAGTCTCTTACAAAATGTACAATTTTGCACGATAATACAGTTTGGTGACGCTCTATGTTCGCATTCATTTCCCCTTCTGGAGCTCTCACAACATTTAAATAAAAAAAACTTCAAATTTAACATCAAAACATTTTTCTGTGAACTTTATATGAAATCTGACATCGTTTTGCTCTCCAATCTGTTTCGAATCCGATTTGAGCTACAAACGAGTACCGACTGTTACGTGTGACCTAATGCTCTCCACCATCTGACTTTTCCACTTTGACAGGAACTTGAGTTCATACATCGAAATGGTGGGCTTGTATGCAGTGCAGCACTGACGAGCGGAAAACAATCATCTATTTCTTCCGGGATCCGTTTCCCCTGATGCTCGCTTTTTTTTTCAGTCGTTCCAAACCGTTTACCCTTGCCCTGCCTTGCTTGGACACGAAGTGAGAGACGAGATCATCATCGCGCCATGTTTCATCCAAGCAAACGGCACACTCGGTGCTCGATTATGCTTTCGCGTGATTGAATCGCTTTGTAACGTTTCATGCCAAATTGAACCCACGCTGCCTTTTATTCGTCCATCGCTCTTATCATCATCACCATCTCTCTAAAATCCTTTCCCTGCGTCTGCGGTGGGGCTAGTGCTGGAAGAGAGGGAGGACAAAATGGGGCACACATTTCCCTAACGATGATGAATGAGGCTGACAAATGACGTGACAGACAGCAGATAGGCCGCGGTGTGATGTGGAAATGTGACGTGAGCAAAGCGATTCCGGCTGAAAGTGGATCCGGGAAATCATTTAGTCGGCCCGAACAAATGATATCGATTCCCGGGAACGGAAAATTAAAAAGCTTCCACCCAGGAAAGGGCCGTCACACATACGGTGAAATGCACAAACGGATACATTGATGATGGTAGCTAAATGAACACGGTTCTACTCGATGGATAATTTTGTATGGTCCGGTGCATTTTTGTTTGTGGGAAGATGAATGAGTGATTTCAGAGAAATTTAAATTATTGTGCAGTAATTTGCCATTGGAGTTAATTATTAGTTATGTAGAAACAGCTAAAAAATTAAATATCAAGTATTTGGTTAAATGACGGATTTTACGCCAACTCGACACGCGATTGGCATCACCCCTTCAGAATTCAATGAAACTTTCTGGATGTCAAAAGTATGTGAAACTAAGATACTTTGCATATTTTGTTTTTGTCAAAATCGATCTAGACTAACATTTGGTAAGGGTCAAAGTTTTTTTTCACTTTTTTTCATAAACCCGTATAACTCAAAAACGGTAAGACCTACAACAAAGTGTTGTACGGGGAACTGTCGTGAAATTTCCTGACGTTTTAGAAAAAATTGAAATAATAAAAAACATTTTCTACACTTAAGAAAAAATGATTCAAAACTTTAAAGTCGATTTAAAAAAATGGCCTTATCATCCTTAAGCAAAAAGTTTCGTAATTAAATTAACTAAAAGTCGTCCATACATTGCAAACTGGGCATATCTTAGAGAAAAAAGTTTTTCTAACATCGATTTTTTTAAGTCCAAAATGAATTTTTTATATTATTTTTATTTCGCTTTAAATAGTCTAGTATGATCATATTTTCGAGTGGTGAATGCGTTTTAATCACCAAATAGATCATATTTGTTAAAAGAAATAAAACGGGATTATACAGAGTTTTTTTTATTAAATTCAATTGATCTCGCACCAAACCGCTTATGAGAAAATCAACTCCGTCTAACAATCCGATGGGTTTTTTATGGTTGGAAAGATATCACAATAATATTTAATTTCTTATTTGGTCAAAGCCAATCTTAACAGGTGTCCGGAAAGGGTCTATATTATGCTTATAAAAAAGTCGTGGTTTGTTTTTATTTTTATTATTGCTATATATCCTAAAACGTAGTATCTGCACATGAATATTTATATTATTTTAGGGCTTTACTGAATAAATTGAATATTTTTGGTTAATCCTCTGAATTGGTTTACCATATGGCTGCAATTTGTGTACCACTAATAGGCATAAAACAATGATATTTTTGGGTACCTGTGACAGTTTTAACCTTATCAAAAAAATCCACCAATTCCTCTGACATATTAACATATTATTCATTAAATATATAACAGAAATTTAATTTGGTGATACATGTATCAGTTTGTTTCACTGCCCAGTCGAATAGTTCTCGCGGAGTTGCGATTGTGTTTCCATAGTATTTTGCAAGGCTTTCTTTTTTTACCATTCACTTGAGAGTTCCACCAATACACTATGTGTCAGGGACGCAATCTGGCGGGACAAAATTAATAACTCGGTAACGAAGCGTTTCCGGTATTTGGTGTCTTCGGCAAAGTTTTTTGTAATAACGAGGACCATCTACTGACAAAAACGGATAGTTCGTAAATCGTCCGCATAGGTGGCGCCGCAATCTAACTTTTTACTGTGACGTTCCAGAGACTTGGCATGTTCGGCAAAGTTGTTCATTTTGATAAAATAAACAACTCTCTCGAAGACGTCAAAATTCCACAGCCTACTGTTTTCAAGTTATTGGCAAAATTAGAGAAACTTAGTGAAAAAACGATTTTTTCACCGAATTTGACATTTTTCCTAAGAATCATGACATATAACATTTTTTGCTGATAAATATATAACAAACGCAAGCTCTGGTGGAAAAATTTTAGTAATACGACGCACAAAAATTAAGAAACTATGAAAAACTTCAAAAATAGAGCAATTTTTTAACATTAATATCTCCAAAAGCGCAAAAAATCGCAAGCTCAAATTTTCAGGCAACATAGAGCAAAACTTGATGAAACGGATGTCAAAATTCCAGAGAGGTATATTTTGGTGTTTTTGAGATATTTCATTTTTTTAACAATGATTATATTACTCCAATAAAATTAGTTTCCATGAGGAATCTGAAGGGACGATCGACTTTAAGAAATAACGAGTCGTGGAACAAAAACTTTCGAAAAACTGTTTAAAAAAGCCATCATAGTAGCCATGAAATTCAATTAAAGAGCAGTTCCTTGAGTTGATATCGAGTAATGTAGATGAAAGTGTAGATTAAAACTGGGTACATAATTTTTTTTCTTCAATAATTCAAATGGTATAGTATGCCTTGATAAACTTGATTACGTATCAATTAATTATTGTCATCATGGTTCGAGGTGAGCAATTTATTTTGTGAATGTGCTACTTTTAACATGAAAAATCAAATTTTAAGGCATATTCATGTCGATATCTCTAAATACTGAAATTTCAGAGCGCACGATCTTATGTCCGGAGCTTGTATATTTGTTTCAAAGCGGAAAGAGCGTTGATCCTTGGATGTTTCAAAACAGAGATAATTGATCTGTTATCAATTTGAAGATTCCTTCGATTTTGAGAACTGTTAGGTTGTTTAACATTAAAAATGTGTTTAATCAATGGATTTGCTTAAATTTTGAGCTTCCGGAAAATTGTAGCAACGAGTTCAAGATGAAATCCAAAGCCAGCTTGTACTGTGAGCAGATTTAATAATTTCATGAAATAATAAAATATATTTTTCCGCTAATTTTATATTACACTTAAATATTTGCCGAAAATATTAATCGCGTAATGAAAAGAAAACCGTAAAAAAATCAAAATATCTCAAAACACCAAAATATACCTCTCTGGAATTTTGACATCCGTTTCATCAAGCATTGCTCTATGTTGCCTGAAAATCTGAGCTTGCGGTTCAAAAATTGCTCTCTTTTTCAAGTTTTTTCATGATTTCTTAAGTTTTATGCGTCGTATTATTAAAATTTTACCACCAGAGCTTGCGTTTGTTATATATTCATCAGCAAAAAATATTATATGACATGATTCTTGAGAAAAATGTCAAATTCGGTGAAAAAAAATCGTTCTTCCACTAAGTTTCTCTAATTTTGCCAATAAATCGAAAACAGTAGGCTGTGGAATTTTGACGTCTTCGAGAGAGTTGTTTATTTTATCAAAATGAACAACTTTGCCCAACATGTCAAGTCTCTAGAACGTCACAGTAAAAAGTTAGATTGTGGCGCCACTTATGCGGACGATTCACGAACTATCCGTTTATGTCAGTAGATGGTCCTCGTTGTAACAAAAAACTTTGCCGAAGACACCAAATTCCGGAAACGTTCGTTACCGAGTTATTAATTATGTCCCGCCAGATTGCGTTCCTGGCCCATAGTGCAATAGCATCACAGGGGCGTTTGTCGTGGGATGTGGCAAAAAAGTGCAACTCTGCTTCCAATCCATGTATTTTCTTGAAATTACATGAGCTGACAATTTTTTTTATTTTTATAATGCAACTCCATCTGACTTAAACATAACTTTTGATTTGTTTAACAAAATTTATCAATTTTGAAATAAATAGCTGAACTGCTTCTGTGTCATGGGTCATCTGGCGTTTGACGCAGGTACGTTTAGTAAGTTTTTTTTTACACAAAACTTTTTCTAGAAGAAAATTTAATGGGGTATCGATAAGGTTGTAACTTTTCAATGTTTGCAATACTGTTGTGATACCTTTCAAACCATAAAAATCCGTCGGATTGTTAGACGGAGTTGATTTTCTCATAGGCAGAGGTGAAGTCCATTGATTGCCTGCATTTAAAAAAAATAATCACTGTATAATTACATTTTTGAACTATTCTCAATAAAAAATACAATATATTTTCTGATTCAAACTCATTTATCATTTGAAAACACAATCATATTTGATGATTTAAAACAAAATCTACAAAACAAACAAACAAAAAATAAATTTCAGTTTAAGACTTAAAAAATTTGAAGTTAGAAAAACTTTTTTCCCTAAAATATGCCCAATTTGCAATGTATGGACGACTTTTAGTAAATTCAATTACGAAACTTTTTGCTTAAGGATGATCAAAATTTGAAATGGCCTTTTTTTATTTAATCGACATTGAAGTTTTGAATATTTTTTTTTTCAGTGTAGAAAATGTGTTTTTATTTTTTCAATATGTTTTTTTCTAAAACTTCAGGAAATTTCACGGCAGTTCCCCATACAACACTTTTTTGTAGGTCTTACCGCTTTTGAGTTATATGGGTTTAAAAAAATTAATAAAAAAACAATTTTGGGACTTAAAAATTTCGATGTTAGAAAAACTTTTTTCCTTAAAATATGCCCAATTTGCAATGTATAGACGATTTTTAATAAATTTAATCACGAAATTTTTTGCTTAAGGATGATCAAAATCTGAAAGTACCGTTTTTTTATATCGACTTTAAAGTTTTGAATATTTTTTTTTTAGTGTAGAAAATGTGTTTTTATTTTTTCAATTTTTTTCTCTAAAACGTCAGGAAATTTAACGATAGTCCCCCATACAACACTTTTTTGTAGGTCTTATCGTTTTCGAGTTATACGGGTTTATAAAAAAAGTAAAAAAAAACTTTGACCCTTTCCAAATGTTAGTCTAGATCGATTTTGAAAAAACAAAGTATGTAAATTATTTTAGTTTCACATAGTCTTCACACCCAGAAAGTTTCATTGAATTCTGAAGGGGTACTGCCAATCCCTTTGTCGAGTTGGCGTGAAATTCGTCAAATAGTTCACGAAAACCTTGAAGATCGGGAATAGGGAAAATGATTTGAGATTTGAAAATTTTCATCCAATGATCCCCTTTACTATTTTTGCCAAACCATATTTTACTTGTTTCAGCTAATCAACAGTTCATCCTAATCAGCTAGATAATTCATGTCAAACCCGACAGAATACTTCCCGTCTCTTCTTGAGTTTCCCCACCAAACATGTGAGCCAATTACAGCTTTCTTTCAATTCACTATCGACCGCCGGCTCAGTATCTCACCACACAATGAACCATATCTAGGTCCTTGTAGCTCCCACTCCCCATCTGCATTACCATTCTGATCACGTTTCATCATCTTTATGTTGAGCCCCGACCGACCGAAATCTTGGCCATTTTTCTGCTCTTACCTTTATTTATGGACACACCGCCGCTCTTAGTCAGTTGTTTACTCTCGTCGCCTCGGAGGAAAGTACATCAAGTGCCAAAGACTCCGGCAAATGCAAAGTGGATGCTGCACAAACACAAGACGAAGCTGCAAGGCGAAACAAATCCTGGAAAATGGAAAAGACCAACTCTGTACCGACATGAAGATAAGACTAGGGAAAGAAATATAGCTGTTTAGGTCGGTACTTGCTCATATGTGAATCGGCATGCATTTTTTGTGAAAACAAGTACCGTTGACTGTGATAAAATTGATCAGTCTTTCTGTAATGTTATTCTTAGGATTACAAATTTTGCCAAACTAATATCGACAAATTCAATAGTTTGCCATTTTTTTCTAGCCCACGTTATAAACTTTCGATACAACAACATTTAGCAAATGTAAAAATAAGAATAAGCATAGATGGCCGTACAATTCGTAGTTGCTACTCCGTGATTGACCAGAACAATTGAAGTTGCTCAGAGATTAAATTAATGAGGCTTGGGATTAGCTTACCATTCTCAATGTGTACAATTCGAGAGCTCAAAATGGAAAAGTCAATAACGGCGTCTTACGGTCATCGGGGAAGGGAAGGAATGTTAGTTAGACAACCGTTGTTACTAGAGACCGAGTATATCTCTGCATCTCCTCAGTTGTCATGGAAAGGAAAACATGTTGGTTACACATATGAAAATTTTGAAAAATTTCATCCAAACAATTTGACAAACAACATAGTTTTAAATCATCATTTGGTTGAATTCACCTCAGTGATCCATTTGCCCACGAATTACGGTAACTCAGATGGTACGCAAAGACAGTTGCAACTTGTCTAGGGTGGAAATTTGTCATTTCCTTCAGGAAAAGTGGCTGCCTGCATTTGGTAAACTAGATGAGTAAGATTTCCATCTACATGATGATTTGTCTTCTCGAAGTGGTCGAGAATGATGTGAGACATGGTCAGGAGCTTTTGTTTAAATTTGAACCACTAAATAAGTCATCACTCCATAGTACTTCTACCAATTGCCTGTATAACTGTATTTAACCGTTCACTCTCGCATCGATTCACTCATCCTCACATAGAAAACCCATTCTAATTCAATTGATACTAAAACCCATTCTCACGATCCATTTCCTCGTTGATGTGTGAATCTGCATTAGGAGAAATCGACCCGGCTTTATATCATGTCACTTTTCAACTGTCATTCTCTCCGAATCGATTTTTTCTCCATTTCCAATTTTAATCCTCTTATCGGCAGTTGATACGATGTGCGGCACCTCTAACGTCACGGGTTGTCACTACCTGGTATGAGTATGCAAAAATAGATTTGGTAGCAACATTTGAATGAAAAATTCATCATCTCTACGAAATCACATTTAGAACACTTCCAAAACTCTGCATAGATTGTATGTCAATCATTTTTATGTCATCCAGCAGTGTATTGATACGTGCTAGTGGAGTCGATTGATCTTTTTTTTACAAATTCACTAAAACTCGTTCAAATTGAAAGAAATGGAGTATAGTATTGTATGATGTGTTGTATTTAATTTTTATTCTAAATTTAACAAGAGCTGCCAGGAATAAGTAATTTATTTATTTATAAATTGTTTTTATTTATTCATCAATCTCATGAAATTGATTGGAATTGTCAGATGATTCAAGGGAATATATCATCCCTTTTTACTCAATCACTCAATTCTTTTAAGAGGATCTTAGTGGTTCACAGGAAGAGGTTCATCGGAGATGACTGGGATCGCAATGGATTGCCAGAGGAACATAGAGGATTAGGAATAGCTTGTATGTGCATATTGGTCTAGTTAGGGTGCTATTTCAGAATAGTATAGCAAGAATCTTTCGTCAGAATCACTTGTTTAATCCACCTGTAAATCAAAAATATTTCAAACCAATATCTTTAAACAGATGTAATTCATTCACGCCATAAATGTGACATGTCCATGTCTCAAGAAGCAAATGGTTAAGCATTATTTGCTTCCTATAGTAACGGTATTATGTGCACTGAAACTGAGAGCCATCATCCTCACAAGAATACGACACACACAAGTTCCAAAGCATCCAGCCGGGTTACAACAAGCTGAGTGCCAATAGTGTTTGCATTAATTGTTGTTCAAACTAAATACCAAGCGCCCTTCGAATCTGGATGAATTATTTGCTCGGGATCCACCGGCAGTACCTCACTTCCACTTGTTAGAGTCACACGTCCATTCGCACTAATGTCTTCCGCATTGCTGAGGATATTCATCGGACTTGTAGTGCGCAATCGGTCCATTTATCATGCTCGTTTTTGTCACACGACAAAACGCACCGACAGCGGTATGTCCCATATTTCACCTACTCTGACTGAGATGCAGAGGTATCCACGCGTGCATCGGATTGCAATGTACATTTCTGTACGGATTTGTCTTCACCTATATGCACAGCAAAAAATAAATTGTAATTTAGCATCAATTTCGGTGCACATTACTTGCTTAGTGATTATTGCATGAGATTAAATACGAACTGATGTGAAAAAAACTTCCATAGAACGACGTGATTGGTAGATTTACATTGAAGAGAACCATATAAGGATGTATGAGTATTGTATCTATTAATTCCACCCTAAACTGAGAATAAACAGCATCTTGTTTCTATGTGCCACGAACATATGGTTGATATTCAGACAGACTGGACTAGATGATTTTTTGGAGTTCTAAAGATACGTGAAGTTCTTCATCAATTCTGATTATTCGAGTGCCTTTTGGATACAGATGTATCATCAAACAGATACATTTCATTTTTACAGTTGCCTCTCCACATTGAAGGGACCATCGAGATAGGGAGAGATCGAGACAAAGAACACATTTTTAATGAGAACTAGATTGAACATCACTCCGTTACAAGAGCGGTTCCACGCCAAATCGGTAAATGATGAAACTCGACTACCTTGGATTCAAATGGAATTTTGTACATGTTTTTTTCCACTGGTGGAGAGACCATTTTAAATCTAGAGTAACTTCTGATAAGGGCGTAAGTATTTTTAGCATCACCATTTAAAAAAAAATGTACCTCGGAAACCGTTTGTCATAGAGAAAAAGTGTCTGAGGAGGGATGGTAGACAATCAAATAGTCTTTGTAAAAAATATACACTGAAAAAAAAAATACTTTTATTTTCATAAAAAAATCGAAATTAAATCTTAAAATACAAATTGCAAAAAATAGGAATCTTCGATTTTTTTTCAATTTTTTTCTGTAAAATTTCAATGTAAAACCAGATGTTTTAAGCATTGTTTCAACATGGTGCAATCTAAAATAAAAAAGTTTTTCTAAGAGCAACTTTTGGTGCATTTCTGAAAATTCAATTTGTGGCCGTAGAACAGACGTTTTGATGCTGTAATATGATTCTTCACCCAAAAACAATTCAAAATGATAATGACAATGATCTTCCTAAAACTGGCCGTTTTCAAGATATTTAGGATTCAATTATACTAATATCATAAAACTTAAGAAAATACGCCCGTTTCATAAGTTACTCCAGATGCTCCACCAACAATGTTACGTTTCAACATGCTGCAATTTAAAATAAAAAAGTTTTTATAAGGGCAACTTTTGGAGTATTTCTAAAAATTCAATTTCTGGTTATAGAAAAGGCGTTTTGATGCTGCAATATGATTCTTTATCCAAAAACAATTCAAAATTCTAATATCAATGATCTTCCTATAAGTAACCGCTTCAAGATATTTGGGATTGAATTATATTAATATCATAAAACTTAAGAAAATACGCCCGTTTCTTACATTATTTCAGATGCTCCATCAACAATGTTACGTTAATCTCACTGGACTGCGCAGTCAGTTTTCATAAGTGCTAGAATGTAAATAAAAGTGCGATCCTGCATCAAATCTTGTTGGTGCCTTCAGCGCACTTATTCTACGATTTATTACGATTATCAACAAGATTGGATGCAGAATCGCACTTTTATTTTCCTTCCCTCACTTATAAAAACTAACTGCGGAGTCCAGTGGTGAATGAAATGCGCAATAATATCCCATCAACTTTATCTTTGACACTTACACAAATAAACGAATTGTTGAGAAGTGACAATAACAATATGTTACAATATTATTAGCCGCCATTAATCCCTCCAAAATGATCCGTCAAACAAACCAAGACATATACGGAGGCAATGAAAACAATAGTTGATCAAGCGCTCGGGGCACATTCTCTGTTTCGCTCGAAACACTAGCGGGTACATAGCGATACATACATACTTCAACGAATTCTTTGTTCTATTAGTGCTTGAACTAGATTTTTTATATGCGTTTCCTATCTAGGTGTCGTGACCGTACGTCACATCTTGACCACAATCTACACAAGAATGCCCAGAGCCTGATCGTTCCCTGCCTTTTATAGCGGATTCTATCGAACTTTTCCTCCCATTTTGCTTACCCGTACAAGCGTATACCTGGCCATGCTGGCAAATCATGACCGTACAAATTTACAAATATTCCCTACACTAGGTACCTAGTTATAGCATATAGAAGCGATTAACAGTTAAACAGATAAACAGTTAACGTTCAATATTAGAGCAAAATGGATCTCACAAAAGTGTACAAGTACTGTAGACCGTTCCCGAAGAGTAACAAAAAATGTTCATCATCGAAACGTTTGTTAACCGAAGAAATGATTTAAAAACTAGTTGCCATGCAATGTGAAGTTCCTCTTAATACGTCGTTGAAGATTTGCGGCTCATGCCGTGTGTCTGTGTATCGTTTTAATCCGCAAATCAACAATCGTGAGGACCAAACCTGCAACGTCGAGTGCGAATCAACCGTTATCATCATAGGATCGTTTTAATCCGCAAGTCAACAATCGTGAGGACCAACCTGCAACGTCGAATGTTAATCAACCGAAAACAAAATCGCAGCAAAACTGTATTCAAGTGATGAGGCAGTAAGCTATTATAATGTTTATATAAAAGTAAAAACATAATCAAATAAGTTGACATTTAAAATCTGTTCTATACCAATTCATATATATTGGTATAAATACAAATAAAAATATTAAAATTATGTACAATAATCGTGAGAATAAATAAATAAGGTTAAGAAGTTTAAAGGCGTTTTTCCTTCTTCCCCTCCTTAACATCATTCATATTATCATCTTCCATCGTAATACCACAGACAAACAGAAGTAACACCTAGAACATTTTTCACAAAATTCTCTCGACCACAAATACTACCACCATCTAGTGAGCTTATTGAACGAAATAACTTTTTGTGCCACATGTCCAACAGGTGGCGGTAGTGTGAAATGTCAAACACGAAGGAAAGCGACGCGCGCGCCTCTGGTTGTGAACTTGACAACTGTTGTATTTTAAACTGATCGTTAAATTCGTGGGCGATGGAAATTTATCCAGTGTTACGTCTGTTTGTCTGTGGTAATACTTATATTAATTCTCAACAATATTCCAACAAGCATCCTGTATCTTTCGAACAGTTCATCCAACCGTCTAAATGTCAAAGAAAAAGTAGATGGGATATTAATGTGGGAAGAGATTAACGTAACATTGTTGATGGAGCATCTGGAATAATGTAAGAAACGGGCGTATTTTCTTAAGTTTTATGATATTAATATAATTCAATCCCAAATATCTTGAAGCGGTTACTTATAGGAAGATCATTGTCATTATCATTTTGAATTGTTTTTGGGTGAAGAATCATATTACAGCATCAAAACGTCTGTTCTACGGCCAGAAATTGAATTTTCAGAAATGCACCAAAAGTTGCTCTTAGAAAAACTTTTTTATTTTAGATTGCACCATGTTGAAACTGTGCTTAAAACATCTGGTTTTACATTGAAATTTTACAGAAAAAATTTGAAAAAAGTCGAAGATACCTATTTTTTGCAATTTGTGTTTTAAGGTTTAATTTCGATTTTTTTATGAAAATAAAAGTATTTTTTTAAGTGTGTATTTTTTTACAAAGCCTATTTGATTGTCTACCATCCCTCCTCAGACACTATTTCTCTTTAACAAACGGTTTCCGAGGTACATTTTTTTTTTAAATGGTGGTGCCAAAAATACATACGCCCTTATCAGAAGTTACTCTCGATTCTAAACGATCCCCAATTATATGAGATAATTTTCGTCTCATATACTTAATACATCTACGCAGTTTCATCCAAATCGGAATGGTACATGTCAGATTTCAGCATTTTATGGACGATTTCGCGTGGAACCGCTCACAAGGAAAATATTGAACAAGCAGACGTCATCTCGCATTCTAAAATTGTTTTGAATCACTAAAATCTAGTCTAGTTGCATTTGATTATGTTCATATCGACACACGAAGAGAAAATTGGGAACAAAAAATCAATAGGAACACATCGAGATATGGAGATATCGAGATATGGAGAGAGAAAATGTATGCAGAATGAAGAAACCGACATAGGTAGAGATATCGACAAATGGAACATCGAGATGTAGAGAGTTGACTGAATAACAATTGATTCAAATATTTTGATATTTAGAATGACTGGGGTAAGTTTTCTTGAAACCATTGAAAAACATTTGGTCCGATCTGTCTGAACACTGACCATATATTCTTGCAATTTAGCTTTGCGTTCGCTTTTTAATGCAACAATTTTGTTTTCATTAGTGTTTACCCAATATATGTGCTACCGCACATATTTTCTATCCAACTCACAGATTTGATATGCAATCTTTAATGGCGAATGTTTTTGTACACAAAAACACGTTTTGTGAAAACAATGAGTTGTTGCAATTTATTGTTTGCTGTGTAGTGTCATTCGAAGAAGAGCCAGAACACGTTGGATAGCGTGAATGTGCAGCCATCGAGCTGTCTTGTTCATACGTGATATGGTGGGAATTTGCCCGAGGATCGTGAGAAATGTCACCTTTTGACTTGTCCCTACTGGACGAGCATTCAGTTTTCAAATGTTCGCTTTGTTCGTTTGCTGATCCAGAGGCGTTTGGAGTGAAGAGCAAAATAGAACATATTATTTTTCTTTCAATATTACGTTACGTTTCAACTGGAGTGGGCTCTGTTCCAGTACTTTTAATTTTGTTCAACTTTCGCATTGAAAAATATTATGGTGAAGTAGACCGTCATTGAAATATGTACGCGTCGTTGATGATTGCTGCTAATTCATCTCACGATTTCGAATCAAAGAAAATCAGTTGGTTTTGCACTGACACAACTGAAAAAGTATCAGCATAATTTATGCATGTTAGCGCGTACAGTGATACTTTTTCAAACCAATATAAACTATCAAGACTGAGTTTTATCACTTTAAAATTGAAAGCTGCAGTCATCATTGCTGCCCAAACTGATGACGGGCTACTTAGCCTTAAGTATTTGCAATAACAACAACTTTCATTTTGCGTTCAATATTTAGTTTTTTTTGGGTTCAAGTTTATGAACTGATCAATGTTCAAGCCTACTTGATACCTCGTTCTAAAGTTTGAACTGGAATGCAAAATGAACGCGTTCAAATGCAACACTGACTCAAAGTACTAGAGGTTTTGGCCGTCGACAACAGCTATCTGCCTCAGTGTGTGACACTGAAGATGGTCTTACAGTTGAGTTCCAAATACGCGTATCTGAGTAAAATATGTAGTGGAACTAAATGGCATTAATACAATTTAATTCCACTAGAGTTTGTTCTTTAGTACAACTGTACAACCCACGAATTTGTGCGAATGGCTTAATATTCGCACAAATTCGTGGGTGGTACAGCCCGTTGTATCAGGGTTGCCTCCATCCCGTTCGTTACCAAAGTCAGAGATTTGGGACTAATTCTTGACTCTTATACTTTGGACAGACATCTGATACATATACCATGGTACAAGTTGTCAAGAAAATTATTTCAAGGCTATCTTGAATGAAGACAATTATCAGTATGGAACCCATTTCAAGATAACTGTACCATGGTACGTATACCATAAGTGTGTCATAAGTATAAGACACGATTGACGCATCCTTCAACAGTCGATAGATGTCCTGGCCACATCCTAGTTAATGCTAAGGAATGGGAAGAAATGATTGGTTGAACACCTACTTATGAAAGATGCAGAAAACTCTACAACCTCTCATAAGTGTTACGGAATATTTTGGAAATTTTAATAGGACAGGAACAGGGTTGTTAACGTTAATCAACGATTAACGCCGTTAACGTTGATTTTGTTGCGAATCAACGTCAACGCCGTTGCGTTGAATTAACGTTTAAGAACATCCCTAACCCAATCGTTGATTACCGTGATGAATCAAAATCCGGACGGTACCAATATCCGGACACTCTGAACATTTCAATTAATTAAAATGTGAATTTTAATAATAATGTGGCTTTAATGATTCCCATCTGAGCTTTGTAACATTACTCATGATTTTACCACAAATTTTCATCTAGTAGCCATTGTTGGATAATTAATAAAAATAAAAACAAAATTGCAACCCCAGTTTGACACCATTTGTTTGCAGTGCAGTTTTCGTGATTCAAGTCCACCAGCAAAACAAAAGTGATCAAATTGAAGATAATTGATTTCAATAACGTTGTATGTAAATTGTGGTGAACTTTAGTTTGTATTTGAACATGTTAAATGAATTGGAACATTTCAAAGCTGTAAAAACCAGAGTAAAAGAACTTTTTTACTTAAGATAAGTGCTGTCCGGATTTGTGAACCATCCCGTTCAACTTATAGTTTGCATCAGTGAAGGCCAATTTTATAATAAAAATGTGACAAAACCTGGAAGAAATGCTAGAAAAAGTGGATGGTCGTGCGCTAAATTAAATTGTAGTGGTAAAATTGATTTTTATGATAATGATTGTTTCAGATTATTGGCGTGTGACTACAACCAAAAGATGTAAGTAACCGAACCACAAAATATTCTTGATAATTCATTATTCAAAGCATTATTATTAGCTTCCCAGTATATAAAATCAAACTTTATAATATGATAACCAAATTTTAAATGCAATTTTCTTAATTTTACTTCAATACAGCTTGCTAAAGCGCGAGTGTCCGGCATTTTGATTCACGTGTCCGGATTTAAAACCAAGACATGTGTAATTGAAATCAATATTTTTATATTTTATTCGTTATTTTAACAATAAAACTAGTTATTTTCATCAAGATAAAAGTCAAAACGATTCGTGCCACGGTAGTACATTAACCAAATTTAACGCAAATATATAGATATTAGTATTAGAATTATTGAACTGATTAAGTGTCCGGGTATTGATGCATCACGGTACACAACACACGTAGCTTCCTTGAAATGTTTTCGTTACATGAGTAAATAGATCGTTTCCATGCAGATTATGTTTCCAAGGTGACCTATAAAAAAAACTTATTTGACCAGCTCTAAAGCAATGCTCTAGTCAATCAGAATCCACCAGTCATCTTGTTTGGACGTACGTATCGTGGTTTACAGCTAACCAGTAAAGTGGAAGTTTAACAACTACCGAAAAACTAAACATTAGATAGAGTGTTCATTTCCAGGCCATTTTGCTTGTCCCGGGATTAGGGACAAAAATTGATGCTGGCCCGGGACATCCCGGGATTTCTGCAATTTTCCATAAAACTTTTTTTTTTTTTTGAAGTGGAAGTGAAATTTCAACTTCAAAATGTTTTACAATTATTTTTTTTTTAAAAAGAAACATTTATTTAAGGTAAACTGTTGAAACACAGAAAAATATCAATTACAACAAATTTGAAGATTTAAAAAAAATCAAAGCTTGACTTAAATTATTACGTGTATGTTGTATTTATAGGGTAGGTGTACCAGTTATGGCCATAGTAGTTCCCTATTTCGCCATGCGTGTTAATTTGAATAATTCTACATTTCAAAAGGTTTTGTGTACTTCAGCAGTTAGATATACTATATAACTTGACGTAAAAACATTCTAAGAGATGAAAAATGTAAAAGTTATTGAAAATGTGCATATGACCAAATAGGGAACCACTTTGGCCACAACTGGTACACTTTCCCTATGTTAAAATATTAAGACAATTTGATTCAAAAAAATGAAAAAATACCATCATCATCGTCTTTTAAGTACAAGATAAACGTTTTAAAATCATTAGAGGTACTATAGTAGATCACGATGAAAGAAAATTATAGGAATTGAAAAAAAATGGGAAATCCCGAAATTATCCAAATCTTGTGATTTTTTGTCTCGAGATGTCCCGGGATGGACACTCTAATTATATATAGGGAGATTTACGGCTTCGGCACCATTCTACTATTATCGGCAACCAAAATTCAAACGCCAAATATACAGTATTTTTATATCACAACAAGTCAATGAAAACATTCAGATGATTCTTTGTTCTGACCGCTTCCTACTGACGAGATTTCCGAGACTGAACAAACTATATCGCCAGAGATATCATCAATTCAAATGAATACGCCTCAAAATGCGACTGATTTTGAGCTGCCGAAGAGATTCATCAGCAGTTCTTATGGGAAAATTGCCGAAGAGAATGAGGCCGCCGACAATAGTCACACTGACAAGGGATGTTCGCAGCGTTGTAAAAATGTTTCCAAAAGCATTTTGCAAAGTCTGTCGGTGTGAATCGATAGAGGATTGAGCAACGTATAAATGTAAACAGACAAACACGGAATTTGTCTGCTGATGTCCGAGAATATTACAAATAAAGCGCGGCATCGGCTTAGACTGCCGAGAATACGTCAGTTCCCCTACTTTGCAATTGGATTAAATGGACAAATTGATATAAAATTTGCGTATAAGTTACACGTCTTCTCGGTGAGAATCGAACTCATGACTCCTTGTTCTCTAGATAGGGCGGCGTTACCCCTAAGCCACGAGACGACTCATAGGTGCAGAAGTTAACCTGAATTCGATTTCAGCTCAATAATCACTTGGTCCTCTTTCGTCTGTGATTTTGAGAAAAGATTCGCAAAGTGCCCAACTAGGCGCGTAACACACGAAGTAAAAGAGCAAAAAGAGGCTGCTGACGGATTATGTAAGCAAAATATGCTCAAAGTGTACGTAATTTGGCTCTTTTACCTTATAATATGAGTATCTTTAGAATGAGACCAATGAGTAGATTATAGAAAGCGATGTACGACAACATTTTGGAATCCAGGATGGCAACTTCCAGTTTGTGAATATGGGCAATTTTAGAACGAGACCGGTGAGTAAATTAATGCAATCGATGTCCAACGCCATTAAATTCCAATTTAAGATAGCAACTTCCGGTTTGTGAAATTTACTCATAAACCTTGCAAAATGGGTAATTTTGAAACGGGACTGACAAGTAGATGTCATTTTGAAGTGACGTTCGGAAAATTGCTTCATAAACTGCCGTGAATCGCAAGTCAGTCCCATCTGTAAAAAGTAGGCATTGAGAAAATGTGTTGTGAAGTTTCTAAACTAATTTTCCATACGAATATTCAAAAAATTCCAGAGGATTGGAACATATTCAAATCTTACTGAAACTTTCACAATTTGCTTTTCACTATGATATCTTTCTGAGAAAAATATCTTCTTCTTCTTCTTGGCATTAACGTCCCCACTGGGACAGAGCCTGCGTCTCAGGTTAGTGTTCTTATGATCACTTCCACAGTTATTAACTGAGAGCTTTCTATGCCAAAGCTGCCATTTTCGCATTCGTATATCGTGTGGCAGGTACGATGATACTCTATGCCCAGGGAAGTCAAGGAAATTTCCATTACGAAAAGATCCTGGACCGACCGGGAATTGAACCCAGTCACCTTCAGCATGGCTTTGCTTTGTAGCCGCGGACTCTAACCACTTGGCTAAGGAAGGCCCAAGAGAAAAATATAAATATGATCAAAACACGGTTCATTTTTGTGTTACACTGTGCGGAATTCTGTAGTGGGATTGATATGCGGTTACTTCTTATTATGGGACAATTTGACTTGCTGTTTTTTTAGACTTTTTCCGAACAAATCTTATTATCTCATTGGGGCAGCTGAAAAAGCATTGGAAGATATGTTGAAAACTGAATTCAACTCAATTTTGACGAAAATGCAGATGGGACTGATGGTGAGTAAGTAAAGCTGTCGCACGCACACATTCATGATAAAGCAATATGTAAACCCTTTCGTTTTGCTGTTTGTACTGAGGAAATGCCAGACCTGGAAATGATGTTTCGTGAAACATATATTTCATGCCGGATGAAAGCGAGCTCGATAGGGCCCCTCTTGAGAACTGCTGGAGGACAGTCAAAGCAGCCATTAACGACGCTGCCGAAAGCATTGTCGGATATGTGGAACGGAGCTCAAGAAACGATTGGTTCGACGAAGAGTGTCAGGAGGTTTTAGAGGAGAAGACTGCAGCGCGGGCTGCAATGCTGCAGCATGGTACGCGATAAAACGTGGAACGATACAGACGGAAGCGGAAACAGCAAACCCGCCTATTCCGAGACAAAAAGCACCGCCTGGAAGAGGTGGAATGCCAAGAGATGGAGTTGCTGTACCGTTCTCAAGAAAAGCGGAAGTTCTATCAGAAGCTCAACACATCCCACAAAGGCTTCGTGCCGCGAGCTGAAATGTGCCGGGATAACGATGTGAGCATCTTGACGGACGGACGTGAGGTGATCGAAAGGTGGAAGCAGCACTACGATGAACACCTGAATGGCGCAGAGAACACAGGCGCAGAAGGTCAGTACAGCGAAGGCGATGGCTACGTCAGCACAGCGGACAGCGGAAACGAACCAGCTCCCACGATGGAGGAAGTTAAGGATGCCATTCAACAGCTCAAGAACAACAAGGCTGCTGGCAAGGATGGTATCATCAAGATGGGCCCGGGCAGGTTGGCCGATTGTCTGCATCGGCTGATAGTCAGAATCTGGGAAACGGAACAGCTACCGGAGGAGTGGAAGCAAGGTGTTGCCCTATCTACAAAAAGGGCGACAAACTGTACTGTGAAAATTATCGTGCAATCACTATCCTAAACGCCGCCTACAAAGTGCAATACCAGATACTCTTCCGTCGTCTATCACCTATAGCAAACGAGTTCGTGGGAAGTTATCAAGCAGGTTTCATCGACGGCCGCTCGACAACAGAGCAGAGCTTTTTCGTGCGGAAAATCCTCCAGAAATGCCGTGAGTACCAGGTCCCTACGCACCATTTATTCATCGATTTCAAGGTGGCATGCGTGTTTTCGTACTCGCTTTGAACCCTGCCCTCGTGTTCAAACCGAAACCACGAAGCAGCTCACAAACCAGTACCTAAACCTATGTTTGGAGTACCGTAATCCGGGGTAACATTGATCATTTTTATGAATGTTTCTTCAATATTTCATTTGAAAATGCAAATGATGCAAATTTTGTATTTTTAAAACAAGTACTACCACCCATAGCTCGAGACTATATACTGTATTTTGTTTAATGAAAAATTTAAGCAAGTTAAAAAAAATGTTTAAAGCGATTTTTTGATTTAGCTGATATGGGGTAACATTGTTCACCTATGTAAACAAAGTTCGGTAATATTGAAAATATTGTTACTTACTTAAATCATGGCTCCTGAAGCCGAATATGAAGGCCAAACGCTTACAAATCATTTACTTTTTGAGCTATTTTAAAATTAAAAGCACTTCAAACCACCGTATAAGCCTAAAGTTAGGCAATTTCCTAAGGGAATTTTACATTCTTAACAGTAATTCGGGAATGTTGCCTAATAGAGCATACTTATAAAATTTTTGAAAATGGAATCGTTTTCGGCGATGCCCCATTTTAGTAAGAACCGCATTTTCCTTGCTTATATCGTAAGCAGAACTTATGTAAGACATTAATCTTCGGTAGTGTCATTCACAACCATTAGAATCATTATTACGAAAAGTTGACAAATTTACGCATAAGGTAAACGCAATTTTCACAAAAATATTCACTTTTATTAGTTCATGAATTCCATCAATAACTGTTGTTCCATGTTCCATCAATAACTGATGATACGGACTTTTTACGAGATGAGTCATTCCGATCAATGTTACCCCGCTGATCAATGATACCCCGGTTTACCCCAAAACAGAAAACCAACTTTCGATTATATGAAAAATTATATATCCATTTAAAATCAATCTTTTGGCAATCAATCGACTGCAATCGATAGCTAGGATGCCAGTGCTTGTTTTAAAACTATATATTATAATTCTTTGAAACAGCATGCATAAATATTCAAGTTCTTTCCGAAAAAACTATCAAAGTTACCCCGTTTCATCGATTTTGGATCGAAATGGTCCAATATTTGAATTTTCACTTTGAATTGATACTTCGAATATTAGTTAAAATGTTTGATAATTCTCTGGCTTTTTTATCCTGATTTCGGAAAAAAATATTAATTGGAGTTAATTCCATACCTGTCGAATACGCCGAACACTACAATTTTATAGCGATTTTTCAAGAAAACCACTAAATTTTCTCCACTAGATGCTCATTGACAAATTTTCCATTCGATCAAATCTACTCTCTACCAGATGCCAGTGGACTAATTGTCACTGTCAAATCGACAAATTGTCATTGTCGATCAAATGTCATATATTCCTAAACCATCGATCTCTGTCGACTTAATGTTCTTCAATCAAGCGCGGTTTGATCAAATGCCATTCAACGAACTAGGCTGATGACTTCAATCAATTATCCTTTTCAAACCTTTTAAAAAGCTCTGAATTTTTGGTTTCCGAAACAGGACGTTTGTGAGACTTTGGAAACTCACAGTGAATCAATTGGTAATCAGTAGAAAAAGGGATTTGCTAGCCAGCACGAAAAACATTGTAATTAATTGCTTGAAATCGATGTTCGTCGATAAGCACTGATTACGTTGAGTAACCCCTGTGATGCACTTTGGCTAAAATCAGGAATCTCTAAAACTTGATTGTGTATCCAAAACCTTTCGTTTTGTAAAACTCTAGAAACCCATAGAAAATCATTTGAAAATATTGGTATTCTCAATGGTGGTAATATTTTTTTAAACTTCTTCTTCTTCTTTTTTTCTGGCGTTACGTCCTAACTGGGACAGTGCCTGCTTCTTATGAGTACTTCCACAGTTGTTTACTGAGTGCTTTCTTTGCCAATGAATAATTTATGCATTCGTATATGTGACAAACAAAAATTTGAGAAAAAAAAACAGTGATTAAAACCGAGTGTTCGGAATATGAGTTATGAGTTTGTTTATGTTGGTTTTATATAAGATAAACCGAAGCCACACCACTAATATTCATGAGAACAAATCCAGAAAATCAACCAGACGTTCACGTTGAATAATTGATCAATTGGTCATTACCAAAAGGGCTGTCTGTTTCTCCGGATTTGCGCTCTTGAAGGTTGAAGATGTAGCTTCAACTCATCCTTATCTTAAATACTTATCTGTTTTCATTTTTTTAATTTTATTTATGATTTTCACCTCCCTCGAGATGCCTTTATGCGCTAATGAAATGTACGGTTTCTCGTCGCTGTTTGCGTTCATGAGTTCACATGCAAATATCATACTAGTTCCCCGCTCATTGCACTGGTTTGCTGTATCGTTGCACAATTTCTGTCAACTCAATGTCATCGCGAACAGCTGATTTTAGCAAAAGTGCTCCACATTGGTTACTCAAACCAATCAGCGCTTCTCGGCGAACATCGAATTCAAGCAATTTCTCTTACAACGTGTTTCTTGCTGGTTAGCAAATTCCAACATATATCAAACCGTGGACAGTTACCACCGGATGTCAGTTTTCCCTGGAAGCGGAAATGGTCTCCGTGGTGTGAAGTTTCGTCCATCCTTTGGCTTGCTTCTTTCTAGCTTGTCCACCAAGGCGTTACCTTCCCGGAAGAGCGAAGACGCTGCACGACTGCTGGGAGTTCCATTTCCTGGGAAGGTAGAAAAAGACGAAGACAGTTGCGGAACGTGAATGTGTGTTCAATCTTTCTTCATTTCCGAGAACAGGATTTCTGTCCAACTAGGTGGTACTGGGACAAAGTAGATGTGCAGGTATTTTCGGTTGTAAATTTTAATCACATTTTGAGATTGATTGATGTTGTCGCCTTACGGGCTCTCATGGATATTGATTCCGTGAAATCGGTTTCGGTTCCTGATGGCAACAAGTTACTTCTACGGAATATGTATGAAACTTTTGGATGTTTTATTTTTCTGCACATTTGTTTTTTTTTTATTTAATTTAAATATTCAAATTGGTCAATATTGACAAGCTTCATAAGTAACAACAGCAAACAAAATTCAAGTTTATGGTAAGTTTAGATTCTGTCCGGGTTGAAATGTTATGCCACTAAACAGAAAAACCTTTTTATCCTGCTTTATTCATCAAAGTCATCATGATAAAATCTGGAGGATCTAGTTTTGGTGATTTTCAAAAGTTACAACTAGTTCCATGTACAAAATGACTGGTACAAATACCTAGGGGACATGTTTTATTGATTTCAGTCGAAAATGAACACATATATCCATCATTCAATTACCACATTTGCTTACCTGTTCGATGACATGTTAATCGAGATGAATAAACATGTTTGCTCAGTCGGCGATTATTATCGTTTACGGTCGAATTCATTTCGGTGCTCAAGGGATGTTCCCAAGCTAATGTCACTGTTACAGTTTGCTTAGCCCGACAGCATGTTACTATAATTTATCTCTCAGGGGTTAATCAGCTTACCGGCAATTGCGTCAATATAACATCAAACGAAAATAGCCACTTACGTACGTAAGCATAGCAATCAATCAATTTGAATAATTCAAACTGAGTCATGTTAATACCGTAATCCGGGGGCAAATTGATCACTATTTTAAAACTTTTTGTTGTATTATCCTTCGGAATTCAAATATTGTCAAATAAATTTCAACATTTCAACTTTATCAGTTTATGTAATCGTTTTTTCATGAATCTATATTTAACATATCATAAAGATAGTTTTAATACCAACAAATCAAAATGACACATTCCGGCGAAATTGATCACCATATAACAAAGCAGGTTTAAAAATAAAAAAAGTACTGAAAGATTGAAGCATAATCGATTACTTCGAATATTGATTACCTTATCTAAATCTGGATATAATATGGATAGTGCATAACAATTGACCTTTCTTAGCCTTGTGAAATATGTGGATATATTTATTGCCAATATCATGCTGAAGTTTTTTTCTGGCCGTAAGAATAAAATATCATCTAACTCAGACACCTTCACCAATTCTTTAACATTCTGCTTATAAGCTTCATATTTTTCGAAGACTTGAATCATTATAGTAATCTAAGATATTCCTGCCAGACTTATACATGCGACAGCTAACAACTTGGGCGGCTGAAAGACAGAGATCATTCTTTTTTTCATTGCCTAGACAAATTACGAAAAAATATTATATTTTTATGACCACTGCCATAAATCGATGTCCCATTTCTGAGTCGTCCAAAATTGACAACATACATCTTTAGCTGCTTTACCCCGTGACCCATTTACCACCCACCACCAATGCCCTTGCTCACAAATAAGGAGAAAGGCATCACCTCACAGCCTTTTTTCTCACATTCAAATCACGTGGATGCGGCGGCGGTGGACCTCGTAGATCAGCTACATCACATTTTTCAAAACCTCCGAGGAAGAATAAGGGCATACTACATCTATCATGCAGGGTTCAGGAGTCTCAGAACATAGGCAGGGTGGCGGCAATCTAGTAGGTCATTATGGTCGCTAGCAATGCAGAACCAGAAATAGCATCGCCACCGGGACCAAGCCATCCCGAGTAGAAGAATTTGACAAGCCAATACCATATCGTCTTGTAAAAAATAAATATTAGCATACTATAAAGAACTATTTATAAGCAATCCTTTGAAGAGCTCAATAAGTGATTGAGTAGGTTTTGAATAGCATGGTGTTCAATAACAAACCAAGCTTTGCCTATTTCCAATGAATTTTAACCATTTTTTATCTCAAAGAATCAAAAGGAATAATTTATCAGCAAGAAATTTTGTTATGATAACATAATATGATCTTCATCAGATATCCAGTGAGACTAATCCGAAGTTTTTAAGTTCATTCTTGCATGTGAATGTTATGACCTCGCTTTTTTTTTTTAATCGGGATCGCATCACCGTCATGTTAATGTGCTCGGCATAGCCAAAGAAGCCATCAGCAGCATCGCGCAGTAGTGGAGTTTTCTTCCAATATCGGGACGGCAATCGACAATGCCGACGACGACGTGCCGGGTAATAAAGTCTAGTTCTATGGCAGGGCGGGTCAAGTGGGAGGTGGGGGCTGTACAGCAATCGGCCCGATATTGATCATGGCGGACACAATGGACGGTTATAAAATGATGCGCTGCTGGTTGGGTCGTTTTTCCTCGCTTTTTTGCAGTGGGACCTGTTCTGTTCAGGTAAGGGAGAATGTTTCAGAATGTACCGCTAAAATGTATTCGATAAATTGTGCATTCTTGGTACAGTTTCAAAGCCAACACGAGCAATAATGACAAAAATGGAAGATTAGAGCTCTGCTTAGAATATTTTCGAGCTGATAAATTACTTGAATTTCAGGAGGATTTATAGTATTTTTAGCTTCATTAGTACGGCAGATAAAGGAGACGTGCCAACTCGCACAATAAATGAAGTTCTCGAACTGCTCAAGACCACCCCGCATAGAAAAACACAGTTTGTCATACGTTCGAAACAGTAAATTTCGACTAACTGGTAATGCACGGTGCCCCGTCAGACCGTTATTATACAAAAGAATTGTCATTCAAATCTGAGCACAGGGTTTGATTCCTTATATTATTATGGACCTCTGGGCCAATTTAAAAAAAATCCCTAGGAGGAATCTCGAGAAATCTTGATTCGAAGTTTTTGACTCAAAATTCCAATATAAACAATATTAAAATTACGTTAAAGCACTGAAACAACCTTTCAAAAATGCCCAAAAAGGTAATCAAACTGTTCTTAATAAGTTTAAAATAGATACTGTTGCTATAATTAGAAAAGTTTACAAATGATTTAACTTACCGGAGTGGCTTAAGTACGTTTTTTTTTCATAGTTAACTAATGTAAGTTTCTACGTTGAACCGATTGAAAGGTAAAACAAATAAATTTACAATTAACAATGTTGTTAGTTCGGAAAAAAGGATCTTGGAATATAGTCAGCACCATAATGGTTAGATGGTAAGGCATGTGATTACGTGAAAGTCAATTAAAGCAAGTATTAAACGTTCGTTTCCGATCTGGAATGATTTAGTTGCTCTGGTACGCTCACGTCAATTTCAGAATAAACTTATACGGATGTCTTCCACGGGGCCGCTGACCTCTACCTGATTGATGCAATTTTTTATTCCGGCATTCGCACTAAATGGCCAGCTCACTGAAGTTCGCCGTATTTTATTCGCTTAATAGACTTTACCCATGTCCTTAAATAAGTGTGGTTAGAGAGCCAAGAATCAGCGTTTTATATAGGGAAAATCGATAATGATGTTTCATTTGGGCATGCTTGCATTCATCGTTGATCTTTTTGCATTATTATTGAAAACACTTTTTAGTGGAGTTGTGTTTGATCTTTCGACCTTGACGCTTGCTTTTGCCGGAGCGAGCGACGAGGGCAGGATCAAACATGTCGAGCGTCGATCTCGTAAGTGAATAAGTGGCGTGATCGGGGAGTTCGGTTGGAGTAAGTTAAAAAGTGCCACGATCGGTTCGTTCTTTTTGATCTTTCGAAGACCTTGACGCTTGCTCCTGGGCAGTGCGTCAAGAAAGCCCGAGCTGTCGTCCGTGTTTTTTTTTTCGGGTCGCGCGCCTTTTTTTTTATTTTTTTATTTTTTTTCTGGGTGCTAGCCGAGCAAACGAGTGAAGCTGAAAGTGGATTGTGGCTGCTCAGTCAAGGATAACGGATCAATTGGTGAGCTCGTTTCATGCTACTATTTCTAATCTTTAAAATATGTATGACTGCACATTTAATCGTTACAATGGTGGGATGTAAATATGATGTTTCAACAAACTATGGATGGTTCGTCACTGTGAGTGTCGACACAAACTCTGATTCATGATTTATT
This sequence comes from Aedes aegypti, assembly GCF_002204515.2. Classification (NCBI taxonomy): domain Eukaryota; kingdom Metazoa; phylum Arthropoda; class Insecta; order Diptera; family Culicidae; genus Aedes; species Aedes aegypti. Next base: position 347,663,812 of record NC_035109.1, on the reverse strand, counting down.
TATGTTTAACATTTTTTTTTTTCAGAACACCCCTTATATACCTTTATTTTTGTAATTAAAAAAACTTTGAATGGTTCGACACTACAAGTGTAGACTTGCGAAAGGTTCACTTTATTCAACAAACTTTGGCCACTGTAAGTGTCGGCATAAGAATAAGAGTGTTCTATGATGTCCCAACCAATTGAGTCTTTTGTTTCTTTTCAAATGAGTAAAATATAATAACACATGCTTTCGTACTGACAGCTGTAGGAATGTTACATTTAGGTATTTGTTCAACAAACTTTAAATGGTTCGTCACCTCAAGTGTCGGCATAATTTTCCTCTACATAGAAATTATATGAACAATTATATTTACAAATAAGCATGTATATATCTCACAAATCATTGTTTATCATGGTCTAATCGCTTATCAAAGTGAATCCTTTGACCCAACGATCCTCCCCATTAACAAACATCCCTCCCAGTAACCTTTGTGGAGATGCAGAGGCAAACACGGTCTCCAAATAGCAAAGGTTACACACTAACATTCCTTCCCTCAATCCCACCTGACTGCAAGGACGTGGCCGGCGCCGTTATTGACCTTAAAAAAAATAAATAGAGGCACTGAATTATGCACACTAAAGAAGATTATGGCCAATCCCAGCTGAACTTCTAGTTGATTCTTTGTGCATTTTCACTGACTTCGGTCAATCACGGAATAGCAACCATTGATATGTGTAGTCAGTCTAAGCTAAGCTAAGCTAAGCTATTATTGAAAACACTTTTTAGTGTTGTATGATAAAGAATCTTGAGGTGTTTTGGCGAAGTTATTAAAGAATGACTGGATTTACGAAGTCAGATAAGCTTTTATCAAGCAACATTGTAGAAATGTCGTTTCCCTTTGCAAGTTGCGGGTCCCTAAGCTGGTTACGTAACCCATGAAAGGAGATATTCGTTGCCCGAATACGTGTTTTTACTAAACGAGAAACATCATTATCACACGTCACAGGTGTTCTATGGCTCTTCAACAACTTCAACTACATCCCCATCAAGTACTGTCTCATCTCCAACACATTTGAGGCTGTTTATTTCTCCACATGCAACCATATATGTTTGAATAAAGTAAATGGCAGCCTATCCTAGTTGTTCCTCTTCAAAATAGTGAAACCCTTCACTGCAATTGATTCCAATAAAGTCATCAAGGAGTATATGCAACAAAACGCAATATTGGACAGTAGATTTGGAAACTCATATCCTTTTTATTCCTTGAAATTTTACAAGAAAAGTAGGCACCTCGTCAACAGTTTTTACACTTGAATGTATTTATTAGCTTAATCAGTTTTCCCTGTTTCTCTTAAGATGTTAACATATTCTTTTTAAGTCTTGCCACATCTAGATTTTCGTAAGTGAGTCGAACGCGACCTAGAAATCAATGAACGGATTGACGAGGGGTTCTTTTAAAACGAAGTAGGGCAATACTCGGTAGAAAACTAGACGTAAACATCAAGAGTAGTACCAGATATACAGAGAAGCAAATTTTATTAAGCAAAATAAATACGGCAGACATTAGTGGGCTGTTCACTTAGTGAGAAAATCGAAAAAAAAAGCTGTAAATAAATAATATCCAGTATTGAATAATTCACGTTCATCGAACATAACATCAAGATTATATTGAAAGTTATGTCTTAGATTTCATTCTATTATTCTAAGCTTACTGGTTGAAGCCATGTAAAACCATACTTAAGCCACTCCGGTAAGTTAAATCAGTTGTCAATATTTTTAATTATAACATCGATAATAATTGTATACTTGTTGAGAGCAGTTTGGCCATCCTTTTTTTGAGCATTTTTGTAGTTTTTTTTTTCAGTGCTTTTACGTAATTTTAATATGGCTCATATTGGAATTTTGAGTCAAAAACTTCAAATCAAGTTTTCTCGAGGTTCCTCCTAGAGATTTTTTAAAATTGGCCCAGAGGTGCGGAATAATATAAGGAATCAAGCCCTTCACTCAGATTTGATGGACATTTTTGTTGCATAATAACGGTCTGTCGGGGCACCGTGCGTAATGTTAATGTATACAAAAAATGGCTTCGATGTTGTACAATATGAAATTTAAAGCTTTACACTATTAAAAACGGTTTGATTAATCCATACTGAACTGTAACAATATCATATAGTTATACCAAATCGTTGAATGTTGTGCGAATGAAAATTTATAGATATGGTGGTAACATGTCTTCACATTTTGCCGAATGGTTTCTGTTGATATTTGCACAATACACTCATACGTCTGCATTTCACTATACATTAGCTATTTTCAACAGTACGACAAATAGTTGAACACACACTTGAAATAAAAAACGCCTATTTAATTCATTTTTTATTTCGTTTTCCTACATATCTTAATCAACAAACTGTAACAACATATATGTTGTTTGTTTGATATTCATTTTAGATTTTTCAATTAAGATGTGTAAAAAACTATTTATATTAAAAAGTTTTACGTCTGTTGATTCTGTTGCTGAGAAATGTATTTTAGCGTGTCGTGTGTATTTTGTTTTCAATTGGAGTGGAATCACAAAAGGGATCGTTCAAATATTATGTGACGCAACATGGGGAGGGAGGGGGTCTCACAAAGTGTTACGGTCTATATAAAAAAATAAGATTTCCCATACAAAAGCTGTTACGTGGGGGAGGGAAGGGGTCTAAAATTGGAAAATTTTGCGTTACGTAATATTTGAATGAACCCAAAATAGTGACGTAAAATGCGTCAAGAAGGTAAAAACAAATAAATTGAACCCCGGGAAACATTGATTATGAGTGTTTGAAAAAGTTATTGAAGTGCACTAATTGCTTCTCGAAATCGATCTCTGCAATTTATCAAACACGTTCCTTCTGTACCGTCAGCATCTGCTGTAAACCTGCAGTATCGGAATTATCTGAAAGCTCCTCATTGAATCCGTCCTTAATTTTATCTACAGCTTAAAACATTCGAAAAGTTCCTGACACATAAGTGGCGGATGCTGTTTCCGTATCTGAAACTGGATGAGAGCATTTCTTCATAGTAGAATTCGGCCGTGAACGCATACCATAGATTTGAGGTTTAATGTTAACGAATCTTCAGTTAGGTTGTTTATTTTCAGTGCAGACATTTATCTGACATTTATTTCCACAGGAACCTACGTAGGACCAGTTTTCGTTAGACAACGTGAATTGGCAGCGGTACTCCGCAATAAATTGGCACCCGCTACAATATGGATTGTGAAACTTGAAAAACTCCGCAGAAAAAGTTTCTTCGCTCCAGCATAGATGAACGGAAAACCGTCTGGGAAATGGGCAACGTCACAAAAAGCTAGTGAATACAACACATGCTCCGGAGTTATATTGATTATGCGTACGTGCAACTTTTTTTAATACATTTATTTTATTTTTTAATTGTGTTATCTAATTCATTTTTTGATTTATCATTTAATCCGGTAGAGTATAAAATTAACAGAACAGTTCAGTGAATGGTCCAATTACCATGAAACACCTTGAAACAATCATTACTTATACGTTATTTATTTTCTTTTTAAATTTACGGTTCAACAGTTTAATAACTGTTCACATGATAGTGGATTGGATGGGGACGTGGATAGTTAACTATTTGGAAAACTGTAGACTAAAAAATTTGTTTGAGAAAATCGTTGTTTTTTTATGGTTACATAACTTAACCGCCTACCCATATTGTAATTTTCTCAATAATCATTTACCAAACTGTGAAATCCGTTTATGGTAAGGTTGGTTTATTGTTTCTTTAGATGGTAAACGAAACTATTCAGGTAAATAGTTGAGGATAATATTGGAAACGGTAGAATTATGGTTCATAAATATGCGGGACCAAATCAGCTGGAAAGGATGGTATTGGAGAGAACATCATGCAAATGGCTCCAGACAGGTTTGATTTTTATTTATAAGAAAAGTGATACGTCAGAATATGAAAACTATCAAGGGATCATTTTCTTAACACCTCTTATAAAGTGTTTTTGCAGAACTTTAATATATTAATAGAATGATCATCAATATATTGATAGATTGATGATACTCCTCATTATATTGTTGTCGTCTGAGTGTGCCATCAATATATTGATGCAAATATCAAGAATGTTTGATCGTGCAATTTCAATATTTCCTTTAATCTTCCGTCTCAATTTGTCCTTTGTAGCTGATAGCAGCCGAAATGATGCATGTTTTGTGCTCGTCGGGTCGGAATTCCGAAGCAATCCAACATGACTGATCCGATTTAAACTCGGTGAAAATATTTCAGAAAAGTATTGTCAATGTCGGGGTCCTGTAGGTATCACCACTAGAAAACACATTTGTAATAAGTTCTTCTTCTTTTCATTAACGTCCACACTGGGACAGATCCTGCTCGATCTAGGAGTTTGTCTCGTTGAACATCTGCTGCATGCGGGAAAGCAGGTCATCTAGCGATTCTACGTGATCATCCGAGGAAAGAAGATTTTCCTCCGACCGCTTACACGGATTGGATTTAGTTTCGCTCGTCAGTGGAACAAGTGTTGTTTTTGTTTTGCTCAAAGTGAATCACTGGATCCGTCTCTTGCTCTCCGAGCCAGATGAGCGGAATGCAATTTGTGAGTGCCTTTTGTTGATATGCTACTAGACAAACAATGGCGGGTCCAATAGAAGCTTAGCCAAAAATAAAATTGGATTTTAACACAGCCAGGTAATTAGCAACGTCTGGCAAAAGGGCAGACTGAAGTTGGTGGTCGGAAAAATCACTGAACAGGCGTTAAAACCAAATTGAGCCACTACCAACTATCTCACTCACAATTCCAGCTCATCCCTTGGATCTATATAAGGATCGGGTCCCTCTCATCGATCCGTTCTAGCACAGCAGGCCAAGAAAGGTAAGCACAAACAGGAAGATGGTAGTACCAGTAAATATGATAGCGCATTCACTGTCGTTTGTAAGCAGCGTGGTCGAAGTTGGTTCAAAGAAACATAAACAGTAGAAAACAAGCCACTCGCGATTTTCTAAAATGGATTCCTCAATCGTCATCATAGGTATTGTCAATATAAACAATATTACTAACATAACCATAATAAAGGCTTTTCATCATTTTGCGAGATCATTTTTTACTTTGGTACAGAATAGGCCAGTTCGTTTTGTACCACTCTCTTCTACAAGGAGAATGATGCACGTTCAAAGTATTTGGTCCCAACCACGATGGGTGGCAGTTTGGATGAAAAATTGCTTCACGGTGTGGTGACTGATGAGCGGAATAATGATAGTAACGAATATATGGTCATTATATTCGAACGAAGGTCAACGCGAAGGGATGCAGTTCTTATGGGATACATCTCTTAAGGTAGTACACTAAAAAGTCTGATATAATTTCTGGAGGATTTTTTACAAATAAAAAAAATTGAACTATGCAATGAAATTATTGAAAATATTTTGATGAACACTAGAATTATTCCAGACTGTAAATATGCAAAAATGATTAGACAGAACGCTAAAAAATCTGAGAAAGTATTAAAACAATTGATAATGTTTCTTGAAAATCATATCCAGAATAAAATGTAGTAGCATTTCACATGAATATTCTAGGCATCGAGGATTTTCAGAATAAGTGTCCTGTCAATAATCTCTGTTTCCTTAAAAAAATTTACTTGATTGATAAATCTCACTTAAAAAATTGTATCAATTTATATTTCAAAATTAAAAACATTATCACCCCTTTGATAATTATGCACAAATTACGTCACGCTCTAAGGGGGGAAGGAGGTCAAGCCAAGCGTGACAAGCCTCACAAAATTTTTGGAGGACTCATGACGGATTTCACGCCAACTCGACAAAGGGATTGGCAGCACCCCTTCAGAATTCAATGAAACTTTCTGGGTGTGAAGACTATGTGAAACTAAGATACTTTACATACTTTGTTTTTTTCAAAATCGATCTAGACTAACATTTGGAAAGGGTCAAAGTTTTTTTTCACTTTTTTTATAAACCCGTATAACTCGAAAACGGTAAAACCTACAAAACAGTGTTGTATGGGGGACTATCGTGAAATTTCCTGACGTTTTAGAGAAAAATATTGAAAAAATAAAAACACATTTTCTACACTGAAAAAAAAATTCAAAACTTTGAAGTCGATTTAAAAAAAAGGGCCATTTCAGATTTTGATCATCCTTAAGCAAAAAGTTTCGTAATTAAATTTACTAAAAGTCGTCCATACATTGCAAATTGGGCATATCTAAGGGAAAAAAGTTTTTCTAACTTCGAATTTTTTAAGTCCAAAACTGATTTTTTTTTTCAAAGATTTTGTTTTAAACCGTCAAATATGATCGTGTTTTCAAGTTATAAATGAGTTTGAATCAGAAAATAGATTGTATTTTTTATTGAGAATAGTTAAAAAACGGAATTATACAGTGATTATGTTTTTTAAATGAAGGCAATCAATGGACTTCGCCTCTGCCTATGAGGAAATCAACTCCGTCTAACAATCCGACGGATTTTTATGGTTCTAAAGGTATCACAACAGTCTTGCAAACATTGAAAAGTTACAACCATGGATAAGGTTCCCATTAAATTCTCTTCTAGAAAAAGTTTTGTGAAAAATAACTTACTAAACGTACCTGCGTTAAACGCCAGATGAATAAGAAATAATGAATATGTTTGTATTGTTATCTACCTAAAAAAAGTTGATAAGCTCATAACTCATGATTTTATTTGCAAATAACAGTCTTATTTTTCACCAAACAAAAATACTCCTTAAAACAAGGTTATATACTGGTAATTAGCGACTTTTCTGAAAATTATAACGCTGCTCAAGGATATCACTGGAATAATTCCCAATTCTAAATTTATCATAAAAAAGATAATAAATTGGAAAATGTTAGTTTTATTTTAATATCAGACCCATGACACAGTAGCAGTTCAGCTATTTATTTCAAAATTGATAAATTTTGTTAAACGAATCAAAAGTTATTTTTAAGTCAGATGGAGCTGCAGCTCATTATAAAAATAGAAAAAAAAATTGCCAGCTTATGTAATTTCAAGAAAATACATGGATTGGAAGCAGAGTGGCACTTTTTTGCCACATCCCACGGCAAAGGCCCCTGTGACGCTATTGGTGGCACTCTCAAGCGAATGGCAAAAAAAAGCAAGTCTTGCAAAATACTATGGAAACACAATCGCAACTCTGCGAGAACTATTCGACTGGGCAGTGAAACAAACTGATACATGTATCACCAAATTATATTTCTGTTATATATCTAATGAACAATATGTTAAAATGTCAGAGGAATTGGTGGAATGGTTTGATAAGGTTAAAACTGTCCTTGGTACCCAAAAATATCATTGTTTTATGCCTATTAGTGATACACAAATTGCAGCCAAACGGTATACCAATTCAGAGGATGAACCAAAAATATTCAATTTATTCAGTAAAGCCCAAAAATAATGTAAATATTCATGTGCAGATACTACGTTTTAGGATATATAGCAATAAATAAAATAAAAACAAACCATGACTTTTTTCATAAGCATAATATTGACCCTTTCCAGACACCTGTTAAGATTGGCTTTGACCAAATAAGAAATTAAATATTATTGTGATATCTTTCCAACCATAAAAAAACCCATCGGATTGTTAGAAGGAGTTGATTTTCTCATAAGCGGTATGGTGCGAGATCAATTGAATTTAATTAAAAAAAAAACTGTATAATTCCGTTTTATTTCTTTTAACTACTCCCAATAAAACAAATATAATCTATTTTGTGATTAAAACTCATTTATCACTTGAAAATATGATCATACTAGACGATTTGAATCGAAATAAAAATTAAATAAAAAGTTCATTTTGGACATAAAAAATTCGATGTTAGAAAAACTTTTTTCTCTAAAATATGCCCAATTTGCAATGTATGGACGACTTTTAGTAAATTTAATTACGAAACTTTTTGCTCAAGGATGATCACAATCAGAAGTGGCCGCTTTTTTTAAATCGACTTTAAAGTTTTGAATATTTTTTTTTCAGTGTAGAAAATGTGTTTTTATTTTTTCAATATTTTTTTTCTCAAACTTCAGGAAACGACAGTCCTCCATACAACACTTTTTTGTAGGTCTTACCGCTTTCGAGTTATACGGGTTTATAAAAAAAAGTAAAAAAAAACTTTGAGGCTTAAACAATTCGATGTTAGAAAAACTTTTTTCTCTAAAATATGCCCAATTTGCAATGTATGGACGACTTTTAGTAAATTTAATTACGAAACTTTTTGCTTAAGGATGATCAAAATCTGAAGAGGCCGGTTTTTTAAATCGACTTTGTAGTTTTGAATAATATTTTTTTCAGTGTAGAAAATGTGTTTTTATTTTTTTAATATTTTTTACTAAAACGTCAGGAAATTTCACGACAGTTCCCCATACAACACTTTTTTGTAGGTCTTAACGTTTTCGAGTTATACGGGTTTATAAAAATAAATAAAAAAAACTTTGATCCTTTCCAAATGTTAGTCTAGAGCTATTTTGAAAAAACAAAGTATGCAAAGTATCTTAGTTTCACATAGTCTTCACACCCAGAAAGTTTCATTGAATTCTGAAGGGGTGCTGCCAATCCCTTTGTCGAGTTGGCGTGAAATCCGTCAATTCTGAAGAACAGCTCAAGCGTGTGCTAGAATAAGAAAAAAAGCGGGTTTGTCAGCATTTTTTCATCCCAGGACGCTAGGCTGCGATGCAATGCTGCGTCCTGAGGTGAATAAATGCTGGCAAACCCGCATCTTGTCACCTTTATAAGACGATCGATGGAGAGAATTCGATCATGCGACTTACGCCCTTATTCTAGCACACGCTTGAGCTATCATTTAAAAGAAGGGAAGCCTTCAGATGAGGAGGAAGGAATTTGTGGTCAAAATGTTAGCAACTGAGTGAACGAATTTTTTTTTTTTTTATCTTTATTAACGAGATTTTTAGCCCTGGGCCAGTTCATCTCGGGACCAACGGCTTTACTTCCCTTCCGAAGGAAGTCGTCACTGAAATTTTTAGTGACTATCTTGGGGATGGGATTCGATCCCAGGTCCTCGGCGTGAGAGGCGTGTGTTCTAACCACTACACCAGGTCCGTTCCCAACGATAATCTTTTCAACGGTACAATTAGGACCTTTCGTCCATTCGACATTCTGTTAATTCGACCTTCTGCCTATTCGACTTTTTTTTTCATTCGACCTTTTGTCCCTTCGACCTTCTGTCCATTCGTCCTTTTGTCCCTTGACCTTTTGTCATTCTGTTCTTCGACTTATTGCCCTACAACCCATCCTGTGAAGAAATTTCTGTGATTTTCTTGAAAATCGCTCTAAAAGTGAACTCTGATGATTATGCTCCTATTTCCATTCCATTCACAGCAATGAATGATCATTGTTTTGATTGATAAATGTCAACCTACATGCTTCAATAATTCTCCTACATTTAGCATTCGAATGACCGACAAATTCCCAGCACCTAATAATTCAATCAATGTTTCATCCACTCAACAACGTCTCCTGATTGCATGTCACATTTCACTCCAGTGCAGACATCGAATTTCGTTGTGACTATTTTCTGTAAGATGGTTGTGTAACTAACTTCCAGCCAACAGGTTCAAGTCACGTTGAAACGTGCTCCTTTTGTAAGTCCACCCTCAACTTGCTTCGTTGCGTTTTCCTTCAATGAACCAATCATTTCGAATAACACACACATACCTTCACCCAGTCAGTAATCGAATCACTTCATCGAAAAACTAAACCTTCGGCTCTCCTTCCTCCGAATGAGCCGTACTCCAGTTCAGAAAATGATAAATTAATTTTTCAATCAGGTCTGGTCCTGCAGTTATACCTTTGCCCTTTTGCAGTCTACCAGCCCGACTACCCTAGAGGAGCCCCGCCGAGTGAACTTATTTCCAAGAAAAACCTCCCATTACGGACGTGCCTTTTTCAGAAAAATCTTCATCGGCGAGTTTTCCGGCGTTGCCTAACCTTAGCAGGAGGAAGCAGCTTTACAATGTATGGCAGTTAGGGTGGTCCATCATGATCAAACTACACATTTATATTAAGTTACATCCTGCAAATTTACTTCATTTGGACACAAAGAAGCTCAAAATCGGGTGGAATCCGTCGACTCTAGACAAGTATTTGTTAAAAAATATAAAAAAATCACTTTGACAGAATACAGAAACAATCAGTTTTGTTTTTCCAAAGAACTTTTAAAGCTACACCGTTTTACGGTATAGCTTTTTTGTTTTTGAACGAAAAGACTTCCGCTTTGTTGCAGTCTCTTCATCATTGATTTGAAAATCTTCAAATCAATAAGAAAATAAATTATTTTACTATAACGCTGCCGAGAGAGTATTTAGAGCAGTTTTTTTTTTCATATATTCGGCCAATTTTCTTCATACGAGCTTAAAGCTTTTTAGAGTTGAAGGATTTTTAGCGGAATCCTTTCGTGGGTCCAAATCAACAAAATACAACTCGTTTTTTTTTCAGGAAAAAATGAGCCACCTCATTGGTGGTGCAGCTCAGCAGTTAAAAGAAATAACCCTGCCGGCATAGATATCTCGCACCGGTTCACCGGGCGAAATCCTACGAAAAGAGCCGGGTGGAAAAGTTGGTGCGCTTTGCTTTCCACATCAGCATACTTGAGAAACTCAATTACCTCTCGCTTAGCCGATGAGGAGTGTGCCTTTCTTATCTGGTGGAGCCCGAACGAGATCGTTTCGAGAGGAATTGTTGGGGTAAAGGTGGACCGATAGGAGGGCTACGAAAACTGGAAATCTTCCGGCCATTGTTAATCGTGTTGCAAAGGGATTCTTTCTCTCACCCCGGCCTTGATTGGTTTGATGGCTGCTACAAGAGCACGGCGAGAGGTTCAATTTACGCTTAATCGACAAGTGTTGTAATAAGCCTACTTAAAGTTATGAGGGTGGAAAATTGAAACCGTTGGAGCTAGATAGGCTCGCTTCTAGGTGTATATAAACTTTAACATAATGTCTGGGATACTTTGAACCTGAATGCCAACCAATACTTTGCATTCTAATTAAGAAAGGAATATAGATAATATGAAAACCGGACATTCATGAACAATCGTTTAACTGACATTATAGCTATTTTCTATCAATCAGACAAAGAATGTATCAAAGAAGAACGTATGGACTAACTATTTCATTCATTTCATTCATTTCATTCATTTCATTCATTTCATTCATTTCATTCATTTCATTCATTTCATTCATTTCATTCATTTCATTCATTTCATTCATTTCATTCATTTCATTCATTTCATTCATTTCATTCATTTCATTCATTTCATTCATTTCATTCATTTCATTCATTTCATTCATTTCATTCATTTCATTCATTTCATTCATTTCATTCATTTCATTCATTTCATTCATTTCATTCATTTCATTCATTTCATTCATTTCATTCATTTCATTCATTTCATTCATTTCATTCATTTCATTCATTTCATTCATTTCATTCATTTCATTCATTTCATTCATTTCATTCATTTCATTCATTTCATTCATTTCATTCATTTCATTCATTTCATTCATTTCATTCATTTCATTCATTTCATTCATTTCATTCATTTCATTCATTTCATTCATTTCATTCATTTCATTCATTTCATTCATTTCATTCATTTCATTCATTTCATTCATTTCATTCATTTCATTCATTTCATTCATTTCATTCATTTCATTCATTTCATTCATTTCATTCATTTCATTCATTTCATTCATTTCATTCATTTCATTCATTTCATTCATTTCATTCATTTCATTCATTTCATTCATTCATTCATTTCATTCATTTCATTCATTTCATTCATTTCATTCATTTCATTTCATTTCATTCATTTCATTCATTTCATTCATTTCATTCATTTCATTCATTTCATTCATTTCATTCATTTCATTCATTTCATTGAATCCAATCCAAATCCAATCCAAATAATCCAATCCAAATCCAATCCAAATCCAATCCAAATCCAATCCAAATCCAATCCAAATCCAATCCAAATCCAATCCAAATCCAATCCAAATCCAATCCAAATCCAATCCAAATCCAATCCAAATCCAATCCAAATCCAAATCCCAAATCCAATCCAAATCCAATCCAAATCCAATCCAAATCCAATCCAAATCCAATCCAAATCCAATCCAAATCCAATCCAAATCCAATCCAAATCCAATCCAAATCCAATCCAAATCCAATCCAAATCCAATCCAAATCCAATCCAAATCCAATCCAAATCCAATCCAAATCCAATCCAAATCCAATCCAAATCCAATCCAAATCCAATCCAAATCCAATCCAAATCCAATCCAAATCCAATCCAAATCCAATCCAAATCCAATCCAAATCCAATCCAAATCCAATCCAAATCCAATCCAAATCCAATCCAAATCCAATCCAAATCCAATCCAAATCCAATCCAAATCCAATCCAAATCCAATCCAAATCCAATCCAAATCCAATCCAAATCCAATCCAAATCCAATCCAAATCCAATCCAAATCCAATCCAAATCCAATCCAAATCCAATCCAAATCCAATCCAAATCCAATCCAAATCCAATCCAAATCCAATCCAAATCCAATCCAATCCAATCCAATCCAATCCAAATCCAATCCAAATCCAATCCAAATCCAATCCAAATCCAATCCAAATCCAATCCAAATCCAATCCAAATCCAATCCAAATCCAATCCAAATCCAATCCAATCCAAATCCAATCCAAATCCAATCCAAATCCAATCCAAATCCAATCCAAATCCAATCCAAATCCAATCCAAATCCAATCCAAATCCAATCCAAATCCAATCCAAATCCAATCCAAATCCAATCCAAATCCAATCCAAATCCAATCCAAATCCAATCCAAATCCAATCCAAATCCAATCCAAATCCAATCCAAATCCAATCCAAATCCAATCCAAATCCAATCCAAATCCAATCCAAATCCAATCCAAATCCAATCCAAATCCAATCCAAATCCAATCCAAATCCAATCCAAATCCAATCCAAATCCAATCCAAATCCAATCCAAATCCAATCCAAATCCAATCCAAATCCAATCCAAATCCAATCCAAATCCAATCCAAATCCAATCCAAATCCAATCCAAATCCAATCCAAATCCAATCCAAATCCAATCCAAATCCAATCCAAATCCAATCCAAATCCAATCCAAATCCAATCCAATCCAATCCAATCCAAATCCAATCCAAATCCAATCCAAATCCAATCCAAATCCAATCCAAATCCAATCCAAATCCAATCCAAATCCAATCCAAATCCAATCCAAATCCAATCCAAATCCAATCCAAATCCAATCCAAATCCAATCCAAATCCAATCCAAATCCAATCCAAATCCAATCCAAATCCAATCCAAATCCAATCCAAATCCAATCCAAATCCAATCCAAATCCAATCCAAATCCAATCCAAATCCAATCCAAATCCAATCCAAATCCAATCCAAATCCAATCCAAATCCAATCCAAATCCAATCCAAATCCAATCCAAATCCAATCCAAATCCAATCCAAATCCAATCCAAATCCAATCCAAATCCAATCCAAATCCAATCCAAATCCAATCCAATCCAAATCCAATCCAAATCCAATCCAAATCCAATCCAAATCCAATCCAAATCCAATCCAAATCCAATCCAATCCAATCCAATCCAATCCAAATCCAATCCAAATCCAATCCAAATCCAATCCAAATCCAATCCAAATCCAATCCAAATCCAATCCAAATCCAATCCAATCCAAATCCAATGAATCAATGTTTGATATGTGGCTTCTAAGGAATTGAAAACTCCAGTTTTTTCTAATTATTTCTCTTGTTTCAATCACAAGGGTCTTGGATCGTCACCATTACAAATTGGACCTTTTCTTTTTGTTTGTTTGCAGTTCATCGAAATGCCAATTTTGAGCAGTTGGTCCAATATTTTTTAATTTCATATTCCGAATTACAACCAATTCTCAAAACAGTGATACAACAAATCAAAATACGGTTATTGCATTTCAGTTTCATTTCCGTCGCTCATCGATTGATACCGTTCCGTTGAGCAACTGTCTTCTGAAGACGAACCAAAGAAACCAATTCCATTCCCCAGATTTGAATGCAGAAAACTCATTTCCAAAGGCCGTTGAGATTCGATCCCCTGATAAAAACCGAATGCTCTCTGATTTTCGTATTTTCCAAATATGCAGTCATTTATTTCCGCTGCGGTGATTTGGGGATCATTCTGAGATAGGAAACATGAGCCGATTTGGAGCTTGTATATAATTCAAACTAATCAGTTTTCATCTCTGCACTGAAACTAACGACTCGAACCGGGGAAAAGATGAAATAACCTAAGGAAAATGCCTGTTGATGAAAGTCGGATTATGGCCGATACGATTCGATGATGGCTGAGAGTTTTACGACTTTCTGGTGGGTGTGGTTTCAACTTTGCGATCGTAAAATCAGATTCACCATTCGCGATTTTGCACTCAATTTGCGGTTTGGATTATGATGTGATTTATTGCCAATTATTGATTGGGGTTTTGCGAAGAATCATCAGGTGCTAACATTTATGACCTTTTAGAGACTGGAAATGAAAAGTCAGAAAGAAGAAGGTTTAAGCCCATCAATAAGTTAGAAGTTAGAACTAGGCTTCTAAAACTAAATTGAATGCTTTACACTTCCAAAACAACATGTGTTTCGGAACATCATAAAAAAAAAACAAAAAGCATCTCGTGTAACTTCAAATATCCACCCACCGACAGTCAATTCCAACCCCTCCTTTCGGAGAAGAAATATATGCTAACTGACTGATTGGCTCTGAAACCGTTCTAAAGGCCCACTCAATCAGTGAAATGTGTTTACCCTGAACAGTCAGCCTTTCGTATCCATGCAACTAGGTACGAAATTGACTGCGTTCCACCTTGTGTCAACACATCGTCAAACTCAAACAACAACACACTCCCCAGAATTTCAATCAACAAATTGTGACGGGTACCTACCAACCCTTTCGATTCTCGTGATGTGGGTTGAAGGTAAAGTTCGATGTTTTTTCTCTAGTTATACGTGCCAACCCTCGGCTTTCGTTTCGTTCGAGCTTTTTCCAAGTGGCGTTCAATATCTGCCGGATTTTGGCGAATATTCGTTAACGTCGATCAGCATTCCGAGTGATTTCGGTGTGTGAGCAATCATCGAAAACAAACAGTGCTGTCTATTTCCGTGGGGTCGGCTGATATTTGAACTTGAATACATTTTAATTCCATACCTGTCGGGAAGAAAAAATGACTGACATTGCACACCTCGTTTGACCTTTCACTGCTCGATTCCATATTCATGGTATTCATAATTTTATTGACAGCTCTGCGCCGGAACGGAAACTGTGCTGGAATTACACTTAATGACACCCTAAGTATCCGGAAGACGCCCACTCGCCTTAAGCGTTCCCATTAACCATGGCCGTATAATTGGATTCGAGCAGCATGCTATCGCTTAGATTACAGCTTTAGTGACGCCCGTTATTGTAATTATATACCTATTAACATTAGGGGCCCAAATAGCCATAGTTGTAAACGGGCAGCTATTCAATAGAAGCAAACTGAGGGTCGTGGGTTCGAATTCCGCAGGTTGAGGGTTTTTTAAAGGTTGGAAATTTTCTTGACTTCCCAGGGTTGTAGAGTATCGTACCTGGCACACGATTACATATGAGGGATTCCACGGAGGCATGCAAGTCGATTCTGATCGACCATTTCAAAAATATCTGAAACTTTGCACAGTTTTTCAGTTCCATCTAAATCGTCATTTTCCGATATCAAATCTTCAAGTTGAGTCACGACTAACTTTTCAAAAGGGTGTATGTGAAAATGGTTCAAAAATATTCAAAAATCTGCACAGCAAAAACGGTTCGTTCGATTGTTAGACAACTAAAGAAACAAAGTTAGACAACTAAATAAAGATTCCAAAAAAAATACACACAGTAAAAAAAAATTTTTTTGCATTTAAAAACATCATTTTTGTCACAAAAACTCAAATATCTCAAAACCCTATCGGAATACCAACGTAACTTTTTGAGGGAAAACGGTCCATTATATTAGCTATCTACCATAAAAATGGTAAGCCAATAAACAAAAAAGTTATGACATTTCAAATATTTCACAAATTTGACACTTAGTGAAAACATTTTTTTTTTCATTGTTAATTTTTTTTAGGACCGCAGTTTGTTGCTGAATTTTTTGTTAAGGGTACCACATGAGGTTAACAAGTTGTTTTCATGATATTTTATTTAATTATTCATAACTATTATAGCATCTATTAGAAAGTTAGACGCGATCCAGTGTTGTGATCTAAAGTCTTAATAGTGTCATATTTTTAATTGTACGTAACTGAAGAAAAAATCTCTCAATAGTGTTGAAACCTTTTGATAAAAGAAACCTATAAGAAATCTAATATTGAAGACAAAAGCTACAAAAAAAGTTTTCTATACAGGTATACGACTAGTTTACCTGCAAAAAGTTTACCTCGTAGAGAACAAGGCGGGTCTATACCCAGGTGATCTAGTATACGTAAAGCAGGTCGGTTTTCTCGGCGCTGGTTTTCTCCACAAAGTTAAAATCTGATTACACCTTGGTAGAGAATAGACTTTGTTAATCATATTTGGGAGAAAGCGAGTAACTTCAACAACATCAAAAACATGATAGGTTCATACCATGAACATACTCACGAAAAAGCTAAAAATATACTACCACTATGGTTATAAAAGATTTAATTGTAAAATTTTTCTTCAGTCAAGCAAACGACACCAAACTAGTCAGTTAAAACTTAAAAGTGATTTTGTTTATTAAAATCTAACGAGCAACATGAGTAGTCGCTTTCTCAACTGTTGCAGGCCGTTTGCAGAAAAAAAAGTGTTCGAAAGAGCTACGAAATCTCACCGAAAGCACCATAGATAAACTGAAAGCGGCTGGTTATGCTCCAATGTCTACATTGAATACTAATTTACGCATTTGTACGTCCTGCCGTTTAAACGTTGACAAACGGGCAATCTGTACATCATCGGTGGATCAGGTTGCAGGAAGTTCGAAAACAACAACAACTGAGGAATTACTAGATGCACCGACAACAACTGAGGAGTTACCAGAAGTACCAAGTGCAGATAGTCTTGCCACGGTACCATCAGCGACAACTGTTTCAACAAATCAATCAGAAGATGAGTGCATCCAGAAGGTCAACATCGAACGCTTCAACGAAGGGATAGCTGGAATAAAAGTGACTCCGATTAAACGGACGAAGATGGGTTACGTCAATTATCCCGAGAAAAAATACCGTGAAATCAACGAAGCTGTACGAAGAAACCTCTTCAAATTAGGACCTGAGGATGTGGAAAATACAGACTACGATGAGGTAATTATGAATATGAAGGAAAGGTTCTCGAATCTAGCCACGACAAGGAAAGAAAAATTATTGATTTTGTCGATGCTGCCAAGCTCGTGGTCTATTCAAGACGCCATTGATGAGTTCAAAACCAATAGAAATACAGCAAAAGAGGCAAAACAATTCAAAAATAACTGTCTTGCAACCAAAAATGCTAGGTCGAGTACTTCATTAACAGATGAGACAAAAGAAAAAATAATTCAATATTTTGAAGACGATGAAGTAAGTAGAGCTATGCCTGGCCAAAGAGATTATGTATCTGTAAAAAAAGATGGAAAGCGTCAAGCAATCCAAAAACGATTGATGATGACTACTTTGAAAGAAGCGTATACACGCTTCAAGGAAATTAACGAAAATATTAAGGTAGGTTTTTCCTCATTTGCAAGCCTTCGTCCAAGGCAATGCAAGCTTCTATCCAATTCAGGAACACATAATGTTTGTGTGTGCACAACACACGAAAATATTAACCTAATCTTACATAGTTTGAATAGAATCAATTTATCAAAGGATATTAAAATGTTAACTGGTAGTCTTTTGTGTGAAAATACAACATCAAATTGCTATCTACGATCTTGTTCGGATTGTCCAGATTCTTCATCATTGGAAAATACTTTATTCGCTGAGTTTGAAGAAAATTATATTGATCAGTTATCATTTGAGCAATGGGTGACCACGGATAGGTGTGACCTAGAAACTATTGTAAAACCTGTAGATGAGTTTGTGTCATTTTTTTGCTTGAAATTGGAAAGTTTAATTCCTCACGACTTTATTAAAACAGAGCAATCCCGCTTTTTAAAAAATACGAAAAATACATTACAAGATGGTGAATTTTTAGTCATTTGTGATTTTTCTGAAAACTATAGCTTTGTATTGCAAGATGAAGTGCAGTCCCATCACTGGAACGTACAACAAGCTACAATTCATCCATTCGTTATTTATTTCAATGGAAGTACGCAAATTGAACATTTAAGTTTTATTGTAATTTCCGAAGATTTAAGACACGACTCAGTATCTGTAAATTTGTTCATTGCCAAAATGATTAACTTTTTACGCGTTGATAAGGATAAAGAAATCAGAAAGATATATTTCATGTCTGATGGAGCAGCATCGCAGTACAAAAACCGTAAGAATTTTTCGAGCCTATGTCAATTTAAATCAAAGTACGGAATTGATGCAGAATGGCATTTCTTTGCTACGTCACATGGCAAAGGTCCTTGTGATGCTATTGGAGGAACCATAAAGCGCATGGCCACAAGAGCAAGTTTAGCCAAAGAACGTGAGCATCCAATTAAAACTGCAAAAGAACTATTTGATTGGGCGAATCGCAGAAAAGAAGAAGATTTAACAAAATTATCATATTGTTTTACGACTACTGAAGAGTACGAATTAACGGCATCAGAGCTCAGCGAGCAATATAATAACGCGAAAACGATCCAAGGAACCCAAAAATTTCACTGTTTCATTCCATTGTCAGAAAATAAAATTAAAGCAAAACTATACTCGAACTGTACTGATAATGATGCAAAAGTGTTCGATATTGTAAAAAAATTGAATAACAATAAATAAATAAATAAGTACAATAAAAAGTTTTCATGATCTCATAACGCATACCCAAATCCAAAACTTTTAAAGTTTATATATAACATTTAGAAACTCATCGATCATACACTAAAAAAAATATCCTGGTAAAAAAAAATTTTATTTTCGTGTAATCTGTTAATTCATTTTAATTTATACATATATACATATACATACAATATTTATACATATACATAATATTTATACATATAATATACATAATACTAATGAATACATGAAAACGACTTGTTTAATTCACGCAAGGCCCTTAACAATAAAATCAGCAACAAACTGCGGTTCCCGTAATAATTTACACCGAAAAAAATTTTTTTTTTCTACTAAATGTGAAAATTGTGACATGTTTGAAATGTCATAACTTTTTTGTTTATTGGTTTACCATCACCAAATTTTTATGGTAGATAGCTAATATAATGGACCGTTTTCCCTCAAAAAATTACGTTGGTATTCCGGTAGGGTTTTGAGATATTTGAGTTTTCGTGTCAAAAATTATGTTTTTTAATGCAAAAAAAAAAATTTTTTACTGTGTGTATTTTTTTTGGAATCTTTATTTAGTTGTCTAACTTTGTTTCTTTAGTTGTCTAACAATCGAACGAACCGTTTTTGCTGTGCAGCTTTTTGAATATTTTTGAACCATTTTCACATACACCCTTTTGAAAAGTTAGTCGTGACTCAACTTGAAGATTTGATATCGGAAAATGACGATTTAGATGGAACTGGAAAACTGTGCAAAGTTTCAGCTCAATAGAAAAAAATGAATTAAAAAATTTACCAAATTTTGGTGCTGTTGCTTGGAATCACTCAGGTACGCTTAGGAGGAACGAATTAGGCATTTCACGGAGAAATTTTCTCTCTTTCGCTCTCCAACAAAACTGAAAACAATGGTGCCAGTACCTTTCAACTTTGACAGGTACTAGCACCATTGTTTTCAGATTTCCCGATGGAGGAAAAGAGAGCGATTTTCTGATGACGTCACCGTGCAATGGGCAATTGGGCATCTCAGAGAGCCGAAGGAGGTGTAGGTTTGTGAAGGAGAATATGGAGTTGTGACGGACTTTGGTTTCAGGTTGGCCGATTGCGCTGCAGAATCGTTACCTGTTCTCTGGCGTAGTTGGTTAACGCGCCCAGTCTAGGGTATTGGGAGTCGTGGGATCGAAGCCCACCAGAACGGTTCTATTATTTGTGTAGGTTTGTGAAGGAGAATATGGAGTTGTGACGGACTTTGGTTTCAGGTTGGCCGATTGCGCTGCAGAATCGTTACCTGTTCTCTGGCGTAGTTGGTTAACGCGCCCAGTCTAGGGTATTGGGAGTCGTGGGATCGAAGCCCACCAGAACGGTTCTATTATTTTTCACAATTTTACATCTAAATTTGTCTAAATTGACTTTTGTATCTACGACCATCAGGTTTTATTCAAAACACCGTCGGCTGGTTTAAGCTTTAATAGACATGACAACCCTAGTTGCGTATTAAAAGCTTGAATAATTACAACGTGATCACTTATTTTGTAGTGATTATGATCTGGGTAATAATACTGTAAAAGTTAAATGTTTTTTATTACCGTAGTTGTACTGTAAAAATTAAATGCAAAAATATTGAAAGTTTTTCTAAGAACATTACAAATAAAAACTCATGGTATTTTTTTACTCTTGTGGTGAGTGATTACATGATAAATCCTCTATAACGAATTGAAAAGAAAACAAAATTCCCAAGAAGTTCCGTCAGAATCTTCTAAATCTAGAAGAATTCTTTTCCTGTACTCTAAACTCCCCTAAATTCTGCCAGAAAACCTCTGGGAATTCTGCCCTGGAAATGCACGAGAAGGCAATCCCACAATAGGCATTCTGCCAATAATTTATATAACTATATATAAAACAATGTTCTAAGGAAGCTCCTTACAAATTTATTTAAGGAAAATGTACCTGTTATGGCTATAGTGGTTCCTTATTCGGCCATATATGTTTTCTAGAAAACTTTCACATTTTAAATGATTTTAAATGTTTTGACATCAAGATATATTTGATATTAAACAACGTACATTTTGTAGACACTTTTCGTGAATAATTCTTGTTTATTCCAGAGAGTTGAAGCAGAAAAAAAAAACAAATTAGAATTTATGACGCAACTTATGATGTAGTTTGGAAATATTTCTGAAAGGATTTTAATGAACTTAGAGTAAAAATTGGTAATAACATTTTTGAGAAAACTATTCGAAAGAAATTTACAAAATAAATTTTTAGGTAAACTTTTAGCGGAATATCTCAGTATAAGATTTGACAGAATAATGAATTTTTGGCAGTAAAGCGAGGGAATGTTGAAGAGCTAGTCCGCTAAGACCACGCAGGTCCTGTGCGACACTAACTCTATTCCAACACTCCTCCTTAGGGTCGCAACCTCGACTCACGATCGTCTCCTCCTGTCTCGAAACTTCTCCTCGTTCCAAACTTCGTGCATGCTCCGTCCTCCATCCGAGCTCCTCCTGACTTCGATCCTGTCACACGAGCTCCTTTGACCAGCCAGCTGCCTTCCAGTGTCCAGTATCGCCTACGTTCCCGATAGATCCCGTCCTCCGTTGCGGCCAATCCATCCAGCCTGAGGATTCCGTACTACGCCACGCGGCTTATGCGGCCAATCCTCCTCCAGAACGATACATGCTTTAACACGGTTTTTGCCATAAGTAACTTTGATGAGAAACATCGCTCAAAGCAATTCCAACCGCAGAATTTTATTTGATGCTATGTTGACAATTCACTCGAAACTAATTCCATTGTTGAAGCAAGGGAAAATAAAATTTTTCAATTGGATCCTGGCTCAAAGCCACCTAAAAAGCCAATTTAAAAAAAAAAGTAATTACTTACTCATTGCGAAAAAAGCATATAAACTTTCTATGCAGTTTAAAAGCGTGATCAATCCAAATTCAGAACTTCAAGAGAACGTTTTCGAATATTCCTTAGGACTGATTTGGAAGAAAAGAAAATTATTATTGAAAAATTCAAAAATATGGAAACTCCTGGTAATGATGGGATTTTTAACATCCTCAACAAGAAACTTTCAAAGAGCAACTTATCATTCTTTGTTGGTATATTTAACATATTTTCAATTGCCATGTTTTCCCGGCAAATGGAATAATGCCGAAATTGTACCATTTTTAAAACCGGACAAAAATCCTGCAGAAGCTTCTTGATATCGTCCAATCAGCTTGCTATCCTCTATCAGTAAATTTTTTGAAAAGCTAATTTTGTACAGAATGATGGTCCACATCAATGATAATTCAATTTTTTGCTAATGAATAGTTCGAATTCCACACGGGCATTCGAGCACTCATCAATTTTTACGTGTAACAAATTTGATCCGTTCCAACATATTGAAGGCTATTCTACTGACTATTCTAGACATAGAAAAAACATTCGACAGTGTTTGGCATGAAGACTTCATTGTTAAAGAAATAAAATCATACATATATTGTTAGAATAATCCATATAACTCAAATCGTACACTGCAGGTTAACTACCAAAACTCTCAAATAACCAGAACAGTCTGAAACGATTCCTGTAGCAGCTGGTATTCCTCAAGGCAGCCAATATTATACAACATTTTCACAGCTGACCTTCCTGAGTTATCTTAGGGATGTCAAAAACCATTGTTTGCGGATGACACAGGCCTCTCCGCCTGCGTGTCATCTTTAGTAGATTGCAAAAAAAAATTTGGTTATATTTTTTTCGCTCATGCTAAAAATAGATAACTTTGTATAATCACATCCAAGGCATTCAAGCTAAATGTAACAAATGTATAAAATGTTTAAAATGTCTTCTTTCCCTTATTAACAGAAAATCGAAACTTTGTCTTAAGAAAAACCTTTTGTGCTTCAAACAAATTTTCAGAACGGCCATGTTATATGCTGTACCAATATGGACTAGCTGTTGTAATACCAGGAAGAAAGCTCTGCAGAGCATATTTCTCGATACATTATCAATTTGACCGTTCAACAAATGATCGAATTGCTTTTATCATCTGACAACACCCAATGTTTTATCTGGTCAGCAGATTACCATCTCCCTCATGGCACAAGGGCAAACAAATGCTCCATTTGTTGTTCAACGTGAAAGCACAAAAGAGTGGAAAATCAAAAGTGCTTGTGCAGCATAAATTTAATCCTATAAACATTGTGCTCGTTCCACCATCGGAACCGTATTGCATTGAACTTATTTTCTCATTTCCCGAAATCGCATTACTGCCGGAGAGTAACGGATTGCAAAACAGTGTTACCTGCACCAGAGCGAGCCAATTCCAATACGATGCCACTGGCGCTGACTGATAGCTTCCCCTCTCAGACTCCATTACACCCTGCAAAATGCATAAATCAAGTTTTCCTTTTTTTCCCTCTTCTCGATGGCATAACCCAACCGCAACCGAATCTCGTTCGACTCAATTTGAAGTGATTCCTTGATAGCAAAAACCGGCCCAAACTATATGAAGCAATTTCCCTTTCATTTTCAGCAGGGTGCCCATCGACTCTTCGGGATCGCCGAAAACGGAAATTCTACACCATTTCGTGCGGGTCAAGACGATACAATCTGCGAGAACGTAATCGTGCTGGGTCAACAAGAAACCGCTTCCGAACGACGCTATTTGCAGTGAAGTTCGGAGTTTATCTTCGGAGATGGTACGATTTTGAGGCGAGGCGGTGAATCAGTTTGCAAACCGTTCAACGACTCCACAGCACTGTCTGGGGTGAAGGCCTAAACCAATGCGGTGCGGTTGCATGTTGATTGGCCATTTAGTTAAAACGTTATTGCGAAATGTTGGCCGATCGGCCAGTTTACAGTTCATCACCACGAGCTGGTGGTAACAAGGGTTTCCATTCATGGGTGGGCAATGTTTGCGATGATGTGTAGTTTGAATATGATTGTTATCATAAACGTGTGAAGCGGTAACTAATTCCATAATAAGCATGGTTTGGCTGGAGTTATTTGAATGCAACTGAGGGTTGAAAAAAATTACTGAAAACTAATGTGACCAGATCTGTCCTGAAAAAATCCGGGACGCTTGTCAGATCTCATCCCCAATGAAGCGCTGCTTATATTTGATGTGCAATTTACATTCATATTGAATCTTAGACATGTATTATATGGGGATTTTTTTTTATTATCGTACAAATTGAGCCGAAGGGTCTCAGATTTTCATGAAACTTTTTCCACAGGCAGGGCTCATGGATAAATGAATAAAAAAAAAATTGAGAAAAATTCAGGGTCGCCTATTTTCCCAGAAAACTCAGATGGAAATTTTTTGTTTTCCCTTGACACTACTTACTTTGAAAAATCATAACTCAAGAACGAAGCATCGTAGAAACAAAATTTTTATATGAAAATTTAAGAAAATTTTCTCAAAAATCCAAAAAAAATATGAACTGGAAAAAATTGTCCACAAAATTTTCCACCGTTGGGAAAATTCGTAAAGAAAAGCCGGAAAAAACTATGCCTGAACTCGTGGAAAATTTTCAAAAAAATATTTCGAGAAGGTAATTTTATAAGGTTTAATCACTGAAATTTTTGGAATGCACTTTTTTTTCGTTTTTGAGTAATGGTTAATTTTGTGAAAAATGTCCAGATGTGCCATATAAGACTTTTCTTTGAAAAATCATAACTCAAGAACGAAACATTGTAGAAACAAAGTTTTTATATGAAAATTTAAGCAAATTTTCTCAGAAATCCACTTTTTTTTTGTTCCTGAGTTATGGTAAATTTTGTGAAAAATGACCATATAAGCTTTTTCTTTGAAAACCTATATTCCAATCGAAGCATCAGAAAAACAAGGTTTTTTTATCAAAGCAATTGCAAATTTTCTAAAAGATCTGAAAGAAAAGATATGGAATTGGTTTAAATGAAGTATAAGTCGGATTGGATTATATTTTTCATGAAACATTACACCGTTAAGCAAAGCTGAAAAAACTGTTTCTTTTCCATTCCAAGGGATTCTTTCTTTTCTATGGAACAAATAAGATTCTTTTTATATTTTTCTTTAATTTTATTTATTCAATTATTCAGTACATAACTTACATTTTATCTTAAAACTATCTATTTTTTCAACCGGGAAGATTGCCTTTGGTTGCTACCACCATAAGATTTTCGTTTCTTTGTAGTATTAAGAACAAAGCATGCTGTATTTTCTTGGTTTTCATGTGCATCTGAGAATTCACTCGCAAAAATGCTTCGTTCGTCTTTTGGAATAAATGAATGATATTTTTTTGTTCCAGGAATTGGAACAAGGTTAGAAAATCTCTCCTCAAGTAATTTTTCAGCCTCTGAATAGTCATTTTCAGTTGCATAGATGAATTCCCAATCTTTTTTGAATTGGTCTTTCACCTTTTGCGACACAGCCCAGTCAAAAAATTGTTTGGCGTCATTAATTTCCGCTGACTTTCTAATACCAGCATCTCTAGCCATTCGCTTAATATTGCCACCGATACCATCACATGGACCTTTTCCATGTGAGGTTAGGAAAAAGTGCCATTCTGCTCTAATTTTAAAATCATTTTCATGGTTGCATACATTTTTGAAATTTGATTTATTTTTGTACTGCTCTCCGCAACCATCAGAAAGAAAAATGATTTTTTCAAGCTCAGGAAATTTATTTTTCAATCTTGAAATTAGTTTTGTTTGAAAAGCATAAACTGATGTCGTGTTATGCTTTTTTATGTCAGCAATTACAACAAAATTTAAGACTTTGATCGAAGATTTGTCTTTGTAATAAATTACAAATGGATGTATTGTTACTTGAGGTCGTACAAAGTAATGGTTTTGAATGGAATCTTGTATCACGCACGAATAATTTTCCGCAAAATCCATCTGGCACATTTTTTTTTGGATTTCTGAGAAAATTTGCTTAAATTTTCATATAAAAACTTTGTTTCTACAATGTTTCGTTCTTGAGTTATGATTTTTCAAAGAAAAGTCTTATATGGCACATCTGGAAATTTTTCACAAAATTGGCCATAACTCATAAACGAAAAAAAGTGCATTCCAAAAATTTCAGTGATTAAATCTTATAAAATTACCTTCTCGAAAATATTTTTTGAAAATTTTCCACGAGTTCGGGCATAGTTTTTTCCGGCTTTTCTTTACGAATTTTCCCAACGGTGGAAAATTTTGTGGAAAACTTTTTCCAGTTAATATTTTTTTTGATTTTTGAGAAAATTTGCTTAAATTTTCATATAAAAATTTTGTTTCTACGATGCTTCGTTCTTGAGTTATGATTTTTCAAAGTAAGTAGTGTCAAGGGAAAACAAAAAATTTCAACCTGAGTTTTCCGGAAAATAGGCGACCCTGATTTTTTCTCAATATTTTTTATTCACATATCCATGAGCCCTGCCTATGGAAAAAGTTTCATGAAAATTTGAGACCCTTCGGCCCAAACCCGTACGGTAATAAAAAAAAAATCCCCATATACTAAGTCAATGGAAATAAAAAGTATTGGTACTATACTGTCAAGTTATAAATTGTTCTGTCCCGGATAATCCGGGACGTCTGGTCACTTTACTGCAAACCGTGGCTCATTTCATCCAATACAGGCTTACTTTATCTATTTTTTTTTTGAATCCTTTAAACACATAGTAAGAGCTGCTGAAAAAAAAGTTTTTGAGTTAATGGATGGACACTCATTTCATTGGAACAGCTTTCAGAAGATGTTACTCTATTGTCAGATATAGCTTTCAACTCGAATTGAGGGGACTCTGAAAGGACTCTAAATTGCACAAGACTCCTCCCGAGGATTTTACGAGATCCTGATTCTACTAAACCTCGGAGAATTCCAAGAGAATCCTCCTGAGGATTTCAAGAGAATCCTCCTGAGGATTCCAATAGAATTCTCCTGAGAATTCCATGAAAGTCCTTCTTAGGGTTCCAAGAAAATCTTCCTGAGTATTCCAGGAAAATTCTTTTGAGGATTCGCCGGAAATTCTTCTGAGGAGTCCACGAGAATCCTCCTGAGGATTACACGATAATCCTCCTGAGGATTCTACATGAATCCTCCTCCTGAGGATTCTACGAAAATCCTCCTGTAGATGCTACGAGAATCCGCCTGAGAATTCTTTGACAATCCTCCTGAGGATTCCTCGAGAATTATTTTGAGGGTTCCACGAGAATCCGCCTGAGGATTCATTGTGAATCCTTGTTTGGATTCCAAGTGAATCCTCCTGAGAATTCCAAAAGAATTCTCCTGAGAATTCCTCGAGAATCCTTCTTAGGATTCTTCAAGAATCCTTCTTAGGATTCTACAAGAATCCTTCTTAGGATTCTACAAGAATCCTTCTGAGGATTCCACGAGAATTCGTCTGAGGATTCCACGAGAATCCTCCTGAGGATACCACGAGAATCTTCCTGAGGATTCCACGAGAATCCTCCTGAGGATTCCACGAGAATCCTCCTGAGGATTCCACGAGAATCCTCCTGAGGATTCCACGAGAATCCTCCTGAGGATTCCACGAGAATCCTCCTGAGGATTCCACGAGAATCCTCCTGAGGATTCCACGAGAATCCTCCTGAGGATTCCACGAGAATCCTCCTGAGGATTCCACGAGAATCCTCCTGAGGATTCCACGAGAATCCTCCTGAGGATTCCACGAGAATCCTCCTGAGAATTTCACGAATATCCTCCTGAGGATTCTTTGAGAATTTCACGAGAATCCTCTTGAGGATTTCACGATAATCCTCCTAAGAATTTCACGAGATTCCTCTTGAGGATTCTACAAGAATTTTCCTGAGGATACTACAAGGATTTAACTGAGGATTCTACGAGAATCCTCTTGAGGATTCGACAAGAATTCTTCTGAGGATTTCACGCGAATTCTTCTCAGTATTCTACGCGAATCCTTCTGAGGATTCTACGCGAACCCTTCGAAGGATTCCACGAGAATCCTCCTGAGAATTTCACAAACATCCTCCTGAGGATTCTATGAGAATTTTACGAGAATCTTCGTGAGGATTTCACGATAATCCTCCTGAGAATTTCACGAGAATCCTCCTGAGGATTCCACGAGAATCCTCCTGAGGATTCCACGAGAATCCTCCTGAGGATTCCACGAGAATCCTCCTGAGGATTCCACGAGAATCCTCCTGAGGATTCCACGAGAATCCTCCTGAGGATTCCACGAGAATCCTCCTGAGGATTCCACGAGAATCCTCCTGAGGATTCCACGAGAATCCTCCTGAGGATTCCACGAGAATCCTCCTGAGAATTCCACGAGAATCCTCCTGAGAATTCCACGAGAATCCTCCTGAGGATTCCACGAGAATCCTCCTGAGGATTCCACGAGAATCCTCCTGAGGATTCCACGAGAATCCTCCTGAGGATTTAACGATTATCATCCTGAGAATTTTACGAGAATCCTCCTGAGAATTTCACGAATATCCTCCTGAGGATTCTATGAGAATTTCACGAGAATCCTCTTGAGGATTTCACGATAATCCTCCTGAGAATTTCACGAGAATCCTCCTGAGGATTCTACAAGAATTCTCCTGAGGATACTACAAGATTTTAACTGAGGATTCTACGAGAATCCTCTTGAGGATTCGACAAGAATTCTTCTGAAGATTTCGCGCGAATTCTTCTGAGTATTCTACGCGAATCCTTCTGAGGATTCTACGCGAACCCTTCTAAGGATTCCACGAGAATCCTCCTGAGAATTTCACAAACATCCTCCTGAAGAATCTATGAGAATTTTACGAGAATCTTCGTGAGGATTTCACGATAATCCTCTTGAGAATTTCACGAGAATCCTCCGAAGGATTTTACGAGAGTCCTCCTGCAGATTTCACGAAAATTGTCCTGAGAACTTACGAGAATCCTCCTGAAAATTCCACGAGAATTCTCCTGAGGATTCTACAAGAATTCTCCTGAGGATTCTACAAGAATTTAACAGAGGATTTTACGAGAATCCTCCTGAGGATTCTACGAGAATCCTCCTGAGGTTCATCGAGGATCCTCCTTAGTATTCAACAGGAATCCTCTTGTGGATTCTTCGAGAATCCTCCTGCGGAAACATCGAGAATTTTCCAGGTAATTCTTCAAGAATCCTCACGAGTATTCCACAAAAATCCTCCCGAGGATTGTACGAGAATCTGCGTGAGGATTCATTCTTCTGACGGTTCTACTAGAACGCTCCTGAGGATTCTCAAGTAGTCCTCAGGAGGGTTCCCGTAGAACCCTCAGAAGAATTCTCGTAGAACCTACAGGAGGATTCTTCCAAAATCCTCCTGGGGATTTTTCGAGGATCCTCCTGAAGATTCTACGAGATTTATTCTGAGGGTTGCACGAGAATCCCCTTGAGGATTGAACGAGAATCCCCATTAGGATTTCACGAGAATTCACATGAGTATTGTAAGTATAAGCTTTTTCTGATAGGACTAATTGGAATTCTATTTATTCGATGAGGAATCTGTAGTAATAATACAAAAGGATTTTTCAAGTGTCCCTATATGTGCAAGAATTTCTCAAGAAAATTGTTTTAATAAAATCAAGAGGATACTGCAATAATCCCTGAAGAGGATCTCAAAATTCCAAAAACTCACAAAGATGCTACAAGATTCTCACAATGGGCTGGCAAGAATTCCTTAAAGATTTTCCAAGTATCCTCCTTAGATTCAAAAAATCAATTCATTTGATTCGAAATGGTTCCTTCAAATGAAATGCACTACATCAATAATAACAGAATGTAAATTTTTTCAGAAATACCGCCGTGCGGGGTGACATTGGACCTAGGAGGTGACTTTGACCGCCCTTTTCAATGCATCTCATAGCTAAAACGAAGCCAACAAACATATCCATGACTATCCAGTGGCTTTTTATAACGTATTCTTGAAGCTTTCCACATTGTTTTCCTTATTCTGGATTTAGTTTGTTGAAAAATCTGGGCCAAAGTCACCCCGCACGACGGTATTCATAATTTTGTGTCAACAGATGTTTGTTCCTATCATATTTTGGAACGTGTCAAAAACCTACAAAAACTAAAATGAGCCATCATTTTTTTTTATTGCCATTCAATTTCATGCCCATTTTTCTCTGTGGTTGAACCTTCATCAAGAGAAAGACAAAATACGACGTTCGAGTGTTCAATGCCTTTGCGGGAAATTGACGCATCAAGAAAAGCAACCTGTTCGAAAATCGTTATCTCCGAGGCGAAGCTTCTTAGCATTCCACATTCATTGGCTTTGTTCGGAGCTTGGCGTCTCTTCATTCAGGCAAGGATATCTTTATGCAGCAGGTTGAACCGAAACGAAGCAGATAACATTTCCATTCTTTTCTTGTGCATCCGGTTTTCTGGTGGGAACCTTATGTTAACCTTCCCATCCACCACAAATCGTGTAACAACAGAATCTATTCGCGACTCATCTTACCTATTTGCTTATGCTGGCAAATTCCGATAGCATCTTCTGAAAGTCGGAGTCGTTGTCGTCGTCGCATAAGACCTCTGACTGCTGATGCAGTGCATGAAACGCGATAGGGTCTTGATTGATGAGGAAGGTGATACGGTTGGCGTGCGGATAACGGCAGCAGAGTGAATAGATTTTCCCTTGTCGAAATCTTGAACAACGAAATCAGCTTGGAGCTATTTTTCGGAAAAGTCCTTAACGATATGGTAAGATAGCGAGGCATCAACAAAGGAATACTTTGGCTTGGATGTCAGACGAGTATCGCAGCTACGGGAGAAATTGCATTCACCGGCAGATTAGTCAACATAAGGTTGAGCAATTTTCTCCCGGATCAAAAGATGTGTTTTTGTGGTAATTCAATGAACACTGTTTGCAATTTGAATTTAAATTTATATTTAGAAGATTTATACCGGTGCATCATTGTCCCATGCAAAAAACTGCTGTCATCCAAATCCATAAACAGAAATAATCCCTAATGTATCACCTTGAGGTTGATTGGATATTCGCACCCATCTTTGGGGGCTTTTTATTCAATAAACCATTTCCCGTGCCTTTTCGGCAGTTTCTTGCAAATCGTGAATCATCCATACATCTTTTGAGAATGTAAGAACGAAAAAAAAAAATCGACCCCAAATGTAGATTGGAACCATATTTTCTCTTTACGCAAATCATTTTAGCGAAAAAAATATCGAAGGGGAAACTCTCGATAATGGAAAACTCCATACCAAACGAGCACAGCTCAAAACGCTTACCATTCATCAGACGGTGAAGGCTTTATGACGATGACTTTGGGGCGTTCGGTTTGGGCTCGGGTTGTCTTTGCTTTCAATGCAAATGTTCAACCGTCTCGGGAATTACAACGCAAATGCGAATCAGGACCCATGTTTCCCATAAGGGTATGCGATATGCATTTTTTCATGTAGACACGAAATGATACACGAAATATCTATAGCTTAAAATTTTTGAACGGAACAGGGTAATTTACGGCTTCGGTATTATTGGACTATTATCAACTATAAAAATTTAAACCCCAAATTCACAGTACCTACCTTGATACCTTGATGGCTACAGCGTAGCGTCACGCCATTGCCGGGCGTATTGTAGAGCTCCATCTTCGTCGGTCTTGGGCAGGCTTCAAGTGCGTGAGACTTTGTTTGTGAGACTCACCTAAAAGAAGCACACGATCATCGTTTTGACGTGCGCTTGAAATGAGACTTCTCTCTTCTCTCTCTTTTCCTGCTTGTCGCATCGCACGTACATAGGAAACCCGAGCGCTGTGCGACTGCATCGTTTGTCGCATTTAGCAATGTGTGAACCGCATGCCACCGTAGCGCATGTATCGTCTCATGAGACTTAGCTCATGAGGCTTCCATATGTACGAGGCAGCTGCGTAAATGTGTAGTATACGGAGAGCGACTGCCGATCGGTATTCTAGGAGCAATTTCGGAACTGGAATGTTGCGAAATCACCGAGAACACTGACAATAAGAGTGCAGCGCAAAGTAATCCGATCCTTGTGAAAAAAGTTATCAAGCATTTACTATTTAAAAATTTGCCTTATTTTGTTATTATATACTCAACGTCACCTTGACAACTGGTTTTCATTGAATAACTTTTTCCACAAGTGTCGGATTGTTTCGCGGTCTTCGGCAATGTTTTTCATCGTAAAAGTACCTATCGAGGGCTATTTCTAGAATTTTTATAGATGACGATTTTTCTTAGTAAACGTTAGTTTTCTCAAAATAAATCCCATATAAATTTTGAACGGCTGGCGTTAAATTATAGTTTCACTGGTCGAGCTGAAATTTTGCACAGTTATTATGGGACCCAAATGCAATCCAAAAAGTGAACTGAAGCGATCATCTGAATTTTGTCCCACGCTACTGCCCAATGTTCGGCTTGCAGGCCGCGTCTAACCCACGACTTAATTACGTGCGGCCGCGAAGGTCTCGAACACTTTTCTTATGTTTGACTCGTTCACTATTCTTCCAATCTGTTTTAGTTTTAAGTTTAGTTTTACACTATTTATTTTTCGAATCAAATATTCATGATTTTTACCCGTATCCGACAGGGTTAAGAAAAAAAAAATCAAAAAATTGTCGGGAAGCTATTTTTTTTTCGATTTGCAAACTTCTTTCACCATATGAAATCCAAACTCTTTTTTTTTCTTATGCTGGGGAAAGTGGTCCAAAATTTTGCCTGTGGCCGGAGTTATTCCGGTGCCTCCTGGGTCGAGTCGGGTAAAAAATTGATCAACTTTCCCGAACAGTTTTATATTACTATACTGTTATTTAACAACTCAAGTTTTGTAGGAACAGGCAATCGTGCAACATGAAAGATATTCAAGTGATTTAAGGAGTCACTTTCATTGAAGCTTATTTTAAAAACTGAAATATGCCTTCCGGAAGATCCGGAACATCCGTAAAAGTGGTCAAAACGTTACAAATGACTTGGAAAGCCGCGGCTTTTTTTAATCTCACTAATTTTCAACATACATGGACATGACCAATGCTTTGTGTGCATAAGATCCTATATGGCCATTGGGGGGCTCACCGGAAGATCCGGAACATCCGTAAAAGTGGTCAAATCGTTAAAAATAACTTGGAAAGCCGCGGTTTTTTTCAATCTCATTAGTTTTCAACATACAGAGACACAGCCAATGCAATGCTCTGAGTGCATAAAACCATATATGGCCATTGAGTGCTCACCGGATGATCCGGAATATCCGGAGAAGTGGACAATTCGCGTGATTTATTCCACAACACCGCAATTTTTCAAAATTCATTGTTTTCACTTGCCATAAACAGTATCAGTATTTAGACCACCATGTGACTCTAGTTGGCTACTGTATGGTCTCCCGAACGATCCGGAAAGTCCTTGAAACTGGCCATATTATGGAAGATGTCTTGTAAATTCTCGTTGTTTTTTTTTAATTTCAGTAGCTTTCTACATTCAAGAAACTAATATTTCGAACGCTTTATGATCAGCTATGGCCACTTGGAGGTTTACCGAAAGATCCGGAACATCCGGTCGGTCCATGATATTTTCGTAAAGGAAATTTCCTTGACTTTCCTGGGCATAGAATATCATCATATCTGTCACACGATATATGTACGAATGCGAAAAATGGCATAAATTTTCCAAAGAAAGCAGTTAATAACTGTGGAAGTGCTCATAAGAACACTATGCTGAGAAGCACGCTCTGTCCCAGTGAGGACGTTAATGCCAAGAAGAAGAAGAAGCTCATTACGCGTGGATTTTTATGAATAAATTGTGAGTGAAATCATGAAAAAAAAAATCCACGTGTTCAGGTGGGATTCGAACAGGTTTTTTTTTATAATCCTGTGCAAGATTGTAATCTTATTCAATATTTTGATAGAATCTTAAATGATATATTTTTAGCAGATTTATTTTAAAATACACACTGAAAAGCCTTCTTAAATATTTTCAAAGTAGGATACTTGCAAAAGATTGATAACAATTTTCATAAATTTTGTGTCGTGCTATCACAACATCTTAAGCTGGATTTTGAATAATACTAAGTCGGATTCTGGAAATGTTTTTTTTTTATCTTAGGAATCATTCTCACAGTCTACAAAAAATTTACGATAAATCCTTCAAAATATTCTTGGTGAGATTGTTACATATTTTGGAAGGGACTTTTGAAATATCCAGTGTCAGAATATTTAGCAGCAATTTTTTTCTATTAATAAAAAAAAAACATTTTGTCAAATTTCAAGAATTTGATTTAAGGTACCGCGGGGCAAGTGGGAACGAAAAAAAACGATAGTTCAAACAAATTGTTCAATAAAATTTTCAAATGTCAATATTTTTCAAATCCAACAACACAATCACGTTTTGGCAACATATTTGCTGGTGTGTGCATGAAACTAATCGAATAATTTTGAAATGGTGAAAACCTTGGAAGAAAGTTTTAGAATGAGCCAATGGACGCAGTTACCTCGCTAAGCGGGGCAAGTGAGACACATCCAGTTTCATGCGTCAATCCACATCAGTTAGTCAACCATTACAATAATAGAGTTGATAAGTCATAGATTTTTAATTTTAAGTACATATTTGATGTACATAATGTATCGACCATACAATACGTTACGTTTTAGGAAGAAACCCTTTATTTAATAGTATGTCACCTCACATTTAATATTAACTGAAAAATCCTCAATAAAAGCGTAAAGAAGAATTAAACAATTTCAAAATATATCATTTATTAGTTGTTAATTAAAATGTAGCACATAAACAATCAATAATTGACGAAATTATAAATATGTTTTGTTATTATTTATATGCATGGCAGAAAACCACCTTATGGGATGGAATTGTTTTCCATCACTACTTAATTTGGTAGAAATAACAAATAAAGTTCAAATAACATAGAAAAGTAATCGTTCTCATGATGTATTTCAAATTTCAGCTGTGTGTTTGTTCAATTTTGAAGTCGTATTTCAAAAATAAAAAATTAATTAAAAAATAAAGAATAATAACACTTTTCTTCTCCCTCTTATGCAATTACGTAATTTGAGGTTGATCTTTTTTGATAAAAATCATTTGTTTGAATGTTGTGGTGCTACTCTCTAGCAAGATGTATGAAACGTGTACGAAAAGTTTTGATTCTGGTTTTTGTTTTGATAGGTCCCACTTACCCCAGGTACAAATATATTTTGGAGTAAGATAGACCATCGAAAATTTCATATGAAATGAAAACAAAATACTGGTTTATCGTTAGCAGCTTGTAATAATACTAAAAATTATAGCTTACTGATGGAAATTTGATTTAAAACACATTTATTTTATGCGAGTCAATGCAAGACGTGAAACGTGTCACAATTTGTCATGCAAGTTGAAAATGGCGCTGAACTGACAACTGTTACATGAACCACATGGTAATAAAAATAACAATATGTTTAGTACTAAATACATTCCTTGTCATTATATCTTCAACTTTCTAGAAGAATACCCTCATGAAAAACTTTTCCTAGTTGAGCTATGACGAAACACCCCACTTACCCCGGATTCTCACTTGCCCCGGGGTACCTTATTAATTTTTATCAGAATTCATGCGAACATTTGTGCACTTAAAAAGTAGCTCGCTACACATAATTGTTTCTGCGATTTGGCCCGCAGTTTGTCTTATGAAATTTCATCAATGGATTGCATTTTTCTTTCATGTCCACAGTTGATCAGCAAAAGTAAATTCAATTTATTTTGTATGGAGAAAAGCATCTTACATCAAATTTCTCGAGTAACGAAACTGTGACTAGGCTGACCATAAGCAAATCGGATAAAAACGGGACAAATGAAGAACAAAAAACGGAACAATCTTGAAAGACGAAACGTACTTCAATTGTTGTTGTCCTAATCTATTCAACTAAAATCTTAAGTAAACATGGCTGAAGGTTAGTAAATATATTTTATGAGACAAGAACACCATAATTTGTATTTGAATCTGAAGTAGTATTTTAGCACGTTGATTTTGTTATGAAAAACTAACGTGTAATTGAGTTATCGATTCAAAAAATTGTTCACATTGTTCACGCTAAATCATGCACAGACCCGGAACAAAGTCCAACATAAAAAAGAAAGCAATGGGTTTTATGCAATAAAAAAACATAAAATCTTTTAATCCTATGTTGTATTGGCTACCAGACTGGGGTTCGGCCATTTGGCCGAATGCCGTTTGGCCGTATGTCGTTTGGCCGAACGCCATTAGGCCGAATGCCATTTGGCCGAAAGGGTCATTTGGCCGAATGCCGTTTGGCCGAATCATGAACAAATAATTCAAATTGCTACAACGCTGATGTGTAAATAATAACTGATAAGCTAATTAAGGTGAAACAGCTTGGATTCAAAAGTCAATAATGTACCAAAACTTTGAAAGCACAAATCTCGCGAAAGAAGCATCAAACTACAATGCAATTCCTATTTTAGCTTTGTGCACTAGCAGAAAGCATAAAATAAGAAGATTGGCTTTGTACGTTCATTATTTCAGCAGATTAGTGCCATTGAAATCGTGAGTAGGGGCACAACCCGGCCATTCTGCCTGCCATGTTTGGATTCCGAGATGTGTCACCTTAATTTGTTAATTTTAATGATGTGACGGGACGACTTGTTTGTCACTATATAAGAGTCAAAGAGAATGATAGCATCGACCCTATAATTCAGGACGAAGTTGTGAACTCCACATATTGCGTCAAGGCTTTGAGGTAATGATTGATTCGCCACTGGATTACCAACGGTGTCATTTATAAGATTTCCAGTGTTGCAATGATTTCATCAGACATTTTTCCTTCTTTTAAACATAGGCTTTTCTTTCGAATTATACTGGTTCCATTACTATCGGTAATAGTTTAGCTAATATTTTAATTGGGAATTTTACCTTCTTTAAATCATCGGCAGTTCTTTGTAGTACAATGATTATATGCATTACACTTGCTTAAATTTTCAAAAGAGATTTATCCTTCTTTTGATCTTAGGCTGTTCTTTCAAGAGAAAAACATGTTCCATAGTTATTGAAATTAAAGCTTATAATACGTTTCATTCAAAACATTTTTTTTTAACTCAAGGGTTAACTTAGGTGAGATATCATTTTCCTCCAAGATTAAGATTACAACATATGAACTGAACACGGCACCGTGTCTTGCGTATATCAATAAGCGATTCGGTGAACAGTTACGTCAAAGAAGCACACTGTTTCTTCATTGTGAAAAGAAGAAGCCAAGACTAGTTGATGTCAAAACTATGAAAAATATTACTCAGTACGATTGGAGGGATCGAAGCAACCCGATCTAGCAGAAGGACGAATAAGTTTTAGTTACTGTCAAAAACTAACTATGAATGCGATGCCAAAACATTTGCTGGTGGCTATTACCGCTCGCATAGAAGAGAACAATTGCTTACATTTAGGATGTTTTCAATTTCGACCAAACGGCATTCGGCCAAATGACGTTCGGCCAAATGACCCTTTCGGCCAAATGGCGTTCGGCCAAACGGTATTCGGCCAAATGGCATTCTGCCAAATGACCCGAAACCACCAGACTCTACACCAGAGCAAATTTGTATCAAAAATGGTACAAAATAATATGTGTAGTTCCCAAGATTTTATTCAATTTTTATATTGAAAACTGGAAAATATACGATTTTTGAGCATAAAGGCGTAAAACTAAAAGTGACATGTTTGCAAATAATTGCTTGCGTCTTTATGTGCAATTTAAGTACATTTTACAGGGTTGTTCATGGAAAATAATGAAATTGGTGCTTGAGACAGTTGCAATTAGTTTATATAATATGTCATTTGTGTAAATTACAGCTCTTTTCGTTAAGAACAACTTTCCCTTCCATACCGAGGAGCTAAAATGGCTTGATTTTACAGATTTGATTTTTGTCTCGCATCTCCTTGCATTCAACGCACTGCGGAACGTCTCGTACAATGGGGCTCTGCACAAGAATTATTCGCTCTCCTTCGCTCCTTAATGAAATTAGTAAACAACAAGGCCAGTAAAAGTACAAATGCCATACAAAATCACAGTGCAGAGCCTCATACAGTTCAAACCGTTGTGAAACAAAAATAACGCGCTAAGTTTTTGGAGCTTTGAAACCAGTACCTATCACATGAACAGCGCATGAGACATGTCACATATCGGATAGCGCATGAAACAGCACATGTGCAGTCAAGCTCGTGTACACATTGCGACAATGTTGCGATGAGATTTTACTTCGTGCGACACATCGGAATATTGAGAGCATGCGGTTTGTCGCACTCGTAACCGTTTAGTTGTGTATGCTCTGTTTGTGTCGCTCTCCATAATACAAAGAGAAATGTGACAGCCGATCGCATTGCTCACGGTCTCATCGGTGCGGTCGTGAGATTTCGGGAAGCCTGGTCTTGGGCGAAACTTTTCCAGTTGCCCGAACGTTTAGGGGCGCCGCCAGGTCCTCTTCCACTGCGTACAGCCAGCGTATTCGTGGTCTTTCCCGAAGCTGCTGACGGTGGTAGGTCATTTGGCATAAAGTCGTTTGGCATAAAGCCGTTTGGCATAAAGTCGTTTGGCATAATGGTCATTTGGCATAAAGTCGTTTGGCAAAAAGGTTGTTTGGCATAATGGTCGTTTGGCATAATAAGTCTGAAGAATTTCTCAATTTTCGTTTTTACGTTTCTATTCAATCTTTCTGATGACACAAGGCTTGTTTTGGAGTCAATTGATACAAAATGGCACTCTATTCAACAATCATTCGCTCTTGAATAAATTTAAGCACATTAGGAAAGTTATTGCCAATAGTATTTTATTTTTTATCCAGAAATTATCCTTCTTTTATATATTAATTCTTCTTTTGAGTTTCGCTATTGGAACAAATTTTTGCACTGAAGATTTTTATATATTTAGCACAAATTTACCCTTCTATTAATTTCTATTTTTTTTCCTAAATATGATGTAACCATTATTAAAGGTATGAAAACTGTTGATTTCAAATTTCATTAAATTTCTCCTTCCTCTATGCATAGGCTGTTCTTTGGAGCTATATTTTTTTAAGTATTTTTGTATAGAACTGACAAAAGGGCGGCAATCGATAACATTGATGTGCTCAAATTATCAGCGAAAAGAGAAATCGATTACTGCAGTTGTCGTTTCCCCAAATGCCATTTCCCGAATATCCCGTTTCCTCGACTAGCCCACTCCCCCGGAAAATTTTTAGCACCCATAATTGTCGTTACTATATACATTTCAGGGGGGTGAACGAACTGACTATCTAATATGCAACCTTCTTTATATAATTGGCGATTCTTTCGAGTTTTACCGTCTTCAGCATTTTTGCCAACATGTG
Source organism: Aedes aegypti (assembly GCF_002204515.2). Classification (NCBI taxonomy): domain Eukaryota; kingdom Metazoa; phylum Arthropoda; class Insecta; order Diptera; family Culicidae; genus Aedes; species Aedes aegypti. Next base: position 347,624,500 of record NC_035109.1, on the reverse strand, counting down.
TATAGACGAGTATGACAGAATACTTCCTTTTTTGACTGTTAATCGTTCTTTCTCGTCACCACTTTTCGGGGGAACCAGTCATTGCCGCAATAATTTTTGGCGTCAATTCTTGTATTGGTTTAATTGTAAATTTTGCCTTCTTTTGAAAATAGGCTGTTCTTTATGTTTATACTGTTATAAATTTTATTTAGTAAAGCTAATTGTGAACCATTTTTATTATCAATTATTGCCAGATGTGTTGTTAGAATTATAATTATTTCGGAACCTGCCAATATTCTATATATACCTTTTTTGGGGCAAACGCGTGATCTCCTTGCTAGATAATACATTATTTCAATCACAAATTTTCCCTTTTCTCGATAATAGACGGTGTTTTTGATGTACACTTCCAAAATTAGAATTTATATTGAACCGTTGAAAAGTTTTGCCACAAATATTTTCTTTTAAAGATGTTTTGTTCATTTGAGCTGTGCTGTGAAAAGATTTTTTTTTTGCGTTAGAGTCTGAAACATTTTAAACGAAAAATAATCTGCTCTTGTATAAAGGCTATTTTTGCATTAAGTCGCATTAATAGATCTTTTGATTAGAGCTTTTGATATTTTGCAAAAAAAATTCTTTTATCAAGTAGTTTTCAGCGAGTGTTACGTCCAAACTGGGACAGAGCTTGATATGCTGCGAAACATTCTATGAGCGTTCCCTTGATGAATAACTGCGAACTTTCCTTGCCAATTTACTATTTTCAAATATGAATGTCGCAACAAGCTCAAGGGTACTCTATGTTCTGAGATGTAGAGACCCGTCACGAATGTCACAACATTTTTTGAAATTATTAGCTCGGATAATCTCTGAACGAACACCACGCTTGTTTAGAACCTACCAATTTTTTTTTGCTGTGGGCTCGGTGGTGTTGATCTCGGTAAAAGCTTAAAAAATGCCGATATTTATTTCAAGTCAATCATTATGCCAAACGGCCATTATGCCAAACGGTTATTATGCCAAACGGCCATTATGCCAAACGGCCATTATGCCAAACAGCCATTATGCCAAACGACCATTATGCCAAACGACCATTATGCCAAACGACTTTATGCCAAACGGTTTTATGCCTAACGACCTTATGCCAAACGACTTTATGCCAAACGGGGTACAATCGCTGGTGACCTCTACCTGGTTCCCTGCTGAATATTATTTTCGCAATTCTTTCTTCCGACATTCGCACTAAGTGACCATCCCACTGAAGTCTGCCGTATTTTACACGCTTGATAATATTCGCATCTTTGTACACTTGATACAACTCGTAGTTTTTGTGAGCACCGAGAGCTTTCCGGTCTGCCTCTTTCAACGTCCACGCTTCGTGCCCGTAGAGAGCCACCAGAAGAATCAATGTTTTATACAGGGCGAATTTTGTTTCCGTTTGCAAGCTGCGGGACCTAAGCTGGTTGCGTAGTGCCTAAAAGGCCCTTTTCGCAGCCGCAACACGTGTTTTCACTTTGCGGGAGACGTCGTTGTCACATGTAGGGTAATTCGGGGTAAAACCGACACCCTAAGCTTATTGATAAAATTTGTGTACTTTCGCATGTTAAACGAACCTAAAGTTGTTATAGAATCACATATTGGTTATAAATCTATCAATTCATGCGATCGCTGGATGATATATTAAGGTTATACAGTGATTTAAATCAAATTGATATATCATCATTTTTAGGTCAGACAATTGAGAGTGCGGTTTAGATCGACACATCCACTTTGAGTGGAGTTTATACGTTGTGATCATCACCATCACATTGCATATTTAAAACCATGTTTTAAACATGACTTTCGACATTTATGACCCCTTCCTCTGAAGGATTATTCACATATTAGGTAAATTATTGAGGAGAGGCCAAAGATCCAGTAAATATACAGTCAAAGCGCGTTATAACGACATCGCAAGGGACCATCGCAATAGAGAAAAGTCGTTATAGAGAATAGTTATGACATCGAAATGGTTTTCATGGAACCGAAAAATGTCGCTATAGAGAAATTTTGTCGTTATAAAAGTTGTCGTTATAACGAGCTTCGACTGTATGTGGAAATTTCAAATGCCCCATGCTAAGATTATAAAGTTGGGGTGAATACACATTGATATTATTAATTTGTGTCCATGGAATGCTTACGAAGATGAAGTTTTAGCGAACGATTGGTTGTGAAAATAAATACTGTTTTTTTTTTTAACAAAACAGAAAAGTGTAATTATTTGTTGATAATAAAAACTGTCGAACCTCATGGTTTGTAAATAAACAATAAGATAAATGTATGTGAAAATATTTTAAATTCTATTAATTCTTCAATATTAAATGTGAAAAATTTCTTCAAGCTTCATCAAATATGTTGAAACGTGATAACATAGATTTTTTTCAATACTTAATTATAGCTTGTGGCAAGTCATATAGTGTCATATTTTACATGTTAACAAGTTCGCCATCCGTGAACTTCACTGGAATTCGAAAATAAAGACTCACATAAACTACAGAGATAGTCTTCCGATTAGAAAGAATCCCTGAAGTTATATTATGAAGCAAAGAAAGGTGTCAATTTTACCCCAAATGAAAGTATCGATCTTACCCCGAATGGACATTTATTTTTCAAAAGCGTTATCTATGTTATCCAATATGATTTTGTTGCTTTTTTCGGCAGTTTATTGGTAGCGTCAGTTGTAATGTCATTCAAAACACAACATTTCACAATTTAAGATAGAGCATGGTGGAAACTGCATGAAAATCTGCTCAAAACATGAAAAATCAAAGGGTCGACACGCACAGTGTCGGTTTTACCCTGAATTCCCCTACAGTAAATTCGAAAGTGCGTCTCTCTGCTGCAACCCGTTGACACCTCGTCTGCGATCCGAACACTTGATTTCGAACCATCCAGCGTAGCACGTATCAGCCTAATAAATTTCGTCAGAAAACCATGTTCAGACATTACCGGCTATGAATAAAATGTAGTAAAGTTGAGTTTACTACATTATCGGTAGTAAACGCTATATGTGGAACACGAGTGGAACATGTTTGTGTCATTTCTCTTGATGCGTTGATATGAATAAAGGTAGCATTTACTTCAAAGCTACTGGTAGTTAGCTTCAGAGGTTGCTGCTCATGCTTTGAGATTGTTGGAATGAATGGAATTATTAAAATTTGAGTAAATATCATGGGAAAACGATATCAGCTTTGATATTTCGAAAGGTATTTTGAGATTTCCGTAGAAATGTTGATATTTCAAAATGAATTATGAGATTCCGGTGAGGAATTTTGAATTTATTTTCGAGATCTGGTATTCTTTCTGGCGTTACGACTGGGACAGAGCCTACTTCTCAGCTTAGTGTTCTTATGAGTACTTACACAGTTATTAACTGAGAGCTTTCAATACCAATTGATCATTTTGCATGTGAATATCGTGCGGTGGGTCAAAGATATTCATTACGATAATTATGAAGTTTCTTAGGAATTCTCGGATGTTGAATGGATTTCAGCTATTTATAAAGTAATTCTTAATTTTATGTAAGAATTCTGACATCCCAGATTATCTGATTTCCTTTGGAATTTTGGAATCCCTATTATAATTCTGGATTAGGCATTCTAGATTTGTAATAATAATTCTGTGATTCTGGAATTCTTTTGGGAATCTTGTAAATCCGATGTTCGATTTGGTTATTAATCTTTTGAAATTATTTGGAAGGTAATTCTGTAAGAATCTCTGAGATTTCAGAGACATCCCTGCAAATTCTGATCCGAATCTTAGGGATCTTGTAAATTTTAACTCCCTTTGATTTCCAGTTCCGTTGGGATTTCAGAGGAAATCTTCAATTATGGTATAAACCTTCGAATGTCTAAATGTATAAATGTATAAAAAAATCCTTAATTCAACCACTTTTGTGTGAATTTATTTTTATGTCTAGGAATTCCAGCGATACTACCGGGAAACCTATTGAAATAACGAGAATACCACAGAAACACTAAGAATCCCATATCCATCATCGGAGTTCAACATGCTTTTAAAAATACAAAGGAACCTCAAAATTCTACCGCTAATTCATCAAATTCTCAGTACTGGAATCTTGAAAATTCTAGGAACTTCATAATTTTATATTTGCTGTAATCTCAAGATCCCTTCATGGGATACAGATTTCTAGCTAAAATTCAAAAATTCTCAGAAAAATCTTTGTTGTCATATCATCATAAAATTCACATGCACATAAAGGGAATGCCAGAGTTATCGCAAATTTACACTTCAAATCGTGTAAAATTACATAACCCACATGAATTTGTGTTAATGATCGATTATGCGATGTATAGCGGGAATGTAGTTATATTCATCTTTTTACATGATTTGTCGCGTAACTAAGCGACAAATTTGCCATCTTCTTTATATGCTTGATTTTATTGATTTTACGCTGCACTCAGAATGGAATTTTCTTAACGTACACCATCAGTCACTGCTCATGTTCGAAAGTAGTACGTGCTAAATGTTCGAAAGGTTTTTTATTCACACCAAAAGTGTAGTAAACTTTGTAGATTTTGTATTTGAGTAGATGCTACATTAGCCTGGGACACGGTTAGGTATTTCTGCGATGAAAAACATTGTGGAAGACTGCAAAGCATCGGATGGCTTGTGAAAAAAATATTTAACACATACAATTCGGAAATTTTGCCCAATTTTGTTTTTATTGTTTTTCTTTCACGTGTTAATCAGCGTCACCTTGCTAATAGGTTTTCATTGAATAATTTTTTTCACAATTGTCGGATTGTTTCGCAATATTCTTCATCGTAGAGATATCTATCTGTGTTCAGAATTTTGATAGAGGTCCATGGGCGACCTCTGGCGATTTTTCTTTGTAAAAGTAAGTTTTCCCATAGTAAACCCCATACAAACTTTGAACGGCTGGCGCATAAATATAGTTCCACCGATCGAGCTGAAATTTTGCTAAGTTGCTGTTGGACCTAAATGGAATCCAAAAAGTGGACTGGAGCGAGAATCTAAATTTTGTCCCACACTAATGCTACATGTAGTAAAGTTCAACGATTTTTATTCATACCACCCATTATTTGCAACAGCTCATTTCTTTTCACTGAGTCGAACGACGCCTTGAAATCAATAAACAGATGGTAAGTCTGCAAGTTATACTCCCGAAATTTATATAGTATCATTTGCAAGCTAAACATCTGGTCCGTTGTCGAATGGCCCTCACGAAAACCAGCTTGGTATTCGCCGACGAAGGACTCCTCGAGCGGTCTCAGTCTGTTAAACAGGATGTGCGACATAATTTTGTACGCTGAATTCAGCAGGGTAATTGCTCTGTTATTGGCACACTCCAGTCTGTATCCTTTCTTGTAGATTGGGCGTATGAGGCCATCGAATCAGCCGATGGGCAATTCTTCGTACTTCTATACCTTCAGAAGTACTCGGTGGATCGACTTACAAAGCTGCTCCCTTCCGTGCTTGAGAAGTTCGACCAGAATCTTGTCCTTCCCAGCTGAGCATTGCAGTTCTTCAGCTCGCAGATAGCCTTTTTAACCTCTCCTTCACAGTTCGAACGAAACGTGTAAATTTCTGCGATATGTTATGCACATAATAAGAGCGTGGAATATCATGGATATTTACATGATATGCCATGTAAACTTCAATTATATGTCATGTAATCTGGCAGGATCCTGAGTGATTACATGACATACACAGTTAAAAATAATGAAGATTACACGTCATGTTAACTTCATTTATGTGATGTAAACATGACGTCATGTAAATTTAAGCCTAAAATCATGTAAAAATGTGTTATATGTCATGTAACAACACAGATCTTGCTGGATTACATGAAGTTTACATGACATATCATGTAAATATCCATGATATTCCACGCTCCAATTATGTGCAATAAATGTCTCAGAAATTTACACGTTTCGTTCGAACTGTGTATAACACATTTTTACATGATTTCAAACTGAAATTTACATGACGTCATGTTTACATCGCGTAAATGAAGTTTACATGACGTGAAATCTTCATTATTTTTAACTGTGTATGGTCGGTGGGTCCACTGCTTGATCGTCATCATCAGCCAGCCGTTTTATCGGTCAGCAAATTCCCTTCTCGATCATTGCATATGGCGGGCACTGGTACGGTATTGTGCCGCGCACCATTGACCGTTGCATCGAATTTCCGCGTATCATTCCGGTTCATGCTTTCTTGAGCTTCAGCTACCACACTTTCTTCGTGCTGCCTTTTCTTTCTGCGGTGGATTCGCTCTTTTTCGGCTCTCGCTGCACTGTACCACTCTCTGTTCTGTTAAACATTTTGCTAAAACTGCGGAAGTTTAATAAGAAATTATTTTCAGTATTTTACATTACAAACTGCAGAAGTTTAATACGAAATTATTTTTGGTATTCTACATTGCCGTTGTGTAAGATTTTACTCAACCTAAATCTGGGAGGAAATTTTTCCATTACTTCCAAAATTGTTTTTAAAATTTTCTGATGCACTTTCAGAAATCGAGAACCATACGTATTCTGTAAATTTTTGAAACTCGTAGAATTCACTTTTCAGATGTTTTAAAGCGTTGCTTTTTGGAGTGTGAAATGATTTTTGTACAAAGTACCTCAAGATAACGTCATGCAGAGAATGGAGAAACATCAAAATTTTGAAGCAGTTGGACAGCAAAATATAAGGGACTATTAAGAAATCTTTCCTCCAGAAGTAAATTATTAGAAGCTATTCAATGAATAAAAAAAATTTCTTTGTTCCATCAAAATTTTCTTTTGAAATCATTCTTGATATTTCACAAAATTCTTTCCTAGACTTCTGGATGCACCAGAACTCTATATAAAACTATTTCCAAAGAATTATTTTAAGGGAGTTCCTTACAAACTACTTCATGAATATATTGATAAATCCCTTCCTCCTTTCCAGTTATTTTTACTTAATGCTTCTCTACAAAATTCTTAACCGATTTTTTGATAGCATAAACAAAAAATTTCCTGTTTTTTAGAACAGAATTTCCTCTAAAGATTCAAATGCAAGAAACATTCCAAAATGGGGCCTTTCTTAGTCGAGTGGTTAGAGTCTGCGGCTACAAAACAAAGCCATGTTGAAGGAGTCTGGGTTCGATTCCCGGTCGGTCCAGGATCTTTTCGTAATAGAATAGCTGTGGAAGTACTCGTAGTACACTAAGCTGAGTAGCCAGCTCTGTACTAGTGTGGACGTTAATGCCAAGAAGCAGTAACATTCCAAAAATCTTTTTCTTATTTTCTTAGGTAATTCTTTAGATAAATCCCGAAGAATTGATGCAAAGTTTTCCGAAAACAAAAACCATTGAAGAATTTCTGACTCAATTCGTGAAATTTTATGGAAATATTTCTTAAAAACTTTTGATGAACTTCGCGAAAGAGTTTGTTCTTTTTTGAAAACTATTTCAAGGAATTCACAGACAAATATCTAGTAGAAATTTCAGCAAAAATTTATCAGCATGAGATTTGATAGATTGCAATTATTTTTTTAAAGAAAGTGTGATGGACAACTTTGAACTTTTGAAAGGTTTAATTAATTTTGTGTTGTTGATTCCGGAAAAATATTCCGGAATCAATTTGCGCATGAGTAGTATGCATCAAAAAAAAAAAAAAACATTGGTTGAAAGTATGAGGAAAGCTGACCACAATATTTGGCTTATTTCCAATATATTTGTAGCAAAACTTCTGAGCCTCTCTTCTATATTCCATAAGAAATACTTCTGAATCAACAGATAGGGAGTCTGTACTAATGATAGAGGCAATAGTAACGGGGTGAGTAATAAAAAATCGCCACAAAAAATAGCGGAAACTCGTTTTTCATTCCTAAATATGTAATTCGAAAGCTTTTTTATTCTATTTCAGGTAAATCTTAGGATAATAAAATTATTAAATCTTTAAAAAAAACACTTCCTCAATTACTGGAGAATGTTCCTACAAAAGTGGTTTCCATTGATTTCCTATTGAGACACACTATTATTGGAACACCCACTATTACTGGTGCAAAGGTGTGAAAAAGTTAAGGTTTTAAATTGTTTTCTACTGTTTTCTTACTTATTTCCAAGATTTTTTATTTATTTAATTAATTGGATATCAACCACCATTTCCTAGAGATTTTGTAACACATTTCAGCGAAATGTTTCGGCAAAACCTCCATACGAAATCGAATGTTCGGAATATGAGTCTGTTCGAAGTTTGAGATAGAATGGAACTAACATTCATCAGGGAAAAACGCAGGGTGGCTTCAAACACTTTGCTACAAATTTATTGGAAATTATTCATATATTTTTTAGAGTTTCCCAAGAATTTCAGAAAACGTAACAAATTTCCTTGGAAAAGTATAGTTTCACCAGAGATGTCATTAATTCAAACAAAGACGCTTCAAAATGCTACTGACTTAAAGCTGCAGAACAGATTTGCCAGCAGTTATTATGGAAAAACTGCCAAATAAAACAAGGTTGCCTACAATAGACACACTGACATAAGATGTTCGACATGTTGTAAAAACGTATCCAAAAAGCTTATATCAAGTCTGTCAGTGTTAATCGATAGAGGGTGTAGCAGGATAATTACATAATTTGTATGCTTTTGTCCGAGAAAAAATCAAAAGCAGCACGGCATCGGCTTAGAAATTCTTTTTCAATATTTGAATTCAGTTTGATAATTCTTTTTTTTAGTCGATTAAACGAAATTGAACAAAATCGGAAAAATGCCCCATTGGATTCCGCGATATTTCACAGAATCACTCGAAATACCGCATACCCATCAGTTTCCCACCGTTGTCGTACGAAGGCGCCGGTAATGATATTTTAATAAATACAATAAATGACTCCGCAACCGACTGAAAGCACATGTAAATTTGCGTGTAATAATATTTCGGTGGAAGCCAAGGAAAATAACGGATGACACATTTCCCATAATGTTTCGGAATCGGGTTTGCCTTCCCTTAGCCCTGTAGCAAAACGAGAAATTCGCTGTTAAAGCAACAAAAAACGCTCAACAACGAGGTATCGATCGGTTCAACTTCAACCACACTGACAAATGGCCAAGTTGGCAGACCAGGTGGCTGACCGTTCGCCAACCTCCAGAATGCAATCTTTCCAGAGAAAGGGAAAGAGAAAGAGGAAACAAATTAGAAAACAAATATTTTCCCATTAATTTACGCGCTTGTAAGCCTTCTTCGGGCAGTATCGTTTGAGTTTGCGGTTTGTTGGAAGGATTCTGTGAATGAACGAATGAATGGTCGAATGTTGTTGTGGAACTTTGTGGCGCTTCGTTTATGTGAGAGAAGGTAGGTGCAAATTTTTGGTTGTTAGGATGGGTAACGGAAAACAAGCCAAAGCTAAATTCATCGGTTAGCTTTTTCAGATGGAACAGTGGGAGTATATTAATTTAATTTATTTGAATTATTCATTGCAAACAATGAGTAATAAGAAACCATGCTGGATATCAATATATACGATATTCGCACCTTTAGGTCGTGGAAGGAAAATGACGGAATGGTTAGTGTGACGAGGAGTGTCAGATGGATTTAAACAAGAAGAATGCAACGTGGGTTATTATACTACAGAAAAAAAAACCGTCAAAATGTGGAACGATACAAACAGATGCGAAGGTAGCAAAAATGGAGCAGCTGTATCGGTTTCCAGAGACACGTAAGATTTCCAAGTCACGAACCGAAATGTGAGGGATAAAGTAGAGATATCTTGACAGACGAACGTAAGGTGATTGAAAAGTGGAAGCAGCACTACAAGGAACACCAGAACGGCACAGAGGTGGAACACTAGCATGATAACTCTCACAATAAGTAAAGTTAAGGATGGTATTGAACAGTAAAATCCGTTACCATTTACAGTCCAACCTCCATGAGTCAATATTGAAGGGACCATCGGCTCATGGAAATATCGAGTCATGGAACAGATATCCTTTGGAAAGCTGTTTGTGGGGAACATCATAGTAACCATGATTTTCAGTTTTTCGTATGGTTCCATGAGTCGATATCGAGGGAACATCGACTCATGGAGGTTTAACTGTATGTATGCATCAATTATTCACACAATACCCGATCAGAAAGGCATAACAAAATTATAACAACCTGAGATATTTTTATCAAAAATTATTTTATAACACAGGTTGATAAAAAGTATACCTCGTTAGATGATAAAATATCAAAAATTATAACAAAAAAACCTCTACGAGAAACAAAATTATATCAAGCGTTGATATAATTTTATCAAATTTAAAACATATTGAGATATGATACGCCAAATAGAAAAAAAGCAGTCATAACAACTGTTGTTACAAATGAGATATAAAATTTGCTTTAAAATAACAACATTATATCAAGGATTGATAAAACATTTTATAACTAATTTTGTTATAAATGAGATAAAATTCTAGGTTCAATATTCTTTCAATTAATACAGATTGAAAAATATTTAACTTTCGTTTATGTTTTATTTACCGCTTATTTTTTCATATTGAAAATTCGAAGAAATTCGAAAAATATCGTGTCAATACACTAAAATAAAAAAGTAGTTCATATTTCAACCTGAGCATTTGTGATTTGCAGAATATCAGTTCAGCCGAATTCATTGGTCTTCTTCCTCCGTGGTGCGTTTTGTACCGTAGTACGAAAGCACTGATCTCATTAGCTTCTTCGCTCCTAATGCCACGGCCTTAGCGACTGTCGGACAGTCACCTCGATACAACCGATGCTCCATCAACCGATCTACGAAAAGAAATAAAATAGTAATAAAAAATAAAATAAAAAAATAAATAAAGTTTACCTTCACAGTACTTCACTGTACAGTGGGCACTTTATTTTGTCACTATATTTTTTTCAATACAAATTGATTTTCTTTTTCTTTGAGTAAAATTCTTTTTTTTAACAAAATTTCGTAAGTGCAACTTTAAAAGAATATCAAAAATAAAATACCAAAAAAGATTTAAGTGTGTTAACTTTAATTTGAACCAAATCAATGAGAGAAATTCGAAAACTGGTGAGGTGGCCTATCAGTGTATGTGTTGTATCGCAATATCTTCCTTCGCTTGAAATGGTGATCCATAAATGACCCACCACCCCCCTACCCTTCTCTCTTTTAAGTATAAAATAATTTATGCACGACCCCATACTCATTAAATTAAAAAAAAAGGCAATTTAAACTTGTTAAAATTTTAATATAAAGCAATTCCAAATATATTTCAAAAATATAACTCATTTTGATATAATTTTGATACGACTCAAAACTATTTTCATTACATTTTAAAAAAATATCTAAATATAACATACTTTGATAAAAATATCAAACCTTGTTATAATTTTGTTAAGTTTTTGATATGCCTTTCTGATCGGGTATACTTCTAAAACTGGTTGAAAAACGACTGAGATACTGAAAAAAATGTTTTGCATGCGTTTCAGGTAAAAATAATCTTTCTATGGAAGTATTTCTCTAGTATGGTCTATGTTGAACAAACTCTTAGGTTCCCAAAACGTTTCTAATCTGTAGAATTCGATAAAGTTCTTCGGAAATTTGTAAAAATAATAAGGGGATTATTTTAATAATTTTCAGGTGATGAAATAATCAACAGAAATCTCGTATTATTCAGTTCAGGACTTCAATTTAAGGACATAAACAAGGAATAAGACAGCATGACTTTAAATACCTGTGACTCTTCTAGTAAAATAAGAGATCATTCATCTGGTTATTTCTGGCCATCAAAATAATCCAAGAATGACCACAAGATAAAAAAAAGGAAGATTGTGCCGTCAATGGCTTGTGTTATTAAAAAAACTGAAATGTTTCGCTAGACAGGTTTCTTTGGTGATAATTCCTGGGTTATTTCAGTGGCCAAAAAATATCTAAAAGACCATTAATGTATTAACAAATGAGATAAATATATATATATTTTTTTTTGCATTTAATTAAGTAATGCCATTTTGATACGTAAACCATACTAATTCGAAACCTTGAAGAAGGTTCCAAAAACATCGAGACGTTGAGAAAGTCGAATATTTAAAATCCAGAATCTCTGTCAATCAGCCAATCCTTCTTGCGTACTTCGCGTTTTAGGACATACTAATTTATGTTCAAACTTCATAAACATTGAAAACTATTCCAAGTAAATATTGGCACTATTATTCAGTAGAGATCCTTCGCTTACTTTGAACAACCATTCTAAATAGGGAAGGGCATAAATGAAAACATTTCCTTGTTGGGTGCTTCTTTGGTTTCTGGTTTCGGGCTAACGAGCTTTTGTTATTATTTTTCTGCAACATTCCAACCTGTCTATAGATAGAAGTGGTAGGTATGATAGGTACCTGTTCTGTAGCTGTAAACGTCTATAGAAGGTGTACCGTCCATCTGCCCACGGGTCCAAATGCCTTGCATTTCATTGGGTTTGCTCTCCCAAAATGACCTTGCACACGCAGCCAATGCTGCTACTGCCGCTGGCAAGGCCAACGGAAAAAAAACAAGGGAAAAAATGAAATCCAATTGTTTTGCAACGAAGATTAATACAGTTAAAAATCCATGAATCGATGGTCCATTACTCAACTCTTGGAACCATACTAAAAATAAAATGTTATGGTTACTATGATGGTCTCCTCAAACAGTTTCCCATAGCATTGCTGTTCCATGACTCGATATTTTCATGAGTCGATGGTCCCTCAAATATCGACTCATTGACGGTTGGCTGTAATTTATTTCGATGTTTCATATATTGTGTTTAGCATTCTTATGCATGCATAATATTAAGTCCAATCAAAAATCAGACTTCTGTCAAAGAGCATCCCAGAAACCAGTATGAAATTTTGCGTTGAACTATTTTCCTTTTGATCGATAGCAGAATTTTTACAAATTTAGAGGACTTCATTTAAGGACTCCGGAATCTCTTTAAACAAAATCTATCAGACACCTTTCATCTATGGTATCCCGATAAAAATTTTCTTCAAAACACAAAAAGATACTTTAAAGCCCAGATAGCAGTAGCGGTAAACGTGCAGCTATTAGAAAACCTGAGGGTCGTGGTTTCGAATCCGCCGGTCGAGGATCTTTTCGTTGAGGATTTTTTTTTCAACTTTCCAAGGCATATTGTATCCTCGTGTATGACACACAGCTGCCCAGACTCCTGACAATAAGTTTCAATGGCTGTTTTAATTATTGTCAATGCTTTAATTATTTAATTGTTAAACAAATTATGTATGGTTCGTCGCTGTGTCGCCATAAGCCTTCATTCCTATCTAATAAAAATGAGCTACTTATACATATTTGTTTTATTTGTTTATCGCAGTAACTACAAATAACCTTTGAATAGTTCGACACTAAAATTGTCGACGCACCGATAGATAACTTAATTAAATTGAGTCTACATGAATCGCATCACTTACCAAGGTGAATCCTGAACATGTAGCTTTTGATCCCTCCCACTAGCAAACTTCCTTCCTGTGAAAACCATGGAGATGCAGAGGTAATCTCGGTCTCTAGTAGCAATGGACGTCACACTAACATTCCCTCCCTTCCCCGATGACCGTAAGGACGTGGCCGGCGCCGTTATTGAAATTACTAAGTTTGGAGTCCTCGAAATTGTACATTGATGATGGTACACTACTCCCAAGCTACTTCTGTGGATTCCCTGTGATATTTTGTTTTTTCCTGTCAATCACGGAGTAGCAATCATCAATGCTCATGCTTATGCTTTTGCTTATGCATATTATCAACTATCGATCAGTACCAGAGGGGTACTCAAAAGTTCGTAACGAACAGCAGTATACTGTAACCCTGCAGCAGAGATTTTTTCGGGATTTTTATTTTTCAAATCCTGGAAATTCCCGGGATTCCGAGATTAATGCAAATAATTTAAAAAAAAATTAAAAACGAATAAATGGAACTGAAGTATACTGCCCATAACTGCATATATGTGACATTCAACAAAAGTAGGCAGTAAATGGAACACCAAGTCTGCATTTTACGGCAGTATGGCAAGAAACTAAAATTTCTAAAAATTACCAGGAACTCAAAAGTGCTTATTTGAGGCTGAAAATTTGTACAGCTCATATCGTTTATTGAATGAATAGTCAGAAAATAATTCTGATAGAAATATCTTTGCTACTATATTACGAGGTTCATGCATAATTTCAATGTGACTGTTATGCGGTTACAACTACCTATTAACCAATATTAACTCGAAATTGTCAAAAATGTTGAATGTGACTGATATGCAGTTATGGGCAGTGCTGTTTTGTTCTGCTTCAACTGGCACAAATCTCCAAATTGGCGGGGAATGTGCATCTGGAGTCAGCCTTTTGACCTAAACGGTAACAAAAGATTCTTGTAAATAAAGCAAAATTCGTATCCGTATTCCAGTCATTTGAAGCACGCAAGTCTCGTCCCATGATTTCGAGAGTTAACAAGCCCTTAGTTGCTTAAAATGGCTCAAATTTTAAGGTCTCAAATGGACTAAAGCAGCGTAAAACGGCTTGCAATGACTTAAAACAGCTATCGACGGCCAAAAAAGGCAGATAATGGCTAAAACTGGATTGTAATCACCAAAAATGGCTTGAAAAGTGGCTTGAAACGGCGTAAAAACGGCTTAAATTAGCTTCAAATGACTAAAAACATCTAAAAATTGCACAAAATGGCGCAATCTAGCTTTAAATAAGGCTGATACAAATATTAATTTTCTTTTATGTCACCCCCCCCCCCCTTCAAAAATCCGAACATTTTGAAGGGGAGAAAAAAAAAGATTCAACATTTTTTTGACATCAGTTAGGTTTTTTTTTTATTTTTAGAGTAAAAACCAGGTAAAATAATAATCCAGATGACGATTGGAAAAAGTTTAACAACTAAAATAACTTTTTTTTCATTTTTAATTTTTTGTTCCTAATTTATTTTAATCTCACTCACAGTTGACGATCAGCTCTCGTTCGGTATTGACGTGCTTTGTTAGATCGAAAACAATAATTCAAAAGCTGGCTCACAGCTAAAGTGCTTTGTGTGAAATAAAGTGGAACATTGCGAGAAAAATGGAAGGCTTGGTGAAGAACACGCTCATGTTCAGGTTTCCGGATGGTGCTGCAGGGCCAAGTGTAGTGGAGATGGCAAGATTTGCTAAGGCTTTCGATGCGGACAGGTTCACTATGGAAAGTGTCTACAAGATCTCGGAAGAACGATGCATATGCATCAAGTTCATGAATGAGCGAACGATGAAGGATGCTTTGATGCAGAAGAACACGTGTTCGAGTATTCGAATGGGGACAAAGTGCAAATCAAGATGTCTGTCGCTGGTGGATGCAGTAAGTACATCCGGATTTTCGATTTGCCACCGGAGGTGCCCGATCAGGAAATTTCTACCGTTCTCTCGAGATATGGAGTTGTACGCCGGATGGTCCGGGAGAAATTTCCCGCGCAACTGGAGTTGGACCTGACAACAGGAGTTCGTGAAGTCTACATCGAAATCAAAAAGGAGATCCCAGCTACTCTGTTCTTTCTCAATCGTCGAGGAAGAATTTATTACGAAGGAGTCAAGCACAAGTGTTTCCTGTGCAAAGAGGAAGGACATCTTAAGGCGGATTGTCCGCGAAATGCGGAAAACCAGAGAAAGAGCCAAACTGTCGATACAAGTGGCGAAACGGTGGGTGCCTCGGCTAAAGTTGCTCCTACTACTTCCGGGCGTTCGAGTTATGCTGAAACGTTGAAGAACAAAGTGTCAGTCGCTGACGTGAGTGGAAGTACGATGACGGTGCTAGTACTGGCTGCAAAAGTAACACGTGACAACGTTAAGGAGGGCAGTTCTTCGGTTGTCGGTGTGATTGGAGATGACTCGCGACCACCTGCTGCCGAAATCGTTGGTAACGATGGAGATAGTCAGGAGTCTGAATCGGATTCTGCGGCTGTCCTGGATGCAGAAATGGATGAATCCGGCCACGCGGTGAAGAGACAACACGACAGTTCCTCGACGGAGGATGAGGGCTTTAATCGGGTTACGAAAAGCCGAAAACAAAAGAAAAATGAGGATGCTCTGGAGATCATTGCAGCGACGTCTGCTCAGTTAAAAAACACTGGTAAAAGCAAGTTGAAAAACTAAGGTCAGTTGAAGGTTGAAGCCCTGTTTATTCATGACGACAATGGCTATGTTTTAAGGTTATTGTTTTGGAAACGATATGGTACAGCGTCAGGATCGATTTGGCCATAGTTGATGACAATAGCAATGTTTCGAGGTTATTGATTTGGAAAGTGATTTATAGTATATGGAAGTTCTTGATCTTGTTATGATAGTGGCTATGATTTGAGGTTATGAGATTGGACTATTCTATTTTTGGTTATACTACTTGAACATATATGATGAAATATGCTACGTCTTTAAGGTTTGATTTGGGTATGTGAATTAACTCTAACTGGCACACTTGAACATTGACGATGACAACAGCTACGAATAACGGTTATGATTACGGTTGTTCTGCGTCTTTTCGGTAGTGCAGGTGTATGTGAGAGATGAACTTCATCCGGAAAGTTGTATCCATTAACATTAACGCAATCAAAGTGAACGTTAAAAAGTCTTTGTTAAAAGAATTCATCCTGGACAATGATATAGATGTAGTGTTTCTATAGGAAGTAGCGTTTGATGATTTTTCATTCCTGCCATCTCACGAAGCCTTTGTTAACAGAAATGAAGCTAGTTCCGGTACAGCTATACTGGTGCGTAAGTCGATTGATACACGTGATTGTTTGAAGTGCCCTTCTGGAAGAATAATATCGATTGTGATAGATAATGTTAATTTTGTAAACATCTACGGTCATGCTGGATCGCAACAGAGAGCAGAACGTGATGAACTGTTTGAAATTTCAGCTGTTGATCATATGAGCAAAACTGCAGCAAACTCAATGGTGATAGGGGGTGATTTTAATTGCATTTTGGAAGAAGATACGCGTGGTAATTTCAAAAATATCTGTCGTGGTTTAAAACATTGACAAACCTGTTTGACTTAAAAGATGTTGAACTCAAGCTTAAGTGTCAGAAGAAACAGTTCACCTTTTTTAGAAATGACTCCGCTTCAAGGATTGATCGCTTTTATTTGACGAAATTTTTTTTAAACGAAATTATTAAATTTGAAACAAAAGCCGTTCTCCGACCATCATTCAATCCAGTTTTGTTATAAGTTTGATCCTAATCACAGAATCCCTGTGTACGGTAGAGGATATTGAAAAATTAAAGTTTTTTTATTGCAAGATGATGATTTAACAGCCGAATTCGCAAAAACTTATGAAAGTTTGCGCTCTAGGGTGAAATACTTAAATAATTTTGCAGAGTGGTGGTGCTTTGATGTTAAAAACAAAATTAAGCAGTTTTACAATTCAATGTTTTTTGAGTACAAGCAACGCGACCGTGCTAAAAAAGAGGTTTGGTACACAAAATTGAAAGAGCTAGAGGAAAGACAACTGAATAACGAAAATGTAAGTAAAGAGATGTTCGAAGCTAAATCACGTATTGTAAGTGCAGAAAATCAGCGGCTTCAATTACTTTGTTCAGGATTTCAACCTAATACGATGCTAGAAGCAGAAAAAATGGGTATCTACCAAGTTTCAAAGTATGTGAAAATGCACAGTAATCACAATCATGTGCAATTTAAAAATGGTGATGGTCTTTTAACCGATCAGATCCAAACAAAGGAAATTATTTACGATCATTACAAGAATCTGTTTGACGAAATCAATACCAACCAGAGTGCTCTTCCGATGTTAAATTCTATAAGGAAAGTACTAAGTAACGACTCTAAACAAGCTTTAACTTCGCCCATAACTGAAAATGAACTACTTGATACGATCAAAAACAGTGCAATGAAAAAATCTCCTGGGCCAGACGGCATAACGTATGAATTTTACTTGGTACATTACTCTATATTAAAAGAAGATTTGCTCAAACTTTTCAATGGAATTTATTCTGGCGCCATCAGTCCGATTGAAAACTTTTCCAGTGGAATAGTAACACTAATACCGAAAACTGGAAATAAGTTCGACCTGAATAATTATAGACCAATCAGTCTATTGAATTCCGATTATAAACTTTTGTGCAAAATCATTGCGAACCGTCTCAAAATTTATGTAGAAGAATTAATTGAAGAAGGTCAAACAGCGGGTGTTAAAAATAAAAGTTGCACGAATAATCTTGACATGATCCGCACACTTACTGTAAAAGCGCAGCAGTCTAAAAAGTTTAAATTCGCGTTACTAAGTATTGATCTCGAAAAAGCTTTTGACACGGTTTGTCATAAACGATTATGGGAGACCTTGGAAAAGTTTCAGCTACCAGACCAATTGATTACCTGCATAAGGCAGTTATACGGGAAAGCGTCTTCTAGAATTCTCGTTAATGGATTTTTAACTCCATCATTTAAAATCAGGCGATCAGTGAGACAAGGATGTCCACTATCTATGATACTTTTTTGCTTATATATTGAAGCACTGATAAGACATTTGTATGTAAATGTTTCAGGAATTCTGATTTCTGGACGTTTTGTTAAAGTCCTGGGATTTGCTGACGATCTTACTCTTATAAAAAGATCTGACAATGAATTTGATACGGTTATGCAGGTAATAGGAAATTTTTCAATATTTGCAGGCATTAAGCTAAATGTTAAAAAATCTGGATTCTTAAGGTATAATGATTGCAAGCTAGGGCCTCAGCTTATTGAAGAAAAAAAGGAATTAAAAATTCTTGGTTTAATTATAAGCACCAATTACAAAGTAATGGTAGAAAACAATTTCAAAAAAATTATACACAATATAAATGTAACCACTCAAGCACATGCGTCAAGACGTTTAAGTTTATTAGAAAAAGTAATAGTTTTGAATACATACATTCTTTCCAAGTTGTGGTATGCTTCACAAACTTTACCTCCAAGTAATGTGTACATTGCACAAATTAGGAAAACTATGGGATATTTTGTGTGGGGCTACCACAGAATTTTCAAAATTGAACGAACACAGTTGTATTTGCATAACCTCAAAGGAGGTTTAAATTTACTTGATCCAGATTCACAGTGTAAATCACTGTTCATTAGGAACATACTATTCGGAGACAGTGGAACAGCTGAGCACTATTTGATTTCAACCAGTAATCTAAAAGGGTTAACTCTCAGTACTGTTAGATATATATCAAAAGCTAAATAGATAAAAGAAATTCCTTACATAGTAACAAATAAACAAATATACAATTACTTAATTGACAAATTGAGTATTAGGGTAGAAGTGAAGAAAAGTATCCACAAATTATGTGGAGCACAATTTGGGAAAATATAAATCATAACTTTCTAACGTTGTCTACAAGATCTACACTTTACGAGGTATTTAATTATATAGTTCCAAACAAAATGAAAATGTATAATTATTTAGCAAACGTAGATAATTTTGGATGCGATGTTTGTGGTAAACCGGATAGTATGCACAGAATCAAAGACTGTCCAAAAACGTTAGAAATATGGCAATGGATTTCGAAAATAGTGAAAAATAGATTTAAAATACAAATTGAATCACCTCATATGTTGCTTTACAAAGGAATAGGGAAACGGAATAGCAAATACAAGGCAGCTTTATGGTTAGTTTGTGAGGCTATTGTGTATAATACTTATAATCACAGAAATCCAAGTTTGTTTCAATTTCAAAAAGGAATTAGAGACGTTAGATGATTCCATAGAAAGTTATTTAGTAAACACTTCGACAAATATCTTAACATCTGTTGAAATCGATACAGAAATTTGTTTGAGATTTAGCATTAAGAATAGCTTTAAAACATCTTTGTATATAATTCAATACTTTGTAATGTGTTTTATGAATGCTTGTTTAAAGGTAAATAAACAGTTAAACCCCCCCCCCTCCTACCTTCCAAGTGGTCTCGGACATAAAAGAAAATTATTATTTGTATCAGCCTAATTTATGATTGCTTAAATTGACTAAAAAGGTCTAAATTCCCTAAAATGACTTTAAACGGCTTAGAATGGCTTCACAAGGCTAAAAATGGCCTAAAATTAATTAGAACAGCCTAGAACGTTTGAAAAGGGCTTTAAACAGCTCAAACCGGCTTGAAACAGTTTAGAATCGCTTCAAAAGGCTCAAAACTGCTTAAAATGGCTTGTAAATGGCGCATTCAAAAGGTAATAAATTAAGATAAACTGTTTTGAAATATTTTGCTTTTAATTTTATTTCAGTTATCTCGAAGAAATCCAAAAATTACTTTATGACGTTTTTTATTAATGTTTTTAAGATCTTTTCGATAGAAATTGTAACAAAATCATAAATACACGTTTCTCAAAAATGGTTGTACCAATTCGTTTCATTTTTTCTTTACAGACTCTCATCGAATGGGCATTGTTGCTATGACATTTTCGAAAACGGCAATAGATTCAGCAACCTTTAATAAAGCTTTGGATCTTGTTCCGCAGTTTGTTTGGAATTTGTATAGGAATTTTCCCTATTTATTTTTCTTCTCGAATTTGTGTATTTCGATTTATGCAGAAATTTCCTGTGCAGTTATCTGGTATTCCGTAACTGATTTTTCCAAGAATTCGATCCAGGTTTCTCCACTGAGTTCAGATACTTCTAAAAAATTGTCTATTAAGCATAGATTTGTCCGTGAATCAAACCGGTGACTTCGATAAAAAATCAAATATACCTGAGAACTTGTATTTTTCATTAATTGAAGTCTTGGAATTATACTTAGTAGGAACTCACACGAGAAATCTTTAAAGTTGCTTATGCAGCAATCTTTTTAACAAAATTTAAATTTAAATGTGTAATATAAAATGCATAAACTTATTCCTTTTTCATGAAGAAAAAAATAGACAACATTGAGAAATTTTTTGAATAAATTAATGAAAAATGCAAAGTACCCGAGAATCCCGAGACAAATCTCTGTGTGAATTTATGCTGCTTTCTATGAGAAAATGCTTGAAATTTTATTAATGGTACCCGGACAAATTTTGGACTTTGCATACTATGATAGAAAAACAGGATAGTTGTCATTTATAGTTCAATGTTTGATTAAAAAATGAAGCAAAAGATATATGTAATGATCGTCTCTGCGTGAATTCATGACTGGTTCGTTGACCCGCTAATAAAAATCCTGACTACGCCCATCGCCGCTGCCGTAGGAAGAAATAATTGAGCAGACTGCTAGTTATTGGAATCTAATTCGGAAAGCTGAAAAGCAAAACCATGGATAACCTCGAGAAGCAATTATACTCTTCTTTCCCATGTAGAAGGAGAAGTCACTCAAGAAGACGACAAAGTTAGATGTGTTGCATAATGGGTGCATCCGTACGAATGATGATAGATATTTATGCTAGCAGTAGATTCGTTCTATCGAGTCGGATTCAATTGAGTGGATCAGTAATTGGTTTCGAAGTTTTGACATCAAATTAGAAGATGATTCGTTAAAATTTGACTCCTAGCACTCTATTGGACATCTGTTTGCTCAACTGTCGTACAGATGGCTGAAATTGAATTTGGTTGAATTAGTTTGCGGTTTGGCTGAATTGCGCAGTTCTTGAATTTTCCAGATGAATGTTTGACAGTTATTTCTCGATATTGAATGTCACTCATCTTGGCACAAACTGCGTAAATTGACACACAGAAGTAGGTGCGGTGTCTGTTTTTCTTCAAATTTATGACCATCATTTGTCAAATAAATCGATCCTAAAACAATTTGTCCAATGTAAGAATCAATTTGAAACTTACAACTTGTGACGGTTTGATCGTTTAAGGGATTTTTTTTTCTCTCCAACAGTCCAACAGTCTGGACTCAACTGATCCTTGTCTTGTCGTTCGCTCTGCGT
The DNA here is from genome assembly GCF_002204515.2 of Aedes aegypti. Taxonomy (NCBI): domain Eukaryota; kingdom Metazoa; phylum Arthropoda; class Insecta; order Diptera; family Culicidae; genus Aedes; species Aedes aegypti. The sequence continues at coordinate 347,602,639 of NC_035109.1, read as the reverse complement.
TCCGTGGAAAAACGCTAAAATAAAAAGCACTCAATGAAGCCCTATTGGTGGGAGAAGCTTTTAAAGCAATTGACAGTAACCATGTTTTCCGCTGGAATTACAAAAACCTCAAACGCTGGAAGCGATATTTGGGAATTGGTGGTGAAGAGCAGGAGTGGGGAAGTAAATTTTCCGGTGTTTTGTTACGGCACCTGTCAGATATAAATTTGCGATGTCACGGACGGACAAACGGGAACCGCCAACCATCATCAGATTTGGTTCGGTATCTGTGATGATTCGGCTAGGGTAGATGGTGAGATCACGGTGCTCCCCAGACCGTTATCATCAGTTAAAAAAAAATCTTCATCAAATCTGTGCTTCGATTTCTGTTACATAACTGTATAGCTGGACAAATTGGAAAAAATAGTGGGTCCGTTTTGCAGTTTAATCCTTTGGCTGGAACAAGCTCACAATTTCAAAACAATGACAATATTTTCCATCTAACATTATTAACAGATGAAATACATCATCGAGGCATCGTTGAAAGTTGGTTTGAATATCTTCATCTTCTTGGTATGACGTCCTCACTGGGATAGAGCCTGCATCTCAGCTTAGTGTTATATGAGCACTTCCACATTTATTAACTGAAAGCTTTCTTTGCCAAAGTTGTTATTTTCGCATTCGTATATCGCGTGGCAAGTACGATGCCCAGGGAAGATAAGGAAATTTCCATAACGAAAAGATCCTGTACTGACTGGGAATCGAACCCAGAAACCTTCAGCATGGTACACTTTTCACAGCATCTTGATTTTGATCAATTAGCTCACGTGCCATACATTTTTGAGCAACTTTAAGGGACATGAAGGTTTATTTATTATTTTCTTTATTAAAGAGACTTTCAGCTCAGATCGTGGCTGGTTCGTCTCTGGACATGAAGGTCTCTATTTCATCTATATGGTTAAACTATAGTAATCGACTGGTACGCACAAATTTGATAGAGATTTTTTTTATATTTACGGTCTGGGGAGCACTGGTACCTAGCAGTTAACATTCAATTGAGTACAAGCGTTTGCTCAACCGCTCGATTTTCCGCGAAATGTTCGCCATGGTGCCGTCCATTCCGGGAACTGGTTGGTGCGAGTGCTGTAAAACCTAGGCAGCCATCCTTCAACGTGTCGACGGTTTATTTTTACAATAAATCAAACTCAACGTTCTTTGACACGCCTGGCGGCCTTTTTCGCAGTTTATAGATGAGTTCACCCCGAGCCGTGAGTTGATGGAGGCACAGGCGCGATAAGCCTATTGTGTGATAACAGACGAATGGTCGGAGTTCATTTCAAGCTCCGTTGAATTTGATTGTTGCGATTAAAAACGTAACGTTGTTCTAATAATTAAAGCATTTTTTTTACCATATATCCTACGTTGTCTGCTGTAGATCAATAATTTTGCGGCATTATCGATAAACATCATTAGCAGCACACTTCTGTTCCATTATATTGGCACTTTTTTCCAAGCTTGTTGACTTATTCCTTCCTCGTTGAGATTTCATGCCATAATTTTCCATCTCATTAAAACTTTTTCCAATTAGAAGCCAAAGAAAAGAGCATGATTATGATCGCTAGAATATTTCTTCGGTGTAAAGCTAATGATAGAGATGAGGAACAATTTTTCTTCGAGCACTGGCAGGACCGGGAAAGAAACATGTTTTGCTTACGAGAGTTTTAAACAAGTATGTTTTAATGCTTCTCCTTCTTATTGGCGTAACGTCCTCACTGGGACAGAGCCTGTTTCTCATCTTAATGTTCTTATGAGCACTTCCACAGTTATTTACTGAGAGTTTTCTTTGCCAATGTTTCCATTTTCACATTCGTATATCATGTGGCAAGTATGATGATACTCTTTGCCGAGGGAAGTCAATGAAATTTTCCAGGATCTTTAGCATGGCTTTGCTTTGTAGCCGCAGACTCTAACCACTCGGCTAAAGAAGGCCATTGGAAAATTGTATTGAAAAATGAAACACATTATACGCATTAACAAATACCATCCTACATTGTGGTTTACTGTATCGCTATTTGGAAATTATATTGAATGAAATGGTCGTCGAGGTATCAAACGACGGCTATCATTGCAATATGTCAATTTTAAAAACTATAAGGGTACATCCCTATGGGGTTGTACGAACTGGTGACGTAGGACCACGATGGTTAATGTAACTGAATTTGATGTCATTCTTGTTGCTCGTTTTGACTTCATACTGTTTTCAGTGCTCGGAACTTTCGTAAATATTAATGCATATAACGATTTGCAATTTGGTCAATCATTCGTCATGTTTATCTATGAAAATGTGAAATTTCACTTCAGGGTGTATGATCATTTTGAAATTATATTAATAACCTCCTCTGAAATATACAGTATCATTGGAAAGAACAGTAGTGATTCAGTAGTAGATCCAGTCATCGCTTTGTAGTTCTTATGGTTTGAGAGAAATATTATTCATTGCTTGGCAATGTAATAAATTAAGTCGGAAATATTACTCCGACAACTCTTTTACGCACATGTGGTGGCCCTAAAAAGAGCCAAAGGCTTTGTTAGTACGAATGCTGTCATAGATAAATGGCACTAAAGGATGTTATCAGTTGATTGCCATGGTTAAACGATAAATCCTCAATGCAATGCAATGAACAAGTTCTCTGCTTATACGACGAACCAGCTGAATGTTTCGTCGTGTGGATGGCACACATCAGCAACAGATATTGGACCACACGGCTGAAGTCGAAATCTTAAAATGTAGCTCAAGTTTGAAATCTTGAGCAATTTCACAAGCCGGACGCTTGATTTGCCTAATAATAGTGGTAATGGTGCCTAAAAGGCTTGATTCTTGACTGCACCACAGATTATGAGTTTATCATGAGCCGAAATCTGGAAGCGCAGGTCAATTTTTAGCGATTTCACAAACCAAACGCTGATCACAGCTCAGCAGGCTTGTGGCTGCGAGGTGCTCCTCGCTGAGCAGGTTCGAATGAGCTCAAAAGCGAAACTGGAATGGAACCGAATCCAGCGAAGAAAGCTTCTTTTAAACCCTTAGATTAGCAGATGATGCTCCTCCCTTTCGTGCTCTTCTCTTTCTGTTCTGGAAATGGGTATGTGTCAATAATGTGTTGGGCTTAGAATCGCTAGAAAATCGAGGAAAATGCAAATGCGTGAGAAAATGGTTGAACATGAATGGTTGGAAGGTTTAACATTTACTCAATATTTACTACTTAACTATTGATAATCATTAGTTTTCTTCATCATGAAGGTAAATATCTGATCCATGGGTGACAAAATGATGAAAATTATTCAATGAGAATTTCTTTTCAAAACCATTCGAAATATGTCGCAATTTTGTTACATGTGATAATTTTCGTAATTGGAGCGTTTCCATAAAATATGGCAAATCAAAGGCACTGTTGGAAATACCACTCTATTTTACAATCGTTGTGAAATGTTGAGCTCTCACCTCGACGGCACTGCAGCAGCGTCCGCGAATTCAATCTCAAATTGTTGTGTCATCAATTATTCATGACAAATTAAGTTTTGTACGAAGCTGTGAGATTGATTGAAGAATATAAGATGTAATAAGGTCGGAAACATTATTCTTTCAACTCTTTTCCACAAATTGGATGGCCCTGACAAGGGCCGATGGCTTTCTTAGCCTCGATGCGGTCACAGATAAATAGCACTACTGGATGTTATCAGTTGATTGCCATGATCAAACGGTGTTGATGGCGCACAACAGCAACGGGTAGTGGATCACCGGGCGTAAGTCGAAATCTGGAAACGTTGCTCATTCTTGAAATCTTGAGCGATTTCAAAAGTCCGACGCTCGATATGCAGCTCCTCGGATCAGCAACTCAGGGGGCTTCTGGTATTTTGTTCCTAACGGGCTTGCTTCTTTACTGCACTACCGACGCACGATCACGAGTCGAAATCTGGAAGCGCGGATCAAAAGCTCCGCCAGCGATGAAAATTGCGGCGGTGATGACGATGGCTGGGGTGCTTCACTGAGCGGCGAACTGCTCCGCTCGAAAGCGAAAATGGAATGAAACCGAATCCGGCGAAGCAAGCATGTTTTAAACCCTTAGATTAGCAGATGACGCTCCTCCCTTTCGTGCTCTTCTCTTTCTAGTCGACCAATCTGGGAAGTGGGTATGTGCCATTAATGAGTTGGGCTTAGAATTGCTTGAAAATTGCGGAAAATGATAATGCGTGAGAAATGGATCGAACATGAATAGTTGGAAAGGTTGACAATAACTGAATATTCTAGAGTTAGCTATTAATAATCAATAGTTTTCTGGTTGCAATCCTCCTCGCCCGATGAGATTTGCGGTGCGGATGACGATGTGCGCTTCAACAAGCGGCTTTGGTCGATTTTCTTCAGCCATCTCGAACAAATTAGGGAATATTACACAATCAACTCTTTAAAACACATTTGTTGGCTCTGGAAAGGGCCGATTGAATTGTTGAATTTGCGTAATATGGACCCATTTTGGCGGCGCACTGGTTGCAATCCTCCTCGCCCGATGAGATTTGCAGTGCGGATGACGATGTGCGCTTCAACAAGCGGCTTTGGTCGATTTTCTTCAGTCATCTCGTACAAATAGCTTGCCTCTGGTAGCGAGGAGCTGAGCAGGTTTGGAGGAGCTCTTACCAGCTCGAAAGCGAAAACAGAATGAAACCGAATTCAACGAAGGAGGGATGCTTTATACCCTTAGAATAGTAGGTGATGCTCCTCCTTTCAAATTCTTCGTTTTCTTATCTGGGAAATAGGCTATATGAAACTGATGTCTGGGTAAGGGATGTACAAGATGAACATTGTGCTGTTATTGCATCCCGACGGCACTGCAGCAGCGTCCTCGGAAATATCCTCAAATTGCCGTATTGTCAATTATTCGTAATAAATCAACTATTGTATGATGCTATGAGATGAATTAAGAGATTATAGCAAGTATGTGGTAAACACATTAGGGAATATTACACAAACAACTCTTCAATTTCTTTTCAAAAGCATTCTAAACATGTCGCAATTTTGTTACATGTGATCATTTTCATAATCGAAGTGTTCTCATAAAATATGGCAAATCAAAGACACTGTCGGAAATTCCACTCCAGTTTACAATCGTTGTGATATGTTGAGCACTCACCTCGACGGCACTGCAGCAGCATCCACGAATAGTTAATTATTCATAACAAATTACATTTTGTATGAAGCTGCGAGATTGATTGAGAAATATAAGATCTTATTACATCGGAAATATTATTCCTTCAACTCTTTTCCACAAATTTGATGGTCCTGACAAGGTCCGATGGCAGATAAATAGCACTGCGGGAAGTTATCACTTGATTGCCATGGTCAAACGGGAAATCCTCAACGCAAACAGCAACAGCAACGGGTATTGAATCCTCGGGCACAAGTTGAAATCTGGAAACGATGCTCACTCTTGGAATCTCGAGCGATTCCGAGTCGAAATCTGGAAGCGCGGATAAATTTGCGGCGGTGACGACGATGGCTTGGACGCTTCTCCGAGCAGCAGTAGTTTGCCGCTCAGAGAAGCGCCCAAACCATCGTCATCGCCGCCGCAAATCAATCTTGCGTCTTCCTCTTCCGACGACACAAATTGGACTGTGACGCGGTTGCAAAAGCAAAGCGAGAATGACTCGCCCGACCGTGTTCACAGTCCGACCGCAAAAAGAAGACTGAGGGAAGAAGCAGGGACCCGTTTGCTTTTATAGTGGGAAGCGACACCGTCGAAAAGTGCTCAAACGTGATTGGTTGGATAAGAAAGGGGTCAACATTTATCAAATTTTCAATAGTTAAACAACAAAATTCAATTATCGGATATATTACTAACGATGCGTAGATACATTTCTGATCGAATGATACTTAAATCGTAATAATTGATTCATAAACAACTGAGTTATTAACGTTCAAAATCTCCCCTAATTTCGTTACATGTCTCATTTTCCGTACTTTTAAAGTGCACCCCCATATAGAAAACAAAGACGTAGTCCTACGTCAAAACCACAAAAAAACATTGATTCAGAGCATTTGACAACAATTTCCGATTGTTGATCGGAGTATGTCGATACAATCAAGCAAGTAAACGTTCACATTGTGCAATGAAGCAGGTCGTGTCATTTGTCCAGTGATACAATCGTTATGGGGGACTTAAATAGAAAAGCCGAAATTAATTACAGAACAGGATGTGAAACAAATGGTTTCCGTTGTTTCAATATCAATAGGTACTTACAAACGAAACAGCTACTGCAATTTGTTGAGAGAACTCTCGTTTCGGAAAGAAGAAGCTTTATCGTTCAATTTGCAAAAGCATTAAAAAAACAAAATTTATTCATCATTACAATGCTAGCCCTAACGCCATTACCCCTTCCCTTAATATTATCTCTCATTCCATTTCCAGAATTCACACACCTATCCGGATCTGCACATGACTGGTTTCTCTCGATTTATTTCTCATCCACTCATCCGCCCATTTATATCTGCCTATCGGAGAACGTGGACGTGGTTTTAAAGGCGGACAATTCGCCGACGGCCACGTGCCAACATGTGAATTATTCGGTCGTAAACGGAACGACACCCACCGGGGCACACGGTCCCCTAAATCACACGCTTTCCGGCCGTTGCTTTGACTGAAGATAACTAAGAGCGGACGCTTGGGGAAGTTTGGGGTAAGATGGTCATCATTTGGCATTGGCGTATGTGTAAGGGCAAGGTTTAACATAGTGAAGCTGATCTAGGCGGAGTCCACAATTGTCAAGTATTTGTGATTTGTTAAATGATTGTTTTGTTGAACAATTTTACTGTATGGAGCAAGACGTAAGACAATTTTGGCGGTTTTTAAACCCCCTCCCCCCATAATTTGTATGGCGCATATGCCTCGTCAGACCGTTATTATAAAAAAAATGTCCATCAAATTTGAGCACAGGGCTCTGAGGTTATTCTGCACCTCTGAACAAATTAAAAAAAATCCCTAGGAGGAATTTCGAGAAATCTTTATTTGAAGTTATTGACTTAAAACTCCATTATAATCCTTATGAACCCCCACAAAAACGCACAAAAAGTTGGTCAAATTGTTCTCAACTAGTATAAAATTGTTACCGTTGTTCTAATTTGAATTATTTAAAACTGACTTAACTTAACCTAAGTATGTTTTTTTATAGTTAACTGGTTTAAATTTAATTGATTGTAGTTTTTCATGTTGATTGAAAGGTAAAACAAATAAATTTTGAAAGGTTTAACAAATAAATCAACAATGTTATTATTTCGGAAAAAAAAGATCGGAGAATGAATGTAGCACAATAATAGTTAGAAAATAAACCATGTGAATACGTTTATCCTTTCGGTCGTCTCGCGAATTTTTGTAACGCGAGTAGTCGCGCGTTGTACTTTGTTTTTGCGAGTATCCTAGGATTTTGACAACTTAGGAAGATGACGTCTTCGGTAAAATTGTTCAGTAGGACTATCAATGTTTTAGCCTAGAAATTTGGAATTTTGCAACTAGGCGGCGCTAGTGAGCATGTAACTTTTGTTTCGCAGATCTCAGAATCCTGACCACTTAGAAAGATGGCGTCTTCGGCAAAGTTAGCGTTAGCGTTAGCGTAGTTACGGTGTACTTCGTAGATTGGATACTAGCAACATTCATGTTTCTGTTTAATAATCTCATCCTGACTACTTTCAAGAACAAGGCAGGAGAGTATACCTTGTTCAAATCATAAACAAGAAAACTAAAAGCATGATTATCGCTATTCCCGGCCACGCCCATCTTTACCGTAACTTGGGATAGGGGAAGGAAATGTTGATGTAGCACTTACTTAATGAGAGGCCACCGACTCAGCGACACCCTCATAAGTGCTACGGAGTTGTAGGTTGGGGAAGGTATATTGTCAGGATTCGCCTAGAAAGCTGGCGATAGACCATAAATATTTGTTGTTTAAGCGTTTTCAAATTAATCTTTTGAATGCCGGCAATCAAAAGAGAAAAAAATAGGTTATTTATAGTATAAATAGTATTTCGCGAAATGCTTGTCGATTGTGCAGTAATATTTTTGCCCAATAACCAGTAAAAAGATGGCGTCTTCGGCAAAGTTGTTCGGTAACTCAAGGACTACCATTGTTTGAGCTAGTTGATTCAAAATGTTGCCACCAGGCGTTGCTAGTGAGTATAAAACATTTGTTTCGCAAATATCTCACGAGCCTGATCACTTAGAAAGATGGCGTCTTGGGCGGAGTTGTTTAGTAGCTCGAATCATTTCTTTGTTCAATTTTTAAAGTTCGAGATTTTGTAAAATAATGATAGTCCCTGAGCTTCTGAACTACTTTGCCGAAAGTGCCTGTCAAAAAAGTCAGAACCCTGCAGTATGCGCAAAACAAAAATTTCATGCTCACTAGCGCCATCTGGTGGCAAAATAGTATATTTCTTGGCTCAAATAATTATAGCCCTTGAGCTACTGCCCAGACAACCAAAATGTACGTATAACGAAATCACCTTTTGCGTTATGCGATGCTTATATGTACAACGTTACCGTATAAGATGTCGTCAAAAGGCCTTATGCGTGCAAAAGTGGAGGCGATATATAAGCATATTTTATATTATGAAAGTTGACATGCAATGCGAGTGTAAAGATTTTATTGCGAACTAATCTGTAATCTTATGCGACTTATTTTGTGATAACAAAGTTGATTTTACAGCTGCTACGGATTGCTTCGTACGTACTTTGTATGTGTATACGGAAAGAAACAAAATGCACTGATGAACTCAGAAAAAAGCGCTTTATGCGGAGAAACCCGTCACTCAAACGATTTCCGACTCTGTTTTGTGCGGGTGTGATGTGTTTTCACGTTAATTCTTATGCGACTTCTGGTTGTCTGGGTGAACTGCTTTGCTGAAGACTCTATCTTTCTAAGTGGTCAGGCTCCTGAGATATCTGCAAACAAAAGTGTCATGCTCACTAGTGCCGCCTAGTGGCAAAATTTTGAATCAACTAGCTCGAGCAGTGATAGTCCTTAACTCACTAAACAACCTTGCCGAAGATGTCATCCTTCTAAATGGTGAGGATCCTGAAATATCTGCAAAACAAGTAAAACTTCCATGTTCACTAGTGCCACCTAGTGGTCAAACTCCGAATTAAATGAAGCACCACCAGATAGCGCTTCACCACCAGCACAACTTTGCTAAAGACCCCAAGTTTCTAAATTATCTGGATTTTGTGCTATACCGATTTCAAACTGTGGTTTACTGTATAGTATAGTGCGTTCATAATAATGCGACTTCCATGTTAATTTGTTGATATTACCGTATTATAAAAGGCCATACTGTAAATAAAAACTGTCATGTATTGTTTTTAAGAAGATTCTTGAGGAATACATTTTGGTTTGTTGTCGATAGATATCTCAGTTGCAAAATGATAGCATATAAATCACAACTGTTGTACAAAGTACAACAGCGCGACAGCCCGAAGGGTATATTCGATTAGATCTAGTATCAACCGTTTGTTTCAAAACTGGAAAGATTTGGTTGCTCTGGTACGCTCACTTCAATCTCAGAATAAACTTACGCGGATGTCTTCCACGGGGCCGCTGACCTCCACCTGATTGATGCAACTTTTTCTTCCGGCATTCGCACTAATCGACCAGCTCACTGAAGCTTGCCTATTTTATTCCTCAATAAATTTCGCTCCTGTTCTCAAATAAATGTGCTTAGAGAACCAAGAATAAGCGTTCGAAAATTTACAATTATGTTTTTACGCATGTTTGCATTCATCGTTGCTTTCTATGCATTATTATTAACAACTGTTTAATTTTCGAAACACTTTTCAGTGTTGTACGAAAATATATCACCTCGTGAAGTTTTTAACGAAATAATGAATCTATGTCCCAGTCGGATTGCTCTACTTGTTACTCTTCTAATACTTCCATAGTTTGGTCCATAAACTCTTCATATTTTCCTTCCTCATGTACTTCAATTATCATGGTGAATCAAAATCTGGTCGGTACCAATATCCGGACACAATGACAATATTCAAATCATTTACTCATAATTTGAACGGAGGAATGCTATCGACTGAGGGAACTGGCAGTAATCTGTTATTGGCGTTGCAGTCAGTGTAAATCAAAAGCTGATTCGTTTCAATTGTCCGACGTTTCGATGTATTTAACACCTATTTAACACCATAATTTGAACGTTTATATGTTTGGGATTTCCCCATAGCCTATACTTTAAGCATTGAAGTTTATTGTACCACCATTTTCAATCTAGTTGAGATTGCAAAATGATTAATAAAAATTTCAACACGTTAGTCGTTTCTGTCGGACGTTATTCCATCGTGGTCCATGTTAATTGAAGATTAACGATCTTCGAAAGCACAAACCAAATCAAAGATTGAAGAAAAAAGTGTAGGAAATATATTTTTATTGAATTTTTGTTCAGTTACTTTTTGTTCTTTGTGAGATAATTAATTTGAAATAGAATTTGAACATTTCTCATTTAGCGTTCGAGCATTGATGCAGCACGGTAAATTTATGTGCGAAATTATGCATTTGATTATGATTTTTTCATGCTGTTTGGAACCATTGTGTTTAGAATATGAGACAGAACTAATGCGGTATTTGGCATTTTAATTTTGTTCCATACTAATATATAAAAACAACATTTGTATCACCAAACTCAACAGCTAACAGTATGGCTTTGCGAAGAAATTCAAATTTTACCAAATATCAGCTAATTTATGCTTATCAGATGCATTTGAAGTAACAAATAACCTTAAAGGTTCGGAAGATGAATCTCAACATATATGAGTACATGAGATGGATGGATGCTATTTTTGCTGTCTCGTTTGTCGTTTCTCGAACTAAAAATCTTATTCTGAAGTAAATTTATGGCAACAACTGAAGGTGCCCAGCATGTCCCATATTCCCCACAGCCCTCCCACGCCAACGGACAGGTAGTGCGAGCGTGACGACCACACGTTTCCAGACCGGAGTTTTTTTTTTTGTTCAACGCCAGATTAGCGCCAAAGTCCTGAGGCCGACAACGACTCAGACTGGACGTTTTCTGTAACGTTTAAATGGATTACAGGAATAATGAAAAAGATTATCTTATTCCGTGTGGAACGTGCTCTGCCGTGGTTGCCTACCGCCCTGGCCGAGCGTCATTGAAGACTAACTAGGTCGGTCCGATTGTTTCCAGTCCTTGCAGTCGATTTGTCGAGAGTGTAATGGCGCGGTGAGCAGTTTCTGTATGGCAGCCAAATAAACAAGCATTAAATATAAGGAAAACTCTATGATTAAGAAAAAAGTAATCAAGCCATAGCAGTGGTTTAAACGTGTTTGGCAAAAAACAGTTAAAATTTACTAAAATAGTTATGTTTGTAACTGCTCATCGAATTAAGCTGTTTCACATCACATTAAGGTGATTATAAAACGAAGCCACACCTCAAACCTTCAAGAGCACAAGACTTGAGAAAAAAACAGCGCTTCGCGTAGAAAATTTATCTCATTCGTCACCACCAGCAAGCAAGTAATTTGATTGATTTTCAACGCGAACCGCTGTCAGATTCTCCAGTGTCGTGCACTTGAAAATTCGAAGCTTGGCTTCCTTTTATAATCACCTTAATCTGTCATGAAAAGAACTACTATCCTGCATTGAATAATGCAGCGCCGTAATAACCATTACACAACTGAAATCCGTTGCGTAATGAAACAACCGAACTTTTTTTCATTACGCAACTGTTATGGGTAGTGAAAGAATACTATTTGCGATTTTAATACCTGAAAAACAAATTTAGAATTGCGAATTTACAACTTTTACCTACGTGTTTCTTATTGCTATATATTTTGGATAAACTAGTGATAGTTATTCATTTCCTAGGGTGTAATACTATTTTTCCCGTTTCGGTACATTATTAGGTGCCGGATACGTACGTACGGTTCGTTTGGTGTGGTTTTTCCGCCGACAGGTATGAAAACGTTAATTATTAAAATATGCAAATTGATCCGCGCGCATTTGGTTGGCCCAGATGTGCCGAAAGTGAAATTATGGAAACGAGTCAACGCTGGAGCAAGCGCGCTTGCAAGGACGTTATAGCAATTACGGGAAATTACCATTTTTCGAAATTACATGACCGCGGGGTAATGGAATCCTCAGGTAGATTTGTGTATACATTGTATTTAAGTGAAATTTCATGGAAAAACACATTAGGTTGAATGTAGGGCCATGCTTCACCAGTTTGGTAAGTTGTTTGTTATTGGCAATAACTTATTGCTTTATACCCGTTGGTATCGTGTTTTCCATGACGCGCTTTTCGATCACTAGAACACTATTTTTAAATTTGATTCCAGATTATTTAAATAGTAATTAGGAAGAATTTGTAATTGTACTTGATTTTGGGCCTTATTTTATAAATCGTATCGAAAAAAAAAGGTGTCACTGTCGACCAAAAATTTCGCTCGACTTGGCTTTGTCAATCGAGTTTATCGACAGTTGTCACTGTATGTGACTGAATTACTATGGGAGTCGACGGGTGACATTTCAATTATGCATGCTTACATTGATCGACAGCAACTATAGACGAGTTACATGAATCTGCTCGATTTACAAAACAGCATTCAGTATGTTGTGCAGAAGAAGCTTATTCAAAAAATGTATGTGGGGACGGACCTGGTGTAGTGGTTAGAACACTCGCCTCTCACGCCGAGGACCTGGGATCGAATCCCATCCCCGACATAGTCACTTATGACGTAAAAAGTTATAGTGACGACTTCCTTCGGAAGGGAAGTAAAGCCGTTGGTCCCGAGATGAACTAGCCCAGGGCTAAAAATCTCGTTAATAAAGTCAAACCAACCAACCAAAAAATGTATGTATGTAGCACCAAATAAACCTATTTAATTTCGTTCAAATTGGCTTGTCAAAAACCATCCAAGATAACGCCAGAAATGTTGAGATTATGAAAAACAAATCAATTGTTTACAAGTTATATATATTCTTTCCGATATCTTCAGAATGTTCTCGTTTTAACTAAAATTTGGACTAACCAGGCCAAAATTCTCATTAAAAGCCTAATTTAAAATTATCACGGATGTCAAAAATATATTACGGATGTCGTAAAGTTATCACGGATGTTGGAAAATAATCAAATTAGTTGGGATTAAAACATTTGGCTGCCATACAGAAAACCTAAATTAATTTGAGAAACATTCTAGAAATTCATCTGGATTCACCAGGAATTTCGGCTTAATATGGATGACAATCAAACCGGAAATATTGATAATTTTAATTTATCGCTGAAAGTCAAACTAAAGATACACATATCTTAAAACACATTCCAACTAAATAAAAGACACTATGATAATATGAAAGAACAAAATAACTTTAAAAGGGTTTTGGGAGCTAGTTTAAATCACGTCAAAATAATTCAGTTCCAAATAATGTTCAACTATTTATCTATAAGTAGGAAAGCATTATTAAATGCATCAATATCATCTTGGCAAATATTGAAACATAATAGATTTTCTCCTAATATGAATACGATTAATTGACACTAGATAAATAAAACAAGAGATAAACAGACTACGAGAGACAAGCGCACTAATGATTTATGTCATACAAAAAGAACACAACTTTGACTTGATAAAAGCACTCTTTCAAAACCCGATTAAGTAGAAAAAACGACAAGTTGTACGAATAAACACACACTCGCCATAGTTTAAATGCACAAAAACCATAGAGCCTTAGCCAATTAACGCCCAGGTATCTATATTAAGATCAGAAGCCTCGAACGCTCAGCGATCTAGTTTGAAATCAGTTACTTTTATGAAAACAGTCAAATTTTCAGACTAAATGGATGGATGGTATGTTCGGCATAGTTTTAAATAAGCTCAAGGGCATTCAGATTTGTTTCACTGGCTGCACTGTAAGCATGCAATGTTTGAATTATTGGAGTTGTTTTATCAGAAGCTCTTGTCGGCATCACCACGCTCGTCCTGTATTACAATAAGCGAGGATTCCAAATCTGAGAGCCAGGAAAGATTGTAGGATGGATCCTGAAAGCCAGTGTGGATTCCGGCATTCCACCGTGAATTCTGGGATATCAGAATGAATCCTCCAGAATGAATAGCTCCAAAGAACAGCCTATGTATAAAAGAAGGTGAAATTTTTTAAACTTTCAAATCAACAGTTTTTGTGCCTATAATTATGGTTACATCATATCTAAAAAAAAAACATAGAATGTCTGAAAGTAGGGTAAATTTGTGTTGAATATATCAAAATCTTCTGGGCAAAAAAAAACAAATCAAATAGCAGAACTCAAAAGAAGAATTAATATTTGAAAGAAGGATAATTTCTGGATAAATAATAAATACTATTGGCAATAGCTACCCCAATATGCTTTAGTTTATTCAAGAGCACATTATTGTTGAATAAAAAGAAATTTTGTATTAATTAACTCCACAACTAGCCTGTTATCATCAGAAAGATTCAATAGTAACGTAAAAATGAATGTTATCTTAAGAAATTCTTGGTTTATTATGCCAAATGAAAATTATGCCAAATGACCATTATGCCAAACGACTTTATGTCAAACGGCTTTACGCCAAACGACTTTTTGCCAAAAGACCACCGTTCCACACTGTAGGTACAGGGAAAGCAAAAGATGGTTTAATAAGCAATTTAATTTCTAATACTTACCATTTTTACACAACTCAGCAAAAAAAGTTGAAGACTGGTGATATTGATTGAAATAACAATGATTCAACAAGAATGTTGTGAAATTGAAAAGTAGCAACAAGATATTTACGAATCAGTAATTTACTAATTAATGATCGTGATTGTGCAAATTATTGCGCAGTTCCCCTCAAATTGGACGGTTATACAAACTGCAGGAAACAGAAAAGTGTGATATAATTGCACGTTTGCATCAGATAATTCCGATGTAGTCGATTGTGTGTAGTTTTTGATATCACTTGCGCCATTTTGAAATGTTACGCTTGGAAAAGTGGATGAAAAAACTACAAAAACACATACATCTTTTCATAAGAAAATTTTAGAGATATGATGTCTTCAGAGAAAATGTGTATATTACTCATATCTAAAACTCTTCAGAACGTTGTAGGCCTGAAAATTGATATATTCGTGATTATTCAGTAAAAACTATTTTTGACCGTAAAATTATAAAGTGACTTATATCTCCCAAACTATTAAATGCTTTGATGATTGATGCAAATTAAAATGATTACCATTGGAAATAAATAAAGATAACTTGGCATGTCCCAAAAAATCGCCCTTTTTAACCCGACTTGACACAATGACTCTGAGCACAGGAATATTCCCGAGTTACTTTGACCACTTCTTGAAACTAGGTTTATGTACCAGTATACTGACAAAAACATATCTGAGTCCGTTCAATATTTGCTGAGCGATCTCAGCATTCTCATTATTCCCCTAGTAACAATTCCACAGCAATTTGGCATTCGTGTGGATGTTTCAATGTTTTATGACAATTACGTGAATGGGCGAAGAGGCGAAATTTAACGGTGCTAAAAGATGATATTTTGTTAGTCAGCTCTTGGTTGTGTTCAAAACCTTTCAGAGGCAAACTATAAAGCTAAGAACCAGCTTCATTGCAGCATATAATACCTCATTTAAACTGGTGGCTGAATGATACTTATTGGTGACGGCTATGATAAAAGATTGATATTACACCATGTTTTCGTAAAAGCTGCTTTTTAACAAATTGACTTGCCCTTGAATCTTGAAAACTTACCTTATTTATAGTTATTAAATCAGTATTTGGGCTCTTCAGATGCATTGCGAACACTTATTTATGACGAAAAAATGACAAACTAATTTCCATTTTCATTGTTTCTGCGTATATACTTCATAATAACATACACAAACTGCAAACTTTGATGAATGCTGTTTAGTTACCATGAGAAGCGAAAAAAGCTGCATCATCTTCAATCAGTATTTGTTATGGTAATTTTACATCCACAAACGTCGAATCATAACAGTGTGCCCTTAATTGTGTATTTATGATGACTAAACAGCATTTGTCAATGGCACACTATCAATTATGGTTCCACTATATTAATTTCACTCCGGTTGCAACTATTTCACTTTTTCAAATCATATTATCTCCATGAATTCGCGCATTTCATGTTATGGTGTGATGATTAAACTGACTGAATATAATTTAGGGCACAATTACTGCCCAATCAAACCCAGAAATGTTGAATACGTTTTATTCTTTACCTGGCGATATATTTCAGCGAATGCTAAATACAGTCGCCTCTCCACATCTTGATACCGAAGGGACCATCGAGATAAGGAGAGATCGAGACAAAGAACACATTTTTGATGAATACTAAATTGAAAAACACTCCGTTGCCAAGAAAGTAATACACAAACAGACGTCATTTTGCGCTCCTATTTTTTTTTTTTTTGAATCCCAAAACTTTGGTCTAGTAACCTTTGATATTGGTCATATCGACATTCATCTAGAACAGTAGGCCTCAAATTAGCTACCATAAATACTTTTTTGCTTTATTCGCGTGACATAATTATAGCCTCTTTCAGAGTGGGCCAACTAATCACGTTCTAATCTACAAGAGGTTTTGGGGAATGCGATGAAGGCAACAGCGCCTTGACCGTGGAACTTGAACTCTGGAAGTAATTCGTAAAACTCAAAATGTTACTTAGGTAGTAACATAATAAAAAGGAATCTATGCTACTTTTTTTCGAAAATTGTTCCAAGATAAGAAATATTTATGCTACTTTTCCCAGAATGTAATTTCTCCGATGGCCCGTCTTCCCAAGAAGTAATGCGGTTCAAACATGTTAAAGAATATTTTTCAGTGAGGAAACGGTGAACTACAGAGCACGATAAGTAATGGTCATTTTCATCTCAACACAAATTGCCAAAAATTGTGGGATTGTGAGAAGCGTCAATTCAATAAAGAAGGCTGAATACAGGGATAATCACTTTAAAATACACAAAGTTATGACATTTATGAATAACAATTAAGAAGTGACATTCGATGCACTGGTAGTCCCTCTTGTGCCAAATGCACATTTATTATGATGCATCGAAGATAAGGAATGACTCAAATAAATATCATAATGATTACTTGATAGCCAAATCCCTCCAACTGTACAATCTTATTTGTCAAATTCAAGTTAATTGAACACTTTTCTAGTATATATAAGCAAAATAGAACCCATTTAAGGGCATTTACACGGCAATCGATACAAAGTACAAAGTTTCTGGTTGATCCTTCGTATTTTGCTACATCATACATATATCCTCAGCTTGAAGCATTCCCAAAAGGGTGCTGGAAAGCATGCAGAGTCCCTCAACGTCAGTGATGGTCTTTTTACCATGTGTGAGTGGAATGTTCTTTTCTTCATCATTTGGATCATCGAACAAAAGCTTGGCTCGGAAGCAGACGGAAACTCCCACAGGGTAAGTTATTTTTTCCCTTTCTGGTCCTCACCATTCAGGCTCAGATGCAACCAAGTAAAGCCAGCAGTCAATGCTTGTCCTGCTTGATGCCCCACTGGATAGAGCTCAGGCAGACGATGGTTCAATAAACAACTTTTCCCTGCAAGCTTTTAAAAATGCATCAAACGAACTGAACGGAGAGAATCCAGAGATTCTTGCTATTGAATGCTGGAAAATTCAATTCAACACCTTAAGTGTATCACGTTCGGTCCCCATCATCTTCGGATCCTTTCCCGGCCCTATCGGATTAGTACAACTACAATTAATTGAAAAAGTTTGCCTGACCTTGATCCATAAAAATGAAGCACCAGACGTGGGACAATTTCCACCGGAGTTTCTTTTTTGATCTGCTGGTATGAAACAATCTAGGAGAACTAGGTTCAAAATGCGCCATCGCACAGGGGATTTTTTTTTATTATCGTACAAATTGGGCCGAAGGGTCTCAGATTTTCATGAAACTTTTTCCACAGGCAGGGCTCATGGATATATGAATAAAAAAATTGAGAAAAATTCAGGGTCGCCTATTTTTCCGGAAAACTCAGGTGGAAATATTTTGTTTTCCCTTGACACTACTTATTTTGAAAAATCATAACTCAAGAACGAAGCATCGTAGAAACAAAGTTTTTATATGAAAATTTAAGCAAATTTTCTCAAAAATCTAAAAAAATGTGAACTGGAAAAAGTTTTCCACAAAATTTTCCACCGTTGGGAAAATTCGTAAAGAAAAGCCGGAAAAACTATGCCCGAACTCGTGGAAAATTTTCAAAAAAATATTTTCGAGAAGGTAATTTTATAAGCTTTAATCACTGAAATTTTTGGAATGCACTTATTTTTCGTTTTTGAGTTATGGCCAATTTTGTGAAAAGTGTCCAGATGTGCCATATAAGACTTTTCTTTGAAAAATCATAACTCAAGAACGAAACATTGTAGAAACAAAGTTTTTATATGAAAATTTAAGCAAACTTTCTCAGAAATCCAAAAAAAATATGAACTGGAAAAAGTTTTCCACAAAATTTTCCACCGTTAGGGAATATTTTTGAGAAGGAAACTTTATAAACTTTAGTTCTAGTAACTTTTAGGATGTACTTATTTTTTGTTCCTGAGTTATGGTCAATTTTGTAAAAAATTCAAAGATTTGCCATACATGCCTTTTCGTTTAAAAATCATGACTCAAGACTCATCATGACTTGTCGAACCGGTAATGGAGCACTTCACGCAAATTTTCATCTTTTCCGTAATCCACCGAACTCCATTCGAATGAAGCTAACTGATGAGGCCTTGGCTGATCGATCGTAGATTTGTCCTTACTGATTTGTGGCCGTCCAGTCCGAAGGGGTTACAGCATAAAGAATTGTATACGTAATATTGAACTTTGTCCATTTCAACAGCTTCGGGAAAACTTTTTTCACTTTCCAAAAATTAATAACGAGGAATATACAGCTGATAGACAACACTTGCACTTTCTCACTGCTCTTTGTTAGTTTTTGGTAAACTTATGATTCTCAAGCCATTTCAACGCTTTAAACTTGAATTGGTAAATACTTATTTGTCATATTGTCTACCCATTTATTTAACTGTCAATTTTGTAGTTACCTAACAGGAAAAAATTGCCTACATTCTGATTGAAGAAAACTTTGTTTCTATGTAGTTTCGTTCTTAAGAAATTTTGTTTATGAACTTATAAATTTGTAAATATATGGTGCAAACAGCTCATCCTAGCAATATTTGATCATGTTTTAGGAACGAAAAATGAGCGTATTGAAAAATATTGTAGGATTGGATCTTATTGATCGCTCTTTTCAAATATACTTCGTTTGAAAGCTGGAATAGCTAATCGGGTTTTCATTATTTGTTTTCATAAACAGTGAAAAATGTCCTGGGAAACTGATTCCATTTCAAAAATTTCATATTTTTGAGATAATTTGAATCCGGTTCGACAAGTCATGATGAGTCTTGAGTCATGATTTTTAAACGAAAAGGCATGTATGGCAAATCTTTGCATTTTTTACAAAATTGACCACAACTCAAAAACGAAAAAAAAGTGCATTCCAAAAATTTCAGTGATTAAAGCTTATAAAATTACCTTCTCAAAAATATGTTTTTGAAAATTTTCCACGAGTTCGGGCATAGTTTTTCCGGCTTTTCTTTACGAATTTTCCCAACGGTGGAAAATTTTGTGGGAAACTTTTTCCAGTTCATATATTTTTTTTTGATTTTTGAGAAAATTTGCTTAAATTTTTATGTAAAAACTTTGTTTCTACGATGCTTCGTTCTTGAGTTATGATTTTTCAAAGTAAGTAGTGTCAAGGGACAACAAAAAATTTCCACCTGAGTTTTCCGGAAAAATAGGCGACTCTGAATTTTTCTCAATTTTTTTTTATTCATATATCCATGAGCCCTGCCTGTGGAAAAAGTTTCATGAAAATCTGAGACCCTTCGGCCCAAACCCGTACGGTAATAAAAAAAATCCCCACAGTGCGTTGAATGTATGGAGATGTGGGGCAAAAATCAAAACTGGAAGATCAAGCCATTTGAGCAGCTTAGTATGTAACAGAAAGTTGTTTCTGGTCAAAAGATCAATAATTTGCATAAATGGCATATAATATAAGCCTAATCGCAAAACTGTCCCAAACGCCAATTGCATTATTTACTTTTATTGCCCATAATGATACAAGAAGTTATTTGCAAATACGTCTCTTCTCACTCGTAGCTGCAAAAGTGACTTATATGCCTTTGTCGATAAAAGCAGTTGGTGTCTTCGTCAAAGTTGTCGGGAATATTGAATGAAGAAAAGTTGTCGAAGACACTTTACTCCTATCTATTACAAAAAAAAGCGATTTTAATATAAAAAAACACTTTAAAAGTACAGATATTCAGTTCATTTTTTTTCACAGCGTGTTCATGGCTTACCGATTACGCGACAATTGGTATAAATTTACATGAAGTAGATTTAATTTTACACGATGTGTCATGTAATTTAACGACAAATCTGGTATTCCATTTATGTGCACGATTTTACGCTGAATTTTACATGGATTTTTCTTTCTGTGTATATATTACTGACAAGTTATATATAACTGACAAATGCAAACATTTCGTTACCATCTTTCTTCTTCTTCTTCCTCTTGGTATTACGTCCTCACAGGAACAGAGCCGAGGAAATTTTCATTACGAAAAGATTCTAGACCAATCGGGAATCGAACTCAGACACCTTCAGCATGGATTTAGAGCGGCGGACTCTAACCGATCGGCTCAGGAAGGTCCCCAAACCATTAAGGCTCCCCCAGATCTGAACGAATTTTTACGACGACAGCGACAAAAAATCGTCGCGTTTTCGCTGATTTTTCGCTGCATGCACTGTTCGATGAGCGCATTTAAGGTGAAGTTGAATCGAAGTCAAATCCAAAATTTTCAAGAGCACAAATCTAGTGAATTTTGGATATATTGTCCATTTTATGAAATTAAGCTATAGTGTCATCGCTTTTACAAGGCTTATTTAATGCTGAACCATGTGTTTGATAATCGTCATTTTGGCCTCTATTGGATCAACTGTTCTTATAATATACTGAAGCTGAATTGGGATTTTATAAGATACTTAATCAGCTCTTATTCATGCTTGTGTTAAACATGTGGAAATAGCTGAAGTAGCGACGCAAGTAAAACGTTAGTTCGTCTTCTGAATATCCTTTAATACATATACATTTGTTTAGTGGAATTTTGGCTTTTCAGTTGGGGGACTCATGTCTTGTTCAGCTCATTAGTAAAACAATCCTGACTAGTCGAATGAGAATCTTTGGAAACGTTTAATAAGTGGCGATTCAACTTTTGTTCAATGCATAATGTTGAACATTGACCTAAGTTTGTGTTAAAAAAGCACCTTCTCAGCTCTTTATAGAGCAAATTTTGTATTCAGCTGTCATTACAATTATTGAACAATATTTAAACATGCATGCTTGTTTGTGGCTCTGGGTTGTATGCCATTTTGAGCCGTTCAAAGTTGTATGAAGCCATTTCTAGCCATTTTATGCCGTTTAAGCAATGTTTTGCCGTTAACGCAATTTTATGATTTTAAGCAGTTTACAGCCGTGCTAAGCCGTTTTAAGTCGTTTAACGCTACTTCGAGCCGTTTTTAGTCGTCTTACGCCATTTTATGCCATTTCAAGCCAATTGATGCCATCGTAAGCCGTTTAAATCCCTTTTTAAGCCATTCAGCCAGCCGTTTTAAGCTGTTTTAGTTGTATTACGAAGTTAAATGCTATTTTAAGCCGTTTTACGCCATGTAAAGAAGTTTTAAACTGTTTGGAGTAGTTCAAAGTCGTTTAAGGCCGTTTGAGTCGTTTTACGGTATTTCAAGGCGTTTTAAGCCCTGTTTAGTCGTCTTACGCTAATTTAGGCCGTTTTAGGCCATTTATAGTCATTTCATGCAATTTCATACAGATTTAAGCAATTTTAAGCCGCTTTGAACCGTTTGAAGCCTTTTTAAGCAATTTTATGCCGTTTGAAGCAGTTTGAAATCGTTTGAAACCATTTTGAGTTGTTTTGAGGCATTGTAAGCTATTTTAAACCGTTGGCCGTGCGATGTGTATGCCTTGTTTAGCCGTCTCAATCTGTTTCAAAACAATGTAAGCAAACCGTTGCCGTGTTCAGCCGTTTTGAGCCGTTTCTAGCTGTTCTAAGACACCTTACACCATTTCAAACCGGTTGGGTCGTTCTAAACCATTTTATATCGTTTTAAGCAATTGTAAGCCATTTTGAGACGTTTGAAGCAGTTTGAAGCCATTTTTAGTCATTTCATGCCGTTTCCAGCAATTTGGACAGTTTTTAGCTGTTTCAAGCCATTTCAAGCTATTTTAGCTCATTCAGTTCAATTTAAGCCGTATTATGCGGTTTTGAGCGGTTTTAATTCGTTTCAAGTAATTTTAAGCAAACGTTGGCTGTTTTAAGCTATTTAAAACTGTGTTATGCCATTTTATACCGTTTTAAGCCGTCTCAAGCCGGTTAAAGCCGTTTTATGCCGTTTCGAAACGTTTTGGACCATTTTGCGCAATGAGTGTAGCATGCCATTTGAAGCCATTTAAAGAAATTTGATACAGTTTTGAGATGCTTTAGGCCATTTCAAGCCGTTTCAAGCCGTTCTTCTCTGTTTTTCGCAGTTTGAAGCCGTTTCAAGTCATTTCAGATTATTTCAAGCCATTTAATGGCGTTTTACGCTATTTAATACGTTTAAGGTTATTAAGCCATTTTAAGCCATTTACGCCACTTTAAGCCAATCCTAAGTGAAATTAGTAGCTCAGTCATCTTAAATGAGTTTATTTTTGTAAATAAACTGTTATACGCCTGAAATTGTTACTTGGGTGTCAAGCCATTTTAAGGTGCAGATGAATCGAAGCCAAAGCTCAAATTTTCAAGAGCACAAATCTGGAGAACCAAACATTGGAACGGGTGTTCGGTTCTCTAGATTTGTGCTCTTGAAATATTGAGCTTTGGATTCGATTCATCTTCAACTTAAGACGGTTCTGCAAGTTTTAAGTCTTATAAAGTATTTTTACTCCATTTTTAGTCGATTTACGCCATTTTTAGCCGTTTTAAGCAATTTAAAGAAGTTATGCCGCGAAAATCCAAATTCAAACGAGACTGGGAGGCTGTTTTGACAATCGTTGATTTTGGTTTCATCTCTTTCTCTTTTAGTATCTTCGATACGATTGCTCCAAACCATAGTATTTTTTTGTTACTGTGAGTATATTTATAAAACTTGACTAAAATCCCAATGAGAATAAAGTTTTCGACGAAACTTACAGTTAAAATTGAGTTTTTCCTTAGGTGGGGCACATAACTTCGTCTTCCCCTACTCCAGATCCATCCGCTTCTGCTTCAAGCAATACTGGATTAATCATTCATTACAGCAATCCATTTTCCGTTCCGGCATTTGGCGGAGCTGCCGTGCCAAAGCGTAGATGATCCGCTTGGAGCAATTAATTTTTCAAATTCAATTAACTCTGTGTTTGCAGGCGTTAAAGTGCTCCGGTTCGGAAGTGCCGTGCGCTTCCTCATTGATGGGAGCTCAAGAATAATTGTCGGCGGCAGCAACGGTTTTATCCTTTTGGGTCTGATACTATTTAGGCTGAAATCCATTAGATTGAAAGGATTAGCGAATGTCTGAGAATCGTGATTGCAAGAACTGTATCGCAAAGAAATTGGCTACAATTAAGATGCTTGTTTCCAAGCACAATACAATTTTTCAACGTAAATTTATGGCAAGGTTTCAACAAGCATTTTCAAAATATGTGTATCCGCCAAAGGATACAAACTCCAGTGGAATTAAATAGTATAGTACTAAATTCAAATTACATTATATAAAGGTTCTTAACAAAGAGTTCGAGGATTTATCATAACTCAAGGTATTCGACAAAAAAATGTTCATTTTTTTATTTGCTAGAGAACATTTGATAAAATTGTAAAAGTTTTCAGGTATTATCTTTACGTTTTGATACATGGTAGTCTGATCAATGAGTGTATCGGCATTGATAAGTAAGTTTTCACCGAGTATTTTCAGGACGTGTTAAGGAGACACATCTCGCAATCCAAACATGACAGGCACAATGGCCGGCTTGTGTCCCTACTCACGATTTCAAAGGCACTAATCTGCTGAAATAATGAACGTACAAAGTCGATCTTCTTATTTCAAGCTTTCTGCTAATGCACAAAGCTGAAATAGAAATTGCATTGTAGTTTGATGTTAATTTCGCGAGATTTGTGCCTTCAAAGTTTTGGTACATTATTGAAATTTGATTACAAGCTGTTTCACCTTAATGTGAAAGGCTTCAAAATGTAATGACAAATGATAAAAAACTGCACCATAAAAAGTTTCTAATATCAACCCAACTTTTCTGGGACAATTTCATATGTTGCATATTACGAAATGAAATATCAGAAATAATTATTCTCAGATTTTAAATTTTATTCATTCAACATTTTCTTCAAAATATATTGTTATTCTTATAGTAGAAAAGCGTTCAAGAAATAATTCAGCCTAAAGAGATTCGGTAAATCCAGCAACCATCTTTTCCGATCGAAGAAATCTGATGCCACGACAGTTGTTGTGCTTTTTTGCGGTTTTCCACCAGATGAAAGCGGCTGCGGATTTCCCTCACCAGCTTTTCCTCTCGCTTGAATAAACAAGGTGAAAAATGCCACCCTTATCGTTAGCGTGCGTTCGAGTCGCTTTACCGTACACGGCAAACAGAAAAAATCGAAGAGGAGTGTCGTAGTCCGGAGTGCGATTAGGTGTCAAAATATTTGGGAAGCATTTTCCGGCTTAATCGAAAGCACTTCATCTGCTTTGAAGCCGGTTCCGAAGTCGATGACATGAGGTGATGTTTGTGTTTGCTCATCAAAATAGGGGTTTGGTTTTACATGAGTGAAGAGATGGATTTCGCTGTTTATTTTCGGTATGAAATAACATCACGCTTGTTGATGATTAAAATTTTGGAATTGGGTCATGAGTTTATGCATCGTTTCCCGAAGGTGGTGTCATTGATTTTTGACGAGCTTCAAACAAATCGATTCTGATGATTTATGTTGCTACATACAAGGATGGCTGCAGCGTAACATTGCGTATTGTAGAGTATTTTTCTGACAAATGGAAAAATGCCATGGTTGTACCTATTTTAAAACCGAACAAAAGTTCTGCAGAAGCATCCTGCTATCTAGCACTCCTCTACTAGTAAACTTATTGAAAAGCTCATTTGATAGTCAATATCAACTTAAATTCAACTTTTGCCGATTCCGACATGGATATTCGACCATTCATCAACTTTCACGTGTACTAAATTAAATTCGTTCTAACAAATCTGAAGACTATTCTACTGGTCTTGCTCACTTTGCATATGCATACTTTTCCAAATGGTACAGTTATGCTTTTATGAACAGTGTACCTCTTAAATAAACTTAACCTGTAATAATTGGTTCATATGCCTACGATTGTAATAACACACAAACAACTTCATTACTCTCGTTGATGACCCCCTCCAGTACCGTGGATTTTGAGAAGCTACATTTTTATTGCGCTATCGCACGTGGTGTCTGCATAAAACATTAAACTGCAATTCTTTTGTTCCGTTCAGTAATGCACGTCTCTTCCGATCCCCCCACTGTCACGAACAAGTCAAATAACCAACCCCTTTGCCCAAAGGGGGTAGTCCTGCTGAGATTAAGTGAACGAAGAGCGGATATCCTCCATTGTTGTTGGCTGTGGGAAACTCTAGCAGAATCCGTTCCATTTTGAGCGAAAAACGAGCGCACGAAGTTGACGGCTAAAATTACCCCTAAAGTAGCATGTAATCCGATGCCGCAACCCATGTGTGCCGGCTTTCCATATTTGCCGAATGCCGAAAACCGAAAACCACAGAACCGGAATGACAAAAGAGCTTGAAGGTTTTTTTTTCTCGTTACACATGGCTACGAAAAAAAAGCTCTACAGGAGTGATGCAGCCATGGGTGAAACTACTGGAGATGAAAGGAGTTCGGGTGCACCTCCTAGAATTTTAAAATATATGTGTGAACATTTTTATAATTCATGGAATTTTCTCTGTATTGTATAACAGAATTTACTCAATAATTGTTGGGAAAGCCAAATATTTCACAGATTTTTTCCATAGAATTATTTCACCACTATGTTCTTTTGTAGCCTGGTTCGTAGCATGAATCTATGATGAAAGGTCGGAATAAAGAAGATTTCCAACCAACTATTTAGGTTAAGTTAGGTTAAGTAAATTGAATATGAATTTTTTCTCTTTTAAGCAGGTGAAACCAACTCACCTGTAAAATATCTTAACTACTACGGCAAATGAAATATAATATGTTGTTAACAAATAAGAATGATAGTTTTGTCTAACAACACAGAACACCTTGATATAATAAATGAATGTAATGTTTAGAATGATAATGAAAAAGAAATTAAAAAAAAGATTTCCAACCATGAAAATAATTTTCGACCTTTTGTAATTTGGACTTTTGGTTTTTCGGTGTTTTGTCTTTCTTTTGTCCTAACACGTTGATAAATTCCTCAAATGGTATTTGATGAGGTTGATGAGGTTTACAGATTCTTGAATGATTGTTAATCAGATTTGCGATTACGTCTTTATGCTCTAGAATTATCCAAGTAATTAATAAGCAGTTACAAATATTGTTGGGAAAATTCCTGAGATCACGCTGCAGTATCCTATCAAACCAATATATTTTGGACCCCTATATATTTTGGACTACCTAGCCCATTTTCCTGCAAATTTACCAGTTTAAATCGAAGCACCAACTCAATTCGCATGCCATTTGGAAAGATAGGACTATTCCGCACTTGCATCAACCGTTTGTACATAGAAAATGTGTTTATTTTATCTGGAATTAATTTAATTTAATCGGTTCATCCATGCAACCGTTATAACACGTTACGCACAGAAATTGAAGCCGTCAGAAATTTTCCAAATGTAAACAAAAACTTTTTTCAAATTTCTGAACTAAAGGCGTATAATTTCTTCGATTTTCCATTGTCAATCGATTGATTAGACTATGGGCAAGCATATTATACAACCAGTGTGGTGGACATTGCAGCCAAACGATAAAGAAATGCAGAAGGTCCAAAATATATACTTTGAGGGTTCAAAATGTATTGGTGTGTCCAAAATAATGAAAAGCAGTGCTTCACAATTCAATTATTTTCGACGTTATTTGAATTCCACATGACCGTATGGGCATTTTTATCTCTTAGAGGAAGTATTTCTCTACATTTTGGCATGTTCTTTGACTCGGTTACGCTGTGCAATTAATTAATTGGGACAAAAAACTAAAATCACTTCCTTAGGGGGTCCAAAATACGACCGTTACCCTACTCTATCGAAATATCTTGTTGGCAACTATCCTCTTCTTCTTGTTCAATGGCTATTTTAGACTCTCACCCACCCTCTTGTAACACTTTTTGTATGGAAATTCAACAAATTTTGTATGAGCATTTTGCGGACAGCCAACCATCTCGTTTAGCTTTTAAGAAATTTGTGAATGGGATTTTGATAAAAAAAAAATGCGTTTTTTGACTTAGAGCTTTCCTGCTCAATTTATCTTTCCTGTACATGTGCCTCTGTGTCCAAGAAAGTCTAAGAAATTGTCGAAATTGTCAATAGAATCAATGTCCTCTGCCACCAGAATTCTAACCCATAATCCTCAATATAGTTTTGCTGAACAGCAGCGTGCTAACCGGTATTTCGACTCCTTGGTGGTGTTCATATTTCAATGTTGTTTTTTAAAGAAGATTTTCCTTTCTGTTGAATACAGGTTGTATCAAAGCATCACGTTGTCAAAGTGATTATTTACGTCATAGCTGCAAGCATTTTACCAGAAATTTGCCCTTCTTTCTTAAAGAGGCTGTTCTTTCAAGTTTTCGTTCGATAAGCTAGTCACTGATATTTTCATATGGAACAGCTAAGTGAAAGCAGCATATCATTAAGGCATTTATTGAAGTTAAGCCCACTATAGATTTAGTCAAAATTTTTCTCTTCCTTTATCTTCGTATATTAAAACAGTCAGGTCTCTCATGGAACTGTTCATCACTTATCTGCAATTATCTTTTCTTCATTGTCTGTCCAAACTTTAAATTTTAAAAAACACAAATCTGGTGAACCGAACATTAGTTTAAATTGAAAACTTAATCGTTTGGTCACCACCAGCTAGTGACCAATCGATTGTGTTTTCAGCTTAAACGGATGTGTGGTTCTCCAGATTTGTGCTCTTGAAAACTTAAAGTTTGACTTCAATTTATCTTCACCTAAACGAAAGTTTTTACTGTAGCGGCGATCAGAGGCCACCGTTTTTCAAGTATATTAACGTTTCTATGCCACAGTGGAAAGATTGTCTATCAAGTTCCATGGAACAACACTTGCGGCGATCATATCAGGGTAATTTTCTATTGCCATTCCATTGCAATAGAAGAACCGACATTTAAAAACAATAGTGACGCAAGTGAGTAGCAGCGTCCAAAAGGAGACTTTACTACATCCTTATTTCGGGCATATTATAGCTATCCTTTTCATAACAAATTTACCCTTTTTTCAAAATAGGCTATTCTTATGAGCATTGCAGTGTGGCTGTGTGAATCTCACCAAAATTAGAGGACAACTTCAAATGAAACTTAGTAAGCAAATATTATTTGTTGTATAGCTAGTTTTTTTTATCACCTAATATTTGAAAAATACATTGTTAAGCCGAAACTATTTTATACTCATAAGGTACCGTACAATTATCTACCTTCTGAATTAGTCTCAAAATATTATGCATTCGGGGTAATGGCGTTCGGGGTAGTGACCCATTCGGGGTAGTGGTGTTCGGGGTAGTGACCCATTCGGGGTAATGGCTTTCGGGGTAATGGCGTTTGGGGTAATGGCATTCGGGGTAGTGGCGTTCGGGGTAGTGTCATAGAGTCGTTCAGCTGTTGAGATTACGGTGAAATTCACCGTAAGAGCTTAGTGTGTAGTCAGGAAATCCTCGTGAGTTTCACGAAATTCAAGCCTACTACAATTACCAATCCCTGTCCCGGTTATAATTGCTACTATCCAGCATTATATATGCCAGTAGTGCAAGCCATTAAATGATCATGATCATGATCATGATTGACCGCCCGCAGTTGCTACTCCGTTATTGCAGGAACAGCTGTACTTACACAGGGAACCATCAGACACTACTCGGGATCAGTAGCATCCTCAATGTGACCAGTAGTGCAAGCCATTAAATGCTACTCAAACTCATACAGTCGAAGCTTGTTATAACGACATTGCAAGGGACCGTCGTAATAGAGAAATGTCGTTATAGAGAATAGTGATAACATTAAAATGTTTTTCAAGGGATCGAAAAATGTCGCTATAGAGAGCTTTTGTCGCTATACAAGTGGTCGTTATAACGGCTTTAGGACATTTCGTCGAATGACATTTGGTCGAATTGCTTTAGTACATTTATGTTGGTCGAATGACGTTTAGTTGAACGGAAATTTGATTGAAAACTGTTCTTCAAATGGTTTATCATTTGGTAAAATTGATTATTTTTCAGTAAGTTCCACAAAGTTGGTAATAACGTATTCTTTTGAATAATCTGAATCATCCACTGTTGTTGAATAAAAAACGAGACATTTTATGTACTCTTATTTTTAAATTTCACACATCCTTTTATTTGCAATTTGAAGTTATGTCAAAATCGAGGATTTCAATGATTATTCAATTGAAATTTTTGGAAGTAGTTTTTTTGTACATTGACTAAAATTTTTAGCTCTAGTGAATTTATTATTCTTTCAAAATATCATCATTCTTTGAAAAACTGCTCAACAAGTTAGTTAACTATTCAACTGTGTGAACATAATGTTTTTAACATTTATTTTTGTTTTGAAATGTCATCGTTCTTCGTAATGAACTGCTGATCTTCATCCGACGGAAGCGTGCAAAGAGAGTACTCTGAATCTTTCTTTGAATTCCGGGTCTTACAGCTTACGGACGTGGGTAAGATTTTTGAATGCAGAAATCAGAATTAAAACGGCAGGAAAAATTTGCTTCTTGTGAATGTTAGGTGTCGGTAGTCAAGTGACTTATGGCCAATTGGCTCATTGTGACTTCTATGTATGTAAGGAAAGACGAGTTGACTGTGGCAACAAAAGTTGGCATGCTTCCATTTATGATCAGCTTATCTCGAATCGCAGAACATACCTGAACGAAAAAGTAGCATGAAACGTCTAAAACGCAGAGAGCTTCTGTCAAATTAAATAACAATATTTTGCTAATCGCATAATAGATTGTTTTTGAAATGGCCGATACTTTTTCAATTATTCCATCATACTTGTATTAGCGAGAAAATGAGTTCGGTTTTCGCGTCGCCGGAGTGACGTCTATTTTTCTGCCACGTGTTTTGTTTGCTGGGCAGTGCATTTAAAGGCCCAAGCAAGCTAGTTCGGTTTTTGCGTCGCCGGTGAGACGTCTATTTTTCTGCCACGCGTTTTGTCTGCTGGGCAGTGCATTTCAAGACCCAAGCAAGCTAGTTCGGTTTTCGCGTCGCCGTGTGTGTATCAAGTATGCTGATAAAGTTGCATATGGCTGCTTAGTCAGGGAAAAAGGATCAATTTGGTGAGCTCGTTTCATGCTTTCATTTTAATGTATATTTTATTGTGAAACACGTTTTAATCATGACAACAATGGAAAAGTCACTTTTTTGTATTTTTTTTTTTTAACAAAACATGAATGTTTTTTCACAATAAGTGTCGGCAAAGACTCTTGTAATTGTTTAAAAAGTATTCAAATACATATACCTTACCTCTTATCCAACATTTTTCATTACCGAAATCGTTTTGAATGGTTCGACACTGAAAGTGTAGACTTACTTTAGGAACACGTTGTCTGTAGTGACTAATAGGTGACTGTTTGAACTAAGGCTGCATGGATCGCATCACTTACCAAGGTGAACCCTGATTATGTAGCTTTTGAACCCTCCCCACTAACAAATTCCTCCCTGTGACAACCATGGAGATGCAGAGGTGATCTCGGTCTCTAGTAACAATGGATGTCACACTCATAATCCCACCTTTCCCCGATGACCGTAAGGACGTGGCCGGCGCCGTTAATGACTTTATAATGTTTCGAGTTCTCGAAAGTGTACATTGAAGATGGAAAGCTATTCCCAAGCTACATCTGTTGGTTCCTTGTGCAACTTCGATTGTTCTGGTCAATCACGGAGTAGCAACTACGAATTGTACGGTCATCAATGCTTATGCTTATGCTTATGCTTATTCCATCATACTTGTATTAGCGAGAAAATGCTACTCTCGGCAATATTCAGACTGAACGTAAAACTTTGTTCCATGCTATTTAGATTCGACCCCTTCCGCGAAATGTAGGTTCGACCAAATATAATATGCATTTTGTTGCAACTAAACCTTTTCGACCAAATGTCCATTCGACTAAATGTCCGTTCGACCAAATGTACTTTCGACCAAATGTCATTCGACTAAATGTCATTCGACCAAATGTCTTTCGACCAAATGTCATAGATTCGTAAGGGGCTTTAGGACATTTCGTCGAATGACATTTGGTCGAATGACGTTTGGTCGAATGACATTTGGTCGAAAGTACATTTGGTCAAAAGGACATTTAGTCGAATGGACATTTGGTCGAATGTCTTTAGAACACTTATTTTCGTGGAATGATGTTTAGTAGAACGGAAGTTTGGATGAAAGCTTATTTTGAAATGGTTTATTAGAAGATCATTTGGTAAAATTGATATTTGTTTTGCAAAGTTTAAGATAACGTATTTTTTTGAATAATCTGAATCATTAACTTTTGTTGAATAAGAAATGAGACATTTGATGTAGTCTTATTTTCAAATTTGATACACCTTTTTATTTGTAATTTGAAGTTATGTCAAAATCAAAAATTTCAATGATTATCCAAATGAACTACTTAACTTTTTTTTTGTCATTAAGTGAAATACTAAGCTCTAGTGATTTTATTATTCTTCTAAAATATCATCATTCTTTTAAAAACTGCTCAACAAGTTATTTTACTACTCAATGATGTGAACATAATATTTTCTTCATTTATTATTCTTTTGAAATATTATCGTTCTTCGAAATGAAGATAAGCTCATCTGATGGAAGCATTCGGAGAGAGAGCTCGAGATCTTTATTTGCATTCCGGGTCTTGCAGCTCAATGGACATGGGTAAGATTTTTGAATGCGGAAATCAGAATTAAAACGGCAGGAAACACTTGCTTTGAAAAAAAACCTTTATGGCGAGGTGAATGTTAGGTGTCGGTAACTCAACCTATGGTCTATTAGCTTATTGTGACTTCCAGCTTAATAACATTCCTCAAGCAAATATATGGTTTTGCTGACAAAGTTGATGACCTCGAGTGAATAACAGAGTTTGCAGTAGAAGATTTGGATTATTGAAAATGAAAAAAAGTGCTGAATCTTTGTACCAGGTAAGGAAAGATCAGTTGACTGAGGTGACAAAAGTTGGCTTGTTTCCATTTAAGATCAGCTTATCTTGAATCTCAGAACATACCTGGATAAGAAAGCAGCATGAAACATCAAACACGCAAGAGGTAGATTAATACGTTGGAAGAGCGTCCATCAAACTGAATATTAAATTTTTGCTAATCTCATATAGATCGTTGGTAAAATGGCTGATACTTTTTCAATTTCTTGTTTAAGCGAAAAAAATGCTATTCTCGACGGTAGTCAGACTGAACGTAAAACTTTTTCCATAGTATTTAGATTCGAGCACAATTTTTTCCATGAAATGTCAATTCGACCAAATATCATATGCTTTCTGTTGCAACTAAACCTTTACGACCAAATGTCCATTCCACGAAATGTCCGTTCGACCAAATGTACTTTCGACCAAACGTCATTCGAATAAATGTCATTCGACCAAATGTCTTTCGACCAAATGTCATAGATTCATCGTACGGACATCCACTACCCAGACAACCAGAAATCGCATGAAAGTTCACGTTACAACTCGTTTATCCATACTAATTACATCAAACTCGCTAAACACCGTGAATAAACTCGTCAGATTGATGAGTTTCCTCGCATAAAACACTTCTTTTCTGAGTTCATTTGTACATTTTGCTTCGTCCCGTACACACGTACAAAGTAAATCGGATCAATCCGTAGCAGCTGTCAAATCATCATTTGTTATCATAAGTTAAGTCGCATAATATTGCAGGTTAGTTCGGTAGAATATTTATACACTCGCATTGTATGTTATTATTCATCACATAATATATGCACGCATATCGCCTCCACTTTTGTACGTAGAAGGCCGTTTCGCAACATCTTATAAGTGAAATTTTGCACATATAGAGCCTCCAGGTGATTTCGTTATACGTACATTTTGGTTGTCTGGGTAGCCCCCTTCAGCGTTATGAAATTTGTGAATAAGCCCTATCGTGCTCCTTTTATACTACACCTTCAAGAACGTTGAAGCTGAAGATGTCAAAAAAGCGCAATATTTTGTTGTCAAGCAAAACAAAACATTTTTTTGACGTTGGATAACGTCTTACGGCAACATACTGGGGTACATTTTCGAAAAACGAAAAATCGCTCGCGTCACGAAAAGTGGCTAGATTTTGACTGTTAATAACTTACTAATGCCCGGATAGATTTTCTAGATTCTTGCACCAATCGATTGGAAATCTTTCTACGAATCTACTCCAACAATGAAAACTATTGATTCTCATGGCTAAACTATTGAAAAATTGAGAAATATCGAAGCATGTCTTATTTTTCGAAGAAAAGCACATTTTTCCTGTGTATTCCTGACACAGACATCATTTAGAGATATCTTAGCCACTTTCGTCATTCGAAGGGAAACGCCCCTTTCGGTCTTCTTCTTACTTCTCTTTATTATCTCGTGTTTAGTCAAAGCCAATCAAATTCCACTTCACGCGCACGCGCACGACCGCATTTTAATTCAATCGTCTTCGGTAATCTTTTGGAGTGTTTCTGTCTAAGAATGGAATGAAAACCCAGTTCGATGGATTGTGACTACCACCAACCGTCCTTATCAGGACGACAATTTAATTTTGAAGGAGAGTTATGAGAATTTTACACCGTGAAGAGCGACATTACTGGTGAATGAATGTGATGGATTCATATTTCGGTCAGTCATTTGCCACATGCATGCCAAAGCAATCAGTATAAACTTGTCGAATTGAAAGCTAAAACTTATCAGCAACAGCTTTGTTGATGATTTGATTTGGTAAGAAATTGTCGATCGAAACCAAATAAGCGCACAGAGAAAACTGCAAAAATGCTACCGCCGCCCGACGGGAACCTAGCTAAAACTTTGTTTGCCGTTGAAAAACTAATCATCCGAAATTTAAATTGGCAATTAAATAAATTAATTAATTAATAATAGGTGAAATATCTTAAGCCGTAACTCTTTTACGTGGAATTCATTGTTGTGGCTCTGAAAAGGGCCGTTTTGCTTGAAATTGCGTCCTAATTCAATTTAAACTCGTTCGCCACGGATACGACGAGCCAGCTAGAAGGCCTTCGGCATGATGGTGACACGCTTGGCGTGGATCGCGCACATGTTAGTACCCTCAAAGATAGGCCTCGCTCGCTTCCTGCTGGGCCATGACGCCAAGCTGTGTAATCGCAAATCGCTCTTGAAGTCCTGAGCGATTTCACGGACCAGGCGCTGGAAATACAACTTGTCGATCAGCAGCTCCGTAGAATTCTGGTAGCGACGGATCTCACGCAGAGCGACCGTTCCTGGCCGATAGCAATACGGCTTCTTGACTCCTCCGGTGGCTGGGGCGCTCTTGCGAGCGACTTTCGTGACCGGCTGCTTGCGAGGGGCTGCTTTCCAGCCATCGTCGTAGTGGTGTTCTCTGGACGGATTGAAACAAACGAATGATTGAATTTGCGCGGCTGCCGGTCCCTTTTATGACCTTCTCTTGCGAGCGAGCGAGACGAACAGCGAACAGCGAGCGAGCAAGAAGAATTCATCCATCGCGTACCGCATAAAAGCAGCCGAGCCGGCGGCCGAGCATCAGTTTTGTTACAATCGTTGCCGAAGTTAGACCGGCCTCGGAAAAGGAAGCGCCAAGCGTGATAACATCCATTGCATCATCACCAAGCCCGCCATCCGCCGTCTGGCTCGCCGTGGCGACGTCAATCGTACCTCCGGTCTCATCGCGAGGAAACCCGCGGTGTGCTGAAGTCATCCAGAATTCTGTCGGCTACGCTCTGAAGTGGCAGCTGTACGCTGTACAGATTTGGAAGCTAAATCGTCCCCATCACCGACAGCAAAACTACCACTGAATTCACAAAACCTGAGCATGAAATGGCGATCGACGATATCCTCACCCAACCGTCCTTTTCAGGACAACAATTTAATTTTGAAAGAGTTTCGAAAATATTTCACGCAACATTATTGGCAATAGTCACAGCAACAGAACTGTCGGTGAATCAAAAATAATAGTTTTGGTGAAATTTTTAGTGATTTGCGGTAAACATTTTACCAAAATCAGTAAAATTCCAACAATATCTACAAATTTTGTTTACCGAATGTTCCGCTGCTGAGTTATTATCAAAATTCGTAACTCACCCTTAGTGTGTGGACAAGAAAACCAGCATCAATAATTTACAATCATTAAGGTGAAGAAGAATCGAAGCCAAACCTCAAATTTTCAAGAGCACGGATCTGGAGAACCGAAAACCCGTTTGAGCTGAAAACTTAATCGATTGGTCACCACTAGCGAGTGACCAATCGATTAAGTTTTCAGCTTAAACGTATGTTTGGTTCTCCAGATCCGTGCTCTTGAAAATTTGAGGTTTGGCTTCGATTCATCTTCACCTTAAGCTGCTGCAAATCCAGTGTCCGGTTTGTGAAATCGCTGGCTACGAGATGGCTGAAGAAAATCAGCTCAAGCCGCTTGTTCAAGCGCCCATCATCATCGCCACCGCAAATCTTATCGGGCGAGGAGGATTTCAACCTGTTCGCTGGCAAAATGTGTCCGCGTTACTCGATTCTCACAGTTCAATCGGCCCTTTTCAGTGCCAACAAATGTGTCCTAAAGAGTTATTTGTGTAATATTTGCTAATGTGTTTACCATATTCTTACATTTATTCATCTCGTAGCATCATACAATATCTGATTAGTTATGAATAATTGACAAAACGACAAATCAAGAATGTTTCCGAGTCGTGCTGTCGGAATGCAATAAATATAATTTCTATTGTTAAGGAATGATTCAAATATTACATAACCCAAAATGTGCCAGTTCTAGACCCCTCCTTCCCCACGTAACAACTTTTGTATGGAAGATTTAAATTGTGTATAAGGGCTGTAACACTATGGAAGACCCTCTCCCTCCCCCTGTGACGGAACGATATATTTGAACGATAAGGCCTGATGTCGTCACTGCGTTCGCATGTTTTCCAATCTCCGTTGTGATGCGCCGTCATTGCCAAAGCCAAGATAAAATTTTCCTCAGTACCGCCAGATGCAATTTCTTCTTAGCAGACGCAAAAGTTATCTTCTTTTGACGTTGGATAACGTCTTACGGCAACATACTGGGGTACAATTTCGAAAAACGAAAAATCGCTCGCGTCACGAAAAGTGGTTAGATTTTGACTGTTAATAACTTACTAACGCCCGGATAGATTTTCAAGATTCTTGCACCAATCGATTGGAAATCTTTCTACGAATCTACTCCAATAATGAAAATTATTGATTCTCATGACTAAACTATTGAAAAATTGAGAAATATCGAAGCATGTCTTATTTTTCATAGAAAAGCACATTTTTCTTGTGTATTCCTGACACAGACATCATTGCGCGATATCTTAGCCTCTTTCGTCATTCAAAGGGAAACGCCCCTTTCGGTCTTCTTCTTACTTCTCTCCATTATTTCGTGTTCAGTCGAAGCCAATCAAATTCCACTTCACGCGCACGACCGCATTTTAATTAAATCGTCTTCGGTAATCTTTTGGTGTGTTTCTGTCTAACAATGGAATGAAAACCCAGTTCGATCGATTGTGACTACCACCAACCGTCCTTTTCAGGACGACAATTTCATTTTGAAAGAGAGTTATGAGAATTTTACACCGTTAAGAGCGACATTACTGGTGAATGGATGTGATGAATTCATATTTCGGTCAGTCATTTGCATGCAATCTTTCATTAGCGTCAACATTAGTGCTTTTCGAGAATCACAGGGCCAAGAAATCAATTTCCCATCGTGCTCTTGCAGGGCAATCTTCGACATTGTGTGCATGAGAGATAAATTGGGGACGGCACTAGAATGAGGATTCCGGTTTGCCTCGCATTTAGCGATGATTGAATAATGCCGTTGTCGTCGTCGTCGCTAACCACATGCATGACAAAGCGATCAGTATAAACTTGTCGATTTGAAAGCTAAAACTTATCAGCAACAGCTTCATTGATGATTTGATTTGGTAAGAAATTGTCGATCGAAACCAAATAATCGCACAGAGAAGACTGCAAAAATGCTACCGCCGCCCGACGGGAACCTAAGTAAAACTTTGTTTGCCATTTCACTGGAAAACTAATCATCCGAAATTTCAATTGGCAATTAAATAAATAAATTAATTAATAATAATAGGTGAAATATCTCTAGCCGTAACTCTTTTACGTGGAATGCATTGTTGTGGCTCTGAAAAGGGCCGTTTTGCTTGTGTCCCAATTCAATTTAAACTCGTTCGTCACGGATACGACGAGCGAGCTAGAAGGCTTTCGGGATGATGGTCACACGCTTGGAGTGGATCGCGCACATGTTGGTAGCCTCAAAGATAGGCCTAGCTCGCTTCCTGCAGGGCCATGACGGCCAAGCTCTGTAATCGCAGATCGGTCTTGAAGTCCTGAGCGATTTCACGGACCAGGCGCTGGAAAAACAATTTGTGGATCAGCAGCTCCGTCGAATTCTGGTAGCGACGGATCTCACGCAGAGAGACCGTTCCTGGCTGATAGCGATACGGCTTCTTGACTCCTCCGGTGGCTGAGACGCTCTAGCGAGCGACTTTCGTGGGGCCGCTTCCACCAGTGGACTTACGGGCAGTCTGCTTGGTAGAGCCATCGTCGTAGTGTTCTCTGGGCGGATTGAAACAAATGAATGATTGAATGTGCGATTTTCGATTTAATTCATATTTATTTTCATGTTTGATTTGGGGGGGTACAATTATTCTTACATCTAAATTGGTCGGCCAAGGGCCTTTCAAACTTGGTCGTTTTGATATGGTGTTTTGGAATTTAAATTTGATTATTCTAGTTTAACAATTCGGCTCTTTGGAGCTCTGGTGATTATTAAAAATTTGATAACCTAACTACTATATACACAAGCAAAACAAAATTTGATAACCTAAGGGGGTGCGACTATAGCGCGGACGACCTGCTGCTCTGACGTGCGGCAACGAGCCCTGTACCTTTCGATAGACTCACTAAAGCGATCTTCAAGGGTTTGTATCTCGGCCAGACGGAGGACCTCAGAGTTTCGCATTCTCCTTGGGGCGTTCAGTGCCATTCTAAGGAACTTGTTCTGAACCCTCTGGAGTTTGAGATGGTGTGATTTAGCGCAGCTCTCCCAGACCGGTATGCCGTACTCGATCACGGGACGGATAATTTGTTTGTAGACAGCAAGCTTGTTCTTTTGGGACAGTGTCGACCTACGGTTTGTGAGGGGATACAACATTCGCAGCATCGTGCTGCACCTCGTGACCGTTTTGTCGACTTGTTGTCGAAAGATCAGCTTGCTGTCCAAAGTCAAGCCTAGATAATCGGCCTCGTTGGACCATTCCACCGCTGTGCCGTTTAGGGTGATTTTGCAATCCTCAGCCGGAACAAGTCTGGGGGATCTGGAGTGGGGGAAGAGGATGACCTGGGTCTTCGCCGCGTTAATACATATCTTCCAGCTGGTGAGGTATTCTGTCAGGACATCCAGGCCCCGTTGGAGTTTTGCCGTGAGCGCTCTGATTCTTCTACCACTGTAGACGATGGAGGTGTCATCTGCGAACAGAGACAGTGCGCCGCCTCCTGGGAGTGCGGGCATATCGGAGGTGAACAGGTTGAATAGCAGGGGCCCGAGGATACTGCCCTGGGGGACGCCTGCGATGATGTCGTGCGCATCGGAAATTGCTCCGTTTAGTGAGACCCGGAATGTCCTCGCCGACAGATAGTTGTGTACTATTTTCACCAGGTAGCTGGGAAGATTATATCGTTGAAGCTTGAACACCAGGCCATCATGCCAGACATTGTCGAACGCTTTTTCGACGTCGAGCAGGGCCATGGCAGAGGTTTTGGATAGAGACTTGTTCCGTCTGAGGATGTTGGTGACTCGGGACAGTTGGTGCACGGTTGAACGACCGCGTCGAAAACCAAACTGTTCATCGAGCAGGATGTTGTTTTGCTCTACGGAAGCAAGAAGTCGGCGATAAACTGCCCTTTCGAAAAGCTTCGATAACGCTGAGAGAAGGCTGATGGGGCGATAGCTTTTAGGCGAGGAAGGATCTTTCCCAGGTTTCCTGATGGGGACGACTTTGGCTGACTTCCAGGACGATGGGAAGTAGCTAAGCCGGAGGCACTGGTTGAAGATCACTGCGAGGTGATCATAGAACTGGACGCTTAAGTGCTTGAGTTCCAAGTTCATGATGTTGTCGAAACCTGGGGCCTTCATGTTTTTGGAGTGCTTTAAATAGGTCGAGAGTTCGTCAGCTGTGATTTCCAACTCCTCCGAGAAGTCGTTGGGAATCAGATGGTGGTTGTTTGCATGCTCATTCACGGCAGCTTCATGCGGACTGATGATATTGTGTCCAAGATTATGTGAGCTGACGAAATGTCGACCTATTTCGGCTGCCTTCTCAGCAGGCGTTATCAAGCGATCTACGGGGCTATTGTTATCTTGTGGAACCAGCGGTGGAATTGGTCTAGGCTTGGTTTTTAAAATTTTTGTGAGCTTCCAGAACGGCTGAGCACAGTCTGGGAGAGCGCGGATTTTGTTTGAAAAATTTTGATTTCTGAGGTCCAACATTCTGGCCTTGATAATTTTGTTCATCCGATTGACATCGGATTTAAGGGCAGGCAGCCCAGTTCGCTGGTACTGCCTGCGGATTGTGTTGCGAAGTCTGATCAAATCTTTAGTAAGTCTATCAATTGGTATGTTATTGCTCACCTGACTGGTTGCCGGCACGTGTTGCTCCCTGGCCTGGGAGATCGCTTCTTCGATGGCCTGCAGCTGCCGATCGACGTCATCAGTTGACTCGGGTCGCACCTCGTAGTCGACGTGGGTGTCGACACACTGCCGGAACTGGTCCCAGTTGACGCGTCGATAGTTGCGCCGGGTCTTGAGATGCCGGTTGACCGAGGACCCAACTTCCACCACCACCGGATAGTGGTCCGAGCTGAGTTCCTGGTAGACGACCGGATGAGAGATGCTTACCATGTTGGTGATAAACAGGTCGATGAAGGCGTGGGCTCCCGATCTGCTCAACCGGGTGGGAGTATCCGGGCCCAAGATGTTGAAGTGGCCCTCCTCCAAGCCTTGCTGCAGGATGACTCCGTTCCGATTTCTTCGGGGGTTCCCCCAGGCTTCGTGCTTCGCGTTGAGGTCGCCAGCGATGATGTACCGCCCGTGCCGCCGAGTGAGCTTGGTGATGTCTTGTCGCAGGGCCGTTGCCGACCCGTCGTTGAGGCTTGCTTGCGTTGGGTAGTATGCAGCGATGAAGGTGATCGGGCCGTCCGAAGCTTGCACTTCTACTCCTACGGCCTCGATGAGCTTGAGCTGCAGGCTCGGCAGCAGGCGGCAGTTCATGTTGTGGCGCAAAGCGATGGCGACTCCCCCTCCTTCAGAGTCGGTCCGATCTAGCCGCACAAGTCGATAGTTGGGAATGGAGACGCTCAGCTCAGGCTTGAGGTGCGTCTCCGTGATGATGGCGATGTCGATGGTTTTCTCTTCGAGAAATTCGACGAGCTCGATAGCTTTGTTCCGGAGGGAACAAGCATTCCAATTTGCGATCCTGGTGATGGCCTCACGGGCCATATTTGGATAGGAACGCAAATACCACCGAGTTGGCGGCGTCGATCTGTTCCGACTTGGAACGGCAGGCTCGTAGCCGTTGGAAAAGGTTCCTTGTGTATTCCAACATTTGCTCCGGCGTGTACAGGGAGCCGTCGTCGTCGGAGGGAGGAGGAGTGCCGGAAGCACTGGGTCCAGGATTCCCCCATCCAGGAGGGGGCGCATTCCGGACCGATGGAGCAGCGGCGGCGGCCGCGAGGCGTTGCTGAACGGAGGGGGCCGACTGGCGGGATGCCTGCCGGTGGGTTGGTTGAAGCGGTGGTAGATTGGGCACTTGGTAGCGGGGCGTCGGGAAGTGCTCCTCAGTCAGCGGTGGGGGTGGTTGGCGCTGGCGTTGCCGTCCCAGCTTCTTGGCGGACGCTTGCTGGCGGATTGCCAGAAACTCCGCACGTTTGGGGCAGTTGCGGCTGCTGCCCTCGTGGTTTGCACCGCAGTTGGCACACTTCGGTTCGGTGCCCTCCATCGGCTGGCAGGTCGTAGTGGCGTGCGCACCGGCACATTTGCCACAGCGGGGCTTCATATGGCAATTCCTGGTCCCATGCCCGAGCGCGAGGCAGTTGCCACACTGCGTCACGTCTCGCTTCTTCGGGCGGTAGCGCTCCCATTCCACCACGATGTGGAAGAGCGCTCTCACCCTCGTCAGGCCCGCCATGGTGGTGGACCCCTTCTCCAAATGGGCCAGGTAGAGCTGGTCCCGGTGTCGTCCTCCTTGTGCTCGCCGGATGGGGAACACATTCGTCGGCTTGAGTCCAGCCGCCTTCATTTCATCGATGATGGCTTCTGGGGTGAACTCCGGTAGCCCTCGGATGAGGACTTTCAACGGCTTGCTACCGGGGGCATCGTGGGTGTAGAATTCCACCCCTTTTGCCTTCAGTAGCTTGCCGGCCTTGTCGAAGTCGGCGCCCGAAGCGCACATGATTTTGGTGCCGGTATGGCACAGCTTGAACAGCGGCCGGATGTTGTTGGCCGCTAGCTCGGATCGCAGCGCCGAGAGGTCCTTCGAAGCCGTGAAGAGGGGGGGAACTTTCGCGCCCGGGGGGGCTTGGTCCACAGGCAGGGAGGCAAACTGGTTGTTTGCCAGCAACCTGCTGTATGCCGCCGGGTTGGCATCTTCATTCCTGGCTCGTTTCGGCGCGCTGGTCTGCCCGCTGTCGGCCA
Organism: Aedes aegypti; assembly: GCF_002204515.2. Classification (NCBI taxonomy): domain Eukaryota; kingdom Metazoa; phylum Arthropoda; class Insecta; order Diptera; family Culicidae; genus Aedes; species Aedes aegypti. Next base: position 347,560,328 of record NC_035109.1, on the reverse strand, counting down.
GCGGGGCGGGGATCGAGGCGGAGTCCGCCTTTTGCTTTCTATTGCGACCCATCGCTATGGGCCGCGGTTGCTCTGCTTGCAGAGATGCCTTCTGGCTAGCCACCCCAAGGAGGTAGGTTAGCGCCGGAGAGCAGTCGCGGGAGCGGGAAATCGCGAAAAGTGCACTTCGCACACGAACGGAAGAGAATTCGAACTTGTGTCTCGCAACTCAATAAGAACACGCAACCGTTCACAACGGCAGTTCGATTCGGAATGATTGAATGTGCGCGGCTGCCGGTCCCTTTTATGACCTTCTCTTGCGAGCGAGCGAGACGGACAGTGAACAGCGAGCGAGCAAGAAGAATTCATCCATAGCGTACCGCATAAAAGGAGCCGAGCCGGCGGCCAAGCATCAGTTTTATTACAATCGTTGCCGAAGATAGACCGGACTCGGAAAAGGAAGCGCCAAGCGTCATCGCAAGGTTTTGCGTGACAACATCAATTGCATCATCACAAAACCACCGCCGTCTGGCTCGCCGTGGTGACGTCAAGCGTACCTTCGGTCTCATCTACGAGAAAACCCGCGGTATGCTGAAGTCATCCAGAATTCTGTCGGCTACGCTCTGAAGTGGTAGGGCCGTACGCTGTACAGATTTTGAGGTTAAATCACCTCCATCACCGAAACCAGAATTCAAAACTAGCACTGAATCCATCAAACCTGAGCATGGAATGGCGATCGACGATATCCAAACCCAACCGTCCTTTTCAGGACGACAATTCAATTTTGAAAGAGTTTTGAAAATATTCCTACCATGAAGCGCAACAGTATTGGCAATTCTCACAGCAACAGAACTGTCGGTGAACTAAATAATAGTTACTCGATTCTCACAGTTCAATCGGCCCTTTTCAGGGCTAACAAATGTGTACTAAAGAGTTATTTGTGTTATATTTGCTAATGTGTTTACCACATTCTTGCTATTATTCATCTCTGATTAGTTATGAATAATTGACAAAACGACAATTTGAGAATGTTTCCAAAGACGCTACTGCAGTGCTGTCGGAATACAATATATTTTCTATTGTTAAGGAATGATTCAAATATTTTGAATTAATTGATACAAACTAACAATGATTAAGTTTATACTTAAAAATCAATTCTTCAATATAACGGACTAAGCTTCTGAATACATGTAAAGTGATTATTTTGTATTAACACAAATGTCTATAATAAATCAGAATTGACATGCAACAAATAGTGTGAAAATTAATTGGATTTTTAGCAGTAGAAAACTTTCATAAGTTCGTGACGGTCCCAAGCCAGGAAATAGAAGAGGCTAACGTTATCCAACGTCAACTTGGCGGTCGTATCTTGGAAACAACCTGTTACTTTTTTATATTCCATAACTGAACCATACCAAAATTTGAAATAAGAAATTGCCCTCAATCGTTTGTAAAAATTGTGTTATAATTGAAATCTAAACTGCCTTTGATATTATAACTGATTTTGTTCGAATTATGTGAGAATTTCCTCCAAGAACTCAAAGTGCTTCTAACAAAAAGGGTTCATGCACAAATTTCGTCACGCTCCGAGGGAGGGGGGGGGGTCAAGCCAAGCGTGACAAGCCTTACAAAAAAATCACAAAAAACGTGACAAAGGGAGGGGGGGTCAAAAAAGTTGAAATTTAGCGAGACATAATTTGTGTATCATTTCAAATGAAACTATATTTGTTATTTGTTACAAACTTTGATACAATTGTGCTACAATTTTGTGGTAATGCATTGGTCTTGTGTATGTGAAACTAATGTGTACTAATTTAACAGAGGACATCAAAATGATTTCTCCAATGGTTTTTAACGTAGTAGTACAAAAACAGGGTACTGCTAATTAAATTTCGCCGGGTGTAGTCGTGATAAGAAATTTAATTATAAATGCGAGATGTAATTCAGTTGTGCACCCCCTTTCAAAAAAATCTGGTTTCGCCCATGGACACAGTTGCAGGTATGTTTGCTCTGTTCCATGTCATTTGAATGGAGGGATTACCGGAGATAAAACAAACCGAGAGGAATGCTTTTCGCCGAGCTGATCGATGCAATCCGGATGACGAAAAATCAACTATCAACTTCCGTTCAAAGGAAATTTTTCCGTCCCAAATAGCAAACAACGATCAAAAATGGATTCCAGGGAAAAATGAAGCACGCTCTCCACCTGACACATGCCAGTCTAATTTTAGTTATGAAATATCATAATTCTGCGTGATACGTTCCATGGCTAACCGGTATTATGTGTGTCTCTACAAGGGGAAATTCCACCACAAATATGGATTTTCCAACACATTCGGGTCATCTAATTCCGTACCTTTCCATTCTTGTCGGCCTTCGGATAAAGTGGGGTTAACTTATCAGAAAATTGCCTTTTCTTCTGTCTCACATCGTATTCTCATGAGGGTTTACTCCTGCCAACACAGCAGTGGTTTGACCAAAAGCAGCAAGAAAAGATATCACAGGTACATGTCAATTTTGATTGAAGGATTCAATAAAAGACCAGAAAAATCCCACAAACGGATGAAGAGTGAAATGTCCTTTTGGAACTCGTTCTCCTTGCTAAAAAAAACCGGAAATGTGGCAGACATTTATTTGTGCCATTCTGGATTTAACTTGGAGAGGATGCGCAGCTGTCTGGTGTCAGATTTTCCTCTAGCAATATTTCCTTGATGGTTACATTTCATCTTGCAATTACAGAAATAGCAGTTTTCTTCATTTTGATTTTTTTACGGCAAAGACTCTGAAATGTTGAGAATTTGCACAACTCATCTAATTGTATTCGAAATGTTATTGAATTTTTTGGTGTGAGCATGACCCATTTTAGAAACAAGTAGGTTTTTTGCATTTTATACCAGAGAAAGTCCATGACGAAAGTTTTTGGACCATTCAGAAATCCCACTCACACATTCAGCATTGCATTGCACAAGAATTCGAAATAACGTGTCCAAAAAGAGTCCAACATATATTAAGATAAAAACAAATGTACTACATCCGGACCGAAAAATATAAACGTCAAAACCTTACACTCTTAGGACAACTTCACCGGTGATCCATTTTTTAGTTCAAATTTTTATCAATATCGATCGATTTCGAATGTGATCAACAAAAACAAACAAATAGTATTGAACTAGCAAAATTCTAAAATTTATTGTCAGAAGCTAGAATTTTTCACTTGATATTTTCTAATAAGTGGAAGAGCTGCTGTTGTGAAAGGACTTCGCATCAATTCCTTATTAATTGTTTAATCATTTGTACTTCTCTTTTTCTCAACTTTTGTAGTTTCATTAGTATACACATTTAGTTTGTTGCCAAATGATCTGAGATAGTTGAGTCTAGGAAGCTCATTTACGAGCTTTTTGATTTGAGAAAGAGGAGGGCAAACAAAATTCCATCCAGAGGAACTTCCGGGCAATTGCTAGATGAAATCCAGGCTAATTTCGGAAAGACAGGTGTTCCTGGAGGAACTCCGGAGGGATTCCAGGAGGAACTCTGAAGGAATTCCGAAGAAATCCTAGGACTCTTAAGAAATTCCCGGAGGAATTCTGGATGATTTTTCGCTGGATCTAGGTAAATTCTTAGAGTAACTCCAGAAGAATTTCTAGGAGACATCGGAGTATTTCTAAGTAATTAATGAACTCTAAAGAAATCCTGAAGAAAAGCCGTTGAAATTCGGAAACTTTAAGGAATTACCGGTGGAGCTCCAAAGGATTTTCCGAAGGAACTTCGAAGAAAATTCTTGTAGAAATCTTAAGAAATTCTTGGAGGACCTCCAAAAAATTCCTGGTGAAACTTCATAAGACTTGTTGGAAAAACTGCTGAATATTTTTTTGAGAAACTCCAGGAAAATTCCTGAAGGAACAATGAAGAATATGCCAAAAAAAAATGGCTAGATGATTTCTGAGGAATACCCGAGGCAACTTTGAAGAAATCCCTCGAGGAAATCTTAATCCCTGGAGGAGCTCCGGAGAAATTGCTGAAGGTACTATTGTGGAGGAATTCATGGTGAAAATCCGGAACAAAAAATCCTTGTGGAACTCTGGAGGAATTCCTGAAAGATCTACGGTAAAATTACAAAAGCAACTCTATAGGAATTTCCGGAAGAACTTTGAAGGAATTTCCGGAGGATCTTTGAAGAAAAAGAAACTCCAAAGGGATTCCTGGAGGAACTCTGGAGCAATTCTTGGAGAAACTCTAGAGGCGTTTCTGGTAGAACTCCGAGGTGATTGCTTGAGGAACTCCGGAGAAATTTCTGGAGAAACTATGGAGGATATTCGAAATAATTCCCGATGGATCTCTGGAATAACTTTCCAGGAATTACTGGATGAAATTCAGAGCAAATGCTTTAGAAACTCTAGAGAAATTTCTGAAGGAACTCTGTAAGAATTCCTGGTGGAAATTCAGAAGAAGGTCCGAGTAATTGATGGATGAAATGCAGAGGAATTGCCGACTTCCTAAAGAAAATCCGATAAAATTCCTGGAGGTACAATGGCGGAAATTTGGAGGATACCGGTGGAGCTACAAAGGATTTCCCGAAGGAACTCCAAAGAAAATTCATGTGAAAATCTGAAGAAATGCTTGAAAGACATCAACAAATTCCTGGGGGAACTACGAAGGACTAGCTGGTGGAACTGCTGAATATTTTTTTGAGTTACTATGTAGGACATTCCGTAGGAACTCCGCAGAAATTTCTCAGCATATTCAAAAGAATTGATGAACTCCAAGAAATTTCTGAAGGAATTAATAGAAATTTCTGGAGGAACTCCGAAGAGTTCCTGTAAATTTTTTTGAGAAAATCCGAATGAACTAGCGGTGGGCATCTGAAGTAATTGCCGGAAAAATTTATGTATGAATTCCTGTAGGAACTTTCAGCGGAACACCGAAGGAATTTCCTGGCGAAACTCTTAAAGTATTCCTATTGAAAGAATTCCGGAAGAAAATTCGAAGAAAATCTCGGAGGAATTCCGAAGCAATTCTTTGAGGAACGCCCGAAGTATTTCTGAAGAAATTTTTGCAGGAACTCTGGAAGAATTTCCAGTGGAAGTTGCGAAGTTTTGATGGAGGAACACTGTAGGAACTGTTGGAGAAACTATGAAAAAATTCTTGGAGGAATGCCCGAGGCAAGTCTGAAGGAATTCCTGGATGATCTCTTAATTTCTGAAGGAGCTTCGGATGAATTTCTGGAGGAACTCCGAAGAAATTTCTAAAGTAACTCCGGAAGAATTGTAGAAGAATTCATAGGGAATAAAATCCTGGTGAAACTTCGCAGAAATTCCTGAAAGAACTACGGGGGAATACCAAAAGCAACTTCGAAGGAAATCCAAAAAGATTCCCGGTGAAGCTCTTAAGAAACTTCGGAAGAAATGCTAGATAAAAACCAGAATAAGCTCCGAAAGAATTCCACAAGGAACTCTGTTCCTAGAGGGATGCAGGTCGTTAGGCCGAATGCCGTCAGGCCGAATGTCGTTAGATCGAATGCCGTTAGGCTAAAAGTGTCGTTAGGCCGAAAGGTCGTTAGGCTGAAATAACATATGATCATTTACTACTACGTCGAATGGCAAACGCATTCATCTGTGATTTTTTTCCTATTTTAATCCAAGACTTTTCTTACTAGGTATTTTTCACAGCGGATAGTGTGGACTTCTAGATAATGCAGATTATGCTGATCTAATTACATTCAATCCATGCGACTTGAAAATTAGTTCAGCGGTTCCTAGGTAATGCAAATTATCTTGACCTATCCCTGTTACTACACTTTTTTATATTAAACTTTGGGAGGGATTATTAGAGTATGTTTAAAAACTACAAATGAACTTTAACACTTCACTTTTTGCAAAAAAAAAATTAAAATACTAAAATCACTAAGGTGAGCAAATACCTTTAAACTCTAATATGTGTTGCTTATCTTGACAGATAGGCCTATTTCGTCTGCGACTTACAGACTTCTTCAGTGTCGAGCACTCGACACTGAAGAAGTCTGTAAGTCGCAGACGAAATAGGCCTATCTGTCAAGATAAGCAACACATATTAGAGTTTAAAGGTATTTGCTCACCTTAGTGATTTTAGTATTTTAATTTTTTTTTTGCAAAAAGTGAAGTGTTAAAGTTCATTTGTAGTTTCTATCCCTGTTAGTTACCCATTCGACCTAATGACCTTTTCGGCCAACGAAACATTCGGCCTAACGACACATTCAGCCTAACAGCATTCAGTCTAATGGCCTTCGGCCTATCGGCATTCAGCCTAATGGCCTTCGGCCTAACGACATTTGGCCTAACGGCATTCGGCCTAACGGGATAGAACTTGTAGGATTTTCCGGAGGAACTTTGAAGAAATTTCCGGAAGAATTTTGAAGGAATTCCAGCAGGAACCCTGATCCTAGAGAAACTCCAAAGGAATTTATAAAAAATCCCTGGAGCAGTTCTTGGAGAAACTCTGGATGCGTTGCTGCAAGAATCCCGGTGGCGATTTTGGTAGAACTCCGAGGTTATTGCTTGAGGAACTCCGGAGAAATTGCTGGCGAAACTATGGAGGATATTCGAAAGAATTCCTGGTGGATCTTTGGAAGAACTTTTTAGGAATTACTGGATGAAATCAAGAGCAAACACTTCAGGAACTCTAGAGAAACTTCTGAAACAACTCTGTTAGAATACCTGGTGGAAATTCAGAAGAAGTTCCGAGAAACTGCTGGATGAAACCCTGCAGAATTGCCGGAGGTAATCATTAAGAAATTTTGGAAGAACTTGAGAAAAATCCTACAGGTACTCCGGAGGAATTACACGAGGAATTCCCGGAAGAATTTTTGAGGAATTTTCCGGAGAAACTCTTGAAAACTTTTTGAGGGTCTCTGGAGGAATTCGCGGAGGAAATAAAGGTAATTTTTCGAAGAAGCTCATTAAAAATTCCTAGTGCAAATCTTCAGGATTTCCGAGGTATTACTAGAACTCTGGAGAACTCCTGGGGAAATTCCCAAAAAAAAAAAAAAACAATGAGGCAATCTGGAGGAAATCTGAAAAAATTCCCGATGGAGCTACAAACGAATTCCCGGAGTAAATCTGAAGGAATTCTCGGAGGAACTTTGAAGGAATCTGAATAAATTCGTGTAGGACTTTCAAAAAAAATTCCTGCAGGGACTTCGAAGAAATTGTCGGAGGAATAATATTTAGACAAACTCCGGAGAAATTCCTGATGCAACCATGGAGGGTACCCCGGATGAACCCTAAAGGAAATTCTCCAGTGAAATTCCTGAAGGAGCTGGGATAAATTTCTGAAGGAACTATGAAAGATTTCCTGGAGGATCCATGTAGGAAATGCAAACCAATTCTCGGTAGAGCTCCAAAGGGATTCCCGTAAAAACAACGGTAGAATTCTCGGAGCAACTTCCTCTCGGAGCAAATTCCCGGAGGGCTCAGAAGGAACTCCCGGCAAAAATTTTAAGAGAATTCGTGAAAAAACTCCGTAGAAATTTCTAGAGGCACTCCGAAGGAATTCCTGGAGATACCCTGAAGAAGTTCAATGAGGTGGTTTCGTAGAAACTTTCTCCGGAGAAATTCCTGGAGGCAATCCAGAAAGATTTGCTGTAAGAAATCTCTGCAAAAATTTCAAGAGGCAGTCCGTGAAGGACTTCTTGGTGGAAGTCCCATGAGAAAATCTTGGAGGAAAACCCCGGAGAAATATCTGGAGAAAATTTTGGTGGAAATCTTTAGAGGAAATCAAATTCCCGGCGAAGTTTCTGGAGAGAATCCTGAGGATTTTTTGTAAGAAATCCTCGCAGGAATTCCCGTTGGAAATTTCATGAAAAATTCAAGAGAGAAATACCCGGAGGAATTGTAGGAGAAGTTCCTGATACAATTCTCAAGTGGAATTTCTGGGTGAAATCCCCGGACGAATTTCTGGAGTAAATCCCTAGAGAAATTCCTGGAGGGAATCCCGTAAGATTTGTTGTAAGAAATCCCCGCATAAATTTCTGGAGGAAATCCACGGAATATTTTCTGGTGGAAATTCCATTAAAAATTCCTAGAGGAGTTACTTAAGTTACTACTTCCCCGGAGAAATTCTCTGGAGTAAAACCCCGAAAATGTTTCTGGATGGAATCGCTAGAGGAATTTGTAGAGAAAATCCCCAAAAAAATTACTGGAGCAAATTCCCGGGAGAGTTTCTTGGGGAAATCTTTGGAGGTCATTAATTGCTGAAGTTTTATCATCTGAACTTTGCTGGGAGAGTGATTTGTTCACCGCTTATTCTGCAAACATGTTTATTGGAGAAGAAATCTCTTGAGCAATTCCTGGAGGAAATCCCTGGAAGAATTTCATGGACAAAATCCAGCCAATTTCCGATCGAATTCCTGGACGAAATCGACGGATGCATTCTCTTAAGAAATCCCCGAACTAATTCCTGGAGAATATCCCAGTAGGATTTTTTTAATAAAATGTCCTTCGGAATTCCAAAATTAAATCCCCGGGGAACTCTTTGGGAAAATCTCCGGAGGAATCCTTGGAAAATATCTTCAGCAGATTTCTGAGCATGCGCATGAGCATTAGCATAGATGACTGTACAATTTGTAGTTGCTACTCCATGATTGATCAGAACGATCGAAGTTGCACAGAGATCAATTGAATGGGACTTGAGACTAGCTTACCATTTCTTAATGTATACAAATCTAGATCTCAAATTTCAAAAGTCAATAACGGCTCCGGCCGCGTCCTTACGGTAATCGGGAAGGGAAGAAATGTTAGGTTAAACAACCGATGTTACTAGAGACCGAGTATACCTCTGCATCTCCACTAGAAAGGATATTGGTTTAAAGGGATAAGATGAAGATCTGGGAGTCACCAATGTTTGGTGATGTGATCCATGATTCAATATCATATCAACACTTTTCCGGAATTGCGATATAATAAGATAATCTCATTGCACGCCGAACAAGTGTTCATTATTTGCCCCCGCAAGAACAAGCGACGCAATCAATAGATCAAACACTTCTAAAGATCCGTGGCGCTTTTTCATTTCACTATGCGAACGATGCACTACAAGTTTGATCCTGCCCTCATTACCCGCCCTCCGCAAGCGTCAAGGTCAGAGGATCAAACTCTACTCTCTTGGAAAACATCATCAGAAGATTTCTGAAGAAAAACCCCGGAAGAATTTCTACAGGAAATTCTAGGAAAAAGTTCCTGGTACGAATTCCCAGAGAAATTCCTGAAAAAAATCCTGGGTTTCCAGAAATCCCTGGATGAATTCTTAGAAAAAACATTGGCGAATTTTCTTAATGAAATACTCGGAGGAAATCTCCGGAAAAATATCTTAACGTAATCCTCGGAGGAATTCCTGGATGAAATCCCCGGAGAGTTTGTATTGAAAATTCCTTAAGGAAATCATAGAGAAAATCCTCGGAGGAGTTTTTGGGGGATATACCTGGAGGAATCCCTGGAGAAATTCCTGGAGGAAATATTTGGATAAATTCTCAAAAAAAAACCCCAAAGGAATTTGGGGAGTACTTTCTAAATGAATTCTAAATGAATTCAAGGACAAACTCCCAGAGAGTTTTCTGGACGAAATCCCCGTCGGAATTGCTATTGTAAATCCTCTGCGAAATTCATGGAGGAAATCCCCAGATCAGTTCTTGGAAATAATCTCCGGAGGAATATGTGGAGTAAATTCCCGGAGAAACGCCTGGAGCAAATTTCTAGAGGAATTCCTGGAAGACATTCTATGGAGAAATTCCTGGTGCAAATTTTAAGAGACACTCCTTGTGGAAATCCCCGAATAAATTCTCTGAATACATCCGCGAACGAGATTCCGGGTAAAATGTCTGGAGGAATTTCACTATGAAATACCCGGAGGAATTCCTGCTGCAAATCCTTTGAGTCATTGTCGGAAATTCCCGAAAGAACTTTCTAACAAAAATCCCCGAAGGAAGAGGGAGAAATTTCCTGAAATCTCCAAAGGAATTTCTGTACAAAATCCCCAGAGGAATTCCGGAGGAAATCCCAGAAGAAATTCCTGAAGGAAATCCCCACATGGAATTCTGGAGGAAATCTCCGGAGCAATTCCTTAAGGAAATCCAAGGATGAATTGCTGGTGTAAATCCTAAAAGGATTTTCTGGAGGAAATCCTAAGAGGAATTCCTGGAGAACATCCCCGGACAAATGTCTAAAAGAAATCATCATAGGAAAACCGGAAGGAAATCTAAGGAGGAATTCCTGGTGAAAATCCTGGTAGGCACAACGGAGTAACTGCGGTAGAATTTCTGGAAGAGCTCCTGGAGATTTCTTATGACGGACTTCCCCGGAGCATTCCCCGAATAAATAATGTGATAATTCTTGAAGGTGTCTCTGTATGAATTCCTGGATGATTGTTCTCCAGCCTTACATCTCAAATCATTACTTTTCATTTCGTGGACTATCAAGCTTCCTTCACCCAATTTGCAATATGAGCTGTACAAAGTTTCATTTACAAATAAGCACTTATGAGTTCTTGGTAATTTTTAGAAATTTTAGTTCCTTTTCATATTGTAATGACACTTGGTATTCCTTTCATGTACTCATTGCCTTCATGTCGAATGTTACAAATAGGCAGTTTTGGGCAGTATTATACAAAAAAAACTTAAAACCAATAAAAATATAAGGAATATTTCTGAAAACATCTTATTTTATTATAGAGCACAACAACATTTTAATATGTTCTCAAAAAACAAAATATCAAAACGAATGCTCCGTGTACCTTTATTAAATCTTCCATCCTAAACAATCAAAACATAGTCGCTGAATTACATAATAAAACATTAATCCCACGAAGCCGCAGCCCAATAAAAACTTTTTTTCCGTTGCCCTTATCAAAATCAATCACAATTTGATTTATCAATCATCGAGTCGAAGCGTGCCAACTCTGTCCCAACGAATCAGGCGACGTACAAATTCCACACCTCCCCCGGGGCCTACAGTAAGAAATCAAATAAAATTCTTTGGCCAAGTGAAATTATGCGGTAATTTATTTGACTTTCTCCACTCTTTTTTCCATTCCCTGCCGAGATGCATAGAGGGCCAAATATTTTCTTATTCCTACGTTGGACAATTTTCTTTTCTTTCTCCTTTCTAAAACGTGTAAAAGCTGGTAGCAAGAAAAAAAAACTGTTTGATAACAAAATTTTCCAACTTTGCGTAATTTGCTCAATTCCATCGCGTCCGATCAACTAACCGAGAAAACCGAGAAACATGACGACGGACAACCGATAGGGCAACTTGGTCGTGGAACTTCTTCAGTCGGTTTCGTCGTCGTCGTCGACTTCGGAGTTCGGGACAAAATCCAGCGAAAATATGCTGAATTGATTTCTTTTCATTGCCATCCCGACATCGCCGTCTCGTCGTGAACTGAATTGTGGTAAAGCCTGTCCACCATAAATTTCGGACACTGATGGCGGGTGTACCACAGAAAGTTCGAGAATTTTACAGAAAGAAGGATTAACATCCTTGTCAACTGTTTATTTTGTAGATATAACTCTTTTATTCTGAAATAAACAATTGTTTTTGTTGAATTATGAGTAACTTTTTTTTGCTGCCATTATTTGGGTGTCCGAAATTTAACGTGGACAGGCTTTAATGTCGTTTGGAGTAAAAAAAAGTGGAAAAGTTTACCGAGACTGATAGGAATTTTTCGGGACCATCAGGGAAAAATGCGGTTGGATGCCTGTGCCGCCGTTGCAGCCGGAGGAGAAAAGTTTGTTCCTTACTATTAGGTAGCACTGGCGCACGCTATGTCTGAACCAGACGATTATAAAAATCGGGTTTTTTCTCGTTATAATTCAGTTTTTGGGGTATTTTTTCATAATCGGAAGGTTTTAAAATATTTCATCGGTGAAATTTTGATTTTTTCCACTTTTAGCTATTTTTTATACATAAATCCATGAAAATCCCGTCTTTCGATGCATTATTGCCCATACAAAATGTATGGAATTTTTTTTTCTCCGATAGAATACTTTCAAACCTTCCGATTATGAAAATATAGACAAAATACTGATCTTTTGCGAGAAAAAATCCGATGTTCATTCCATTTTTATAATCGTTTGGTTCAGACATAGCGTGTAGAATTTTTAAAAATGGTTGCCAAATCCCCAATTTTCAAATACGGTTTTTAGTGGAGAAACAATGTCAAACATTTCTTGTGATTTTGCTTTAAATAAGTACGCACATCCAAATAACTTATATCTGTCTCAAAACTAGAGTACTTTAGCACACTTGTTAAAGGAAACGAGTTAATCGGTTGAGCCAATTCAAACATAATGTTTTGGCTGTTAGGTTGCATGACTTACAACTCAAGGGTGGAAAACCTTAAGCACAGCACTTATTTTGAACGTTCTTCTTCTTCTTGGCATTAGGTCATAACTTAGACAGAGCCTGCTTCTCAGCTTAGTGTTTAATGAACACTTCCACAATTATTAACTGGGAGTTTTCTTTGCCAAACTTGCTATTTTCGCATTCGTAGATCGGGCCCAGATAGCCGTAGCGGTAAACGCGCAGCTATTCAGCAAGACCATGCTGAGGGTCGTGGGTTCGAATCCCGCTGGTCGAGGAACTTTTCGTAAAGGAAATTTTCTCGATTCCCATTGCATAGAGTATCTTCGTACCTGCCCCACGATATACACATGCAAAAATGGTTAATCGGCAAAGAAAGCTCTCAGTTAATAACTGTGGAAGTGCTCATAAGAACACTAATCTGAGAAGCAGGCTCTGTCCCAGTGGGGACGTAACGCCAGAAAGAAGAAGAAGAAGATCGTGTGGCAGGTACGATAATACTCAGAAAGTCAAAATTTCCATTTTGAAAAGATCCTAGACCGACCGGGAATTGAACCCAGACTCCTTCAGCATGGCTGTGCTTTGTAGCCGCGGACTCTAACCACTCGGCTAAGGAAGGCCCCAACGTAAAGAAGGCGTACATTTTGCCATTCAGTTTAAAAATCTAGACCACTGTGTGGCGCTACTCTTATTTGATCTTGTTTGTTGAAATGGATAGCGCAAGAGGTTTGATTTTCAGAGGAGATACTTTTCTCCACTTTGCTGATCTCTTGATTCTGATCTGAAATTAGATTTACTGGTATGGGTCTTTCAATTGGGTAGAACCGAGTAGGTACAGTTTTCTGCCATTAGGAGAGTTTATTCTGCCTTTAATTGATGGGAAGGTGAGCTAACCGTGCTGAACTGGAGTATTAGTATAATTGGCTTGAACCAAATCCGTAAGAATAACATATATCTTCTCCCCCATTTTTTGTAATTATGATCAAACCAAAAGAGCGTCCATCATCGACTTTTGCCCAACCAGTCGCCATTGTGCTAATGATAATTGTTCTCGCCTGACATTAATTAGGCGCCTAAGGTAATCGTCTAGCCACATTGCTCAAAAGGAAGTAAATCTTGGAGAATCATTCTTTGTCTAACGTGGAGCCGGTAATAATGAAATGTCTCCAGCATCGCTTATTGCTGCCAGAGGGATTAAAATGGTTTGGTTATAATTGTCGCAAATATGAGTGTGCTCTATCAATCCATAAGTGTAGATCCCCCAGTACTGGACAGCACCCAATACCGAACGTCGTGGAAAAATTGAGAAATCATAGTCCAATCAAGATGGTATATTAGAAGAAAAGAAAGCTATTATGGAGAATAATGTTTGCGTGGAACAACACATCCTTGAAATATACATGCTCTTCAATAAAGTAGAGATGTTTGAAAATCGTTATAAATTTGACGTATCGCCTTGAGTTTGAGTCTATCCAGCAAACCAGAGATCATACGAGGATGTTGACTCTATGACACTACCCGAACGCCACTACCCCGAATGCTATTACCCCGAATGCATAACATTTTGAGACTTATTCTAGTTAGAGAGTGGGATATAATTGTACGACTCCTTAAGAGTATTAAACGAGTTTGACACAACAATATAATTTTCAAATATTAGAAGATAAAAAAATAGCTACCGTAAAATGGGGTGTTAAGGACACATGGGGTTTTAAGGGATTGAACTTCTCAATCAAGTTCGACAAATCACAGAAACGTTGAAAGTCAATATATAAGTTATCTGAAATGCTTGATTTGTTCGGAGGATTGTGAGCTGCATTATGTTATACGAGCTGTCTGTTAATATTAAGTATTGTGGTTTCTGGATGTTGAAAACGTTTCAAAACATTTTTATTCGAATTTTATGGGCTAAATACATTTATCTACAAAACCATGAGATATATTTGAGAAAAAATCGCCAGTAACGTAGAAGGTAAGTAAATTTAATTAAGATCATAGTACAGGCAAAAATTTCTTAAAATTCTATTTAGGTTTGGATTTTTATGAATTTTTATGAAAAAATTCTCGTTTTGAAAATAAGTGGGGTGTTAAGGAATTATCTGTTCTTACTTTTCTAAGCAACTAAACTCAATATATATTTCAATATAGTTTTGGATTGTGTCGTGAAGATAACCTACAATTTAAAAGTTAAGGGGTCTATTTCGTAAGTCTCTGGATATTACCATAAATAACCTTTCGAAATTTGGTGAAACTGGTAAAAAAAAATCTAGATAAAAACTTATTATTTAGAATATGGGGTTATTATGATTATGTTTCCAAAATTTGTTCCATCACATTGGTGAAATGTTTGGAAAGAGGAACGATTATCTTATTTGAGATGGTTTTGGAGCTATTGATTCTTGATAATAATATTTTGTTATTTCTGGACTCTTTGTGAAAAAACTTTTTAGGTATCGTGGGCAAGAATCCATCATTCAATGATCAAAAATCATCATAAAACTAGTTTTTCCGTTTAAATTAAAAGAAATCTGCATGAAAATCTATCATTGCATTACAAATACCAAGCGCGATGCAATGATAGATTTTCGTGGAAAATGCTTCAATTTTGAGCCAAAAAAACTGGTTTTGAAAATTTCTAAAACGATGATGGTTATTTTCCTCTTAAGTGTTGTCGATCATTGAGTACATTGTGATATAGTGTGTGCGTTTTCCGCTCTATATTGGAAACTTTTTGTTAGAATTTTTCCGATCATGCCACTGGATGTTACATGCAAATCCGTTAATTAGTGTGATGCCTTTTTTAAAATACAAATTGGACACTTCCCCTATTCAAACTTAAAGCTCGTTGAAATTATACTTCTTATGACAAGTCATGACAAGGTTGTTCGGCACTGTTCTAGAATTCGAATACTGCATATTTTTAGGTTATGATCCTTATATGTATAAAATTTGTTTCAAGACAATTGTGCGATGCACTGATTAGCTTGCTTGAAAATAGAATCAATATGTAGAGAGATTTAGCAGTTAAAAAAAATCTGTTGACGATTTCAGGAGTTCCATTTGAATTGGATTGAAGTAATATCAGCTTTAGATTGAACAAGGCCTTTAGAATTGAATGGACCCATAAAATATATTGACCAAAATAATTATGTTTTGCTTTTGGTAAAGTATAGTTTTATTTACGAAGCTCAAATTCCTTAACACCCCATTTTGCATTTTCGTAAAAAATCACACATTTTCACGATTATCTCAGAAATGTGCCATAGGATCGTCTTCATTGTAATTGGCTTTTGATATACACGCCGAGAGAATGGTAGGACTGTATTTTTCTCAATTATTGACAAACTAGAAGTTTCTCAAAATTCAAGTAGAAATTTTTTTCATCCCTTAACGCCCCATTTTACGGTAGTTTTTCAGCAAATAATTTTGACATAGATAGTTTTGTTTGGATTTGTCCTCTAATATTGGTGAGATTCACACAGCCACATTGCAATGCTCTAAAGAACAGTCGAAAGGAAAGGTGAATTGAATTTATTATGGAAAGGATAGCTATAATATGCACAAAATTAGGTTGTAGTAAAGTCTCTTATTGGACGTCGATACCCACTTCATCATTTTTGTAAGTGTCGGGCTACTAGCATTATGATCTTCTTAGAGATTTTGTTTCGTAAACGATGGAAGATCACTCTGATATAGTCGCTGCAAGTGTTATTCTATGGAACTGGCTTAAAGACCAACCTGATAGACAACCGTTCCACTACAGCAAGGAAACTTTAAAACACTTGTACATGTTGAAAACACGGCGGCCTTTGATTGTCTCTACAGTAGAAACTTTCGTTGGTTTGTGGGATCATTTATTTGAATTTCGATTAAATAATCATAACAAATATTTGTGTTTCATTCAAGACAAATGAAGAAATTATGATGGCAGAAAAGTGACGAACAAATCCATAAGAGACCTGCCTGTTTCAATACAAAAAGATAAAATAAGAGGAAAATTTCTAATTAGCTGTTATATATGGAAATATTATATCCAACAAAAACTATGACGTAAATGATCACGGTAACAACGTGATGCTATGGTACAACCTATATTCATAAGAAAAGAAAATATTTGTTTAAAACAAAATTGAAATATGAACACCATCAAGAAGTCCAAATACCGCTGATCAAGCAGCTGTTCAACAAGACCATATTGAGGGTTATGAGTTCGAATTCCTCCGGTGACGGATCAAATGCATGAACATTTCCTTGACGTCCCTGGGCATAGAGGCACATAGTACAAGAATGGTGAATTGACAACGAAAGCTCTTAGTAATAAGTGGCTTATTTTATTAAAAGCCAATTTTCAAATTTCGTAACGCTGAAGGGGGGCAACAAATGTTTTGGGTGATTCTCCTCAAAATGTAATAGCCTATAAACAGTATATAGAATTTCCATACAAAAAATGGTACGATGGGGTGGGTAGAAGTGAAAAAAGCAAATTTTTGGCGTTATGAAATTTGTGATTGAACCCTTGAACTGCGAAAGTGCCCACTGAGCTGATAACAGGCGCTGTCTCAGAAAGAATATGAAGAAGATAATTGCTAACAAGATATTTCGAAAGAATAGCTCACATATAAAAAATGGGAAAATATATGATGAACACTTTACCGACGAATTTTACGCGCCATTAATTACCAGCTTTCATTCGAGACGCTTTTTTGCCTGCAAAACAAAATACTGCACTGAATGGCATACTATTCGGGGTAATGGCTCAATCGGGGTAGTGACCGATTCGGAATAGTGGCGTTCAGGGTAGTGGCGTTCGGGGTAATGAGATGGAGCCGTATACTCAGTATTTGTTGCTTCATGCGTACTGTGGAACAGCAGAAGAACAGTACAGAATCTGTCGTATTTTGTGTAACGCGCGCGAATAATATGAGACTATACCTATCAAGAATGTGAATTAGTCCGGAAAGGAATTGCTCTTTGGAAGCAGGGGAGTGTAGTTTTTCAGTAAGGCGAATGTAATGAAAAAAAATTAAGTGTAAATTAAGCTTTGTGCAAACTGAAAGCAAAGTGTTAGTTGTGCGTGTGGTCTGAGCATCAACTTTTCGAAGATAGTGAAGTTTGATCATCGATTGTAAAACTACGCCTCATAAGGAAACATGAATGGAGAAATGCCCTTTAGGTCAGATGGAGTTATTAAGACTTGACTAGAATGTTTTGTCATTCTATTGACAAACTGGAGAGCAGCTTCCAAGGGTTCCAGTTAATTTTATGATATTTTTCCACGCTTTACCATATAAATAAACAAAAGCTTAATTGTATGACTGTTTGTGTTAACTTATTTCTGGAAGGAGATTCTTTTTTCTTTGCGGGTATTGCGTAAGTGTCTCTGCTTACGTGTCCGCCACACGTTTTTGGCCCTTTAGACAGGAGTATGATTGAATACAAATAGTCATACTATCTTGAACATTTTTTTTTTTGTTAGATCATTTACCGGTTGGAAACCTTGCTACAGTAGATGGCAGCTCATCATCATCATCAATTTTAAGGTATGAATGTATTTTGTACCATATTTACACTAAATGTGGATAATCTTTGAGTTTCTTAACAGAGATCTTTTGGCGTCAACAGAAAGATTTCAACCCCCATTATATGTGAAAAATATAAAAAGAGTGATTAAACTAATTTTATCACTCATTTTTTTTTTTATTTTAAATAAAATCGCTTGAGCCACTATTGGTACACGTGTTCCAGTAGTTGCGCTAGTGCTTCAGTAGAAGTCGTTCGGGAGTGATACAAGGAATTTTGAACAAAATGGTAAATTTGTATATAGGTTTAACATTTTTCCCTCGGAACAACAATTAATATCTTTCGAATGAAGCATAAAGATCATCTCTAGGGCTTTTCTCCATGTTTATACATCCATTTTAAAAACTGCTTCCATCCGTTGATGCACTACTGGAACACGACGACAACAACTGGTGCAAAGGAGCAAATTTTTTATTTATTTACATGACTTTTTTGATAAAATTGTACAAAGCTGAAATTTGGCAAATCAATTAAACTGGAGGCGATCTATCAACCAAAAACAGCGCATTTTTATCGAAAAATGTACGTTTTATTCCATATTCCAATCTACTGGTACATTACAACCATTAGTACCGGCATCATATAGCTTTTGAACCACTCAATCGATTTTCAATTTGCTTGGACGAAATGGGAGCTAAGAATATTTAACTGCTAGGTGACGCTTGTAATTTTTTTTTTTTTCAAATTTTCAATATGTTGAGGTCCTGATAATCTAGAAGGTTGTTGTTTTCGACAAAGTTGTTAAGGAGATCAAGGGCTGTCTGGCAGTGAAACATTTAACTGAAAATTCATCGTGCTAAAAAAGTTTCCTCAATTACCTGTACCTCCAGTCTTGATGAGCTAGGATGTTGGTGTCTTGGACAAAGTTGTTTAGCAGGTCAAGGGCCATCTGGCTTAAACAAACTGATTGGGAATTCATTTGTTGGGTGCTAGTATCAAATTCTCTTTAATCTTTTGTATCTCGTGATCCTGTTAAGCAAGTCTTCAGGAAAGATGTACAACGGATCAAAAATTATCAATCATATCTAGGGCAGTGAGAAATATAATGCATGGTTGCTCAAATTTTGTAAACTTTTCTGTTAAAGTCTCTTACGTTCCAACAGGTCGTTGTCTTTAGCAAAGGTGTTCAATAGATTAAATATTTTTAAACAACTAAACATAAATCAAGCATAAATTCTACTATTTGTGTCAAGCATAAATGTTACGAATTTGTGAAAACTATTTGGATGTAAGTGTTATAGGCGAAGATGTTGATGCTCAACTTGAACGCCAATATTCAAATGTAGTGCAATCTGAGTTGAAGTAAATGCCTTAGTTATAAAAAACAGCCACTAACTGCACAGACTGTAACTTAATACTAGACAACGAACTAGCATGCTCCAGTGGCAAAGCCGAAAAACATTCTTAACGAAAAGTTTCAATGGTTGAATTGAAAATCGAACCCACATCCCATGACACGATGCGCTTAAATGCCTGGCGACACTAACCGCACGGCCACTAGGCCCACAACATATTATGTTCTTGATAACGAGCCTTGTTGATTTTTTTCTGAGATATGAGTTTTTCAAAACCTCCATGGGTCGTTGTTCCTGTACTCGATTTCGATAATTGGTGACTAGCATACTCTAGCAGATGAATTTTCAACCGCATGTTTCACTGTCAGTTCGCACTTGATCTGTTGAACGACTTTGCCAAAGACACTTATCTTCTAGCTTATCAAGATATCTAGTTTTAGAAAGTTTAAAAGAATGTGTTAGTAGCACCACATAACGGATAGATTCCCAATAAATTTTGTCACTGCCATATAAACCTTGATCTGCTACACAACTTTGTCGAAGACACTAACCTTCTTGCTCATCAGGGTTCTGAGATATCCGTTAAATAGATGGTTTGGCCAGTTGAGGTACCCCAAGACTCCCGGCCATATTCTCAAGTTTTCAAGACCATGAACTAGAAGAGTTTTTCGGGAAGTTCTGAACATTTCAACAAAATTCATTGTGAAACAAAAAAGTTAAGCACATTTTAGTGTTTTTTCAGCATGTGAAGAGTAGCAGTATATATGCTGACTGGATGAAAGTTAAGAATTCTTGGAAGATTTCGTGTGTGCACTTGACGAAACACCGGCTTTAGGACATTTCGTCAAATGACGTTTGATCGAATGCATTTGGTCGAAAGTACATTTGGTCGAAAGGACGTTTGGTCGAATGGCTTTGGAAAATTTATTATGATCGAGTTATGTTTAGTTGAACGGAATCATTTGGTAAAATTGATTATTGTTTCCTAAGTTTCGCAAAGTTGATATGAAAACGTATTCTTTTGAATAATCTGAATTATTAACAGTTGTTCAATAAATAATGGAACATTTTATGTAGTCTTATTTTTAAATTACTTTCACCTTATTACTTGTAACTTGAAGTTATGCCAAAATCTAGGATTTCAACGATAATTAAAATGTTATTTTGAGTAGTTTTTTTTTTAATTTCAATTTATTAATAATTATTAATAATTTATTATTCTTTTAAAATATAATCATTCTTTGAAAAACTTCTCCACAAGTTATGTTATTACTCAACGATGTGAACATAATGTTTTCTTCATTTATTATTCTTTTAAAATATCATCGTTCTTCATAATGAAGATCAGCTCATCTGATGGAAGCGTTCGGAGA
Organism: Aedes aegypti; assembly: GCF_002204515.2. NCBI lineage: Eukaryota > Metazoa > Arthropoda > Insecta > Diptera > Culicidae > Aedes > Aedes aegypti. The sequence continues at coordinate 347,539,775 of NC_035109.1, read as the reverse complement.
GAGTGCTCGGGATTTTTCTTTGAATTCCAAGTCTTGCAGCTCATGGACGTGGATACAAATTTTGACACAATGCTACATACTATTTAGACTCGAGCACTATTCTTTCCACGAATTGTCAGTTCGAAATGAAACGAATGTCCGTTCGACCAAATGTACTTTCGACCAAACGTCATTCGACTAAATGTCATTAGTCCAAATGTCGTTCAATCAAATGTCATAGATTCCGAAACATCTAGATAGGTTTGTTTTATTCGGAGTAGTTCATGGACCTAGTGCAGTCAATGTTTTTCTAACGCCTTGGAAGAGTAAAAGTATTTCTAGAGAAATTCAGCAGCAACCAACAACTTCTACAAGAAATCATAGGGTAATTCTTGATAAAACTCTGTAAAATTTCTTTAAATTTTAACTCAATTTGTTTTTTTTTTTTTTCCTATGGGGATCTCTGAGACTTATCTTTTGTGTACGGGCTAGTCTGAAGAAATTGTGGACATATTAGTGGAAGAATCTGGAAAATAATAACATTGAAACAATTTTGCATGAGCACAACCATTGTTTTGGTGCAAAATGAACGCCTTATGACATTTTGGTACGTGTTTCCGTCTTTGATTTTTTTTTTGACAGCTTGCATATGCCGTTAGAGCTTTTCTGATGAAACTTCCTGGGGTAAAGCAGAGAGGAATAACAGTTAACCCTATTACATTTGCGCTGAGTAAATGTTATTACCATGAAGTATATTGTTTCCGCTCAAAAGAGCAGAAAAATTAATTGTTTAAATTCAAACGTTTGAACTCTTAATGCCCAAACCACACATTGTAGCAAAAATCCACCACCATCCCCCAACTCACAGCACATAACCACGCAGCTTTAAAAAATGTCCACAATTTGCGCTTAATAACTGTTAGCGCACCCCGAATTGCATCGCTCCGTTCGCCCACGTAAGCGTTAATGTGTGAAAAATGGTCCAACGCTCAACTGGTACTAATTAACAGAGAAGAAAAAAACTTCCCTTTATGAGTTCGGGTCCATACCCCACATCCAATCCAATGGGCAAAGGGTGATTCCGTGAACCAACGACACGCGTAATCGCAAAATGATTGGATTCGGGCTCGTAATCTGATTTCGAATGCTCTCAACCCCCGTGTGGTCTTACGGCTCGGTGTGTGCGCTCCATGGAATCGATTATTCATTAGTCTTCGCTGCGGTAATGATTTGGTTTCATATTTCAACTCTTTTATGCGTGCCTGTCAGCATAACTGTTTAGTATTATTGAAATTTGAATTGTAAATTACGTGCTTTCAATTCACATTTTTAAAGTTTTCCCCTTATTTGCACTGTATGAGAAAGTTGGTGCCCAGATAGCAGTAGCTGTAAACGCGCAGCTATTCAGCAAAACCAAGCTGAAGATCGTGGGTTCGAATTCCACCGTTTCTTGGTTTCCCATAACTGCGGAAGTGCTAATAAGAACACTAAGCTAAGAAGCAGGCCCTACTCCAGTTTGAACGTAACGCCAGAAAGAAGAAAGAATTGTTGTTAGTACGTTAGTTCGACTAATTTGCAATGATTAATTCCGCAAAACAGCTTTCACTCGCGGTAACGATGACTTAATTTGCATGCTAATGGCTGGAGCAACAGAGTGCATTCCTTTTCCAAATGGACATAAAAATCCGTTAAACGACCACTCAAGCGATCCCTTGAAGTGAAAAATTGAACAAGAAAAGCTTCTCCGTAAAGCAACTGAACATAATTTATACATTGACAACGATTTGGAAAGAAAACTGCATTTTCTCTTTGCTGGAAAATTGGTCTGATTGTTCTACACCAATTGCCTCACAAAGACTGACTACCAACGAGTTGTGTTACGATACGACTCACTCAGACAAAGGAGAGAAAACTAAAGCCATTTTGATTTTCTCGGTCCATCAGCAGCCATTATTGCACTTTGGTGCAAAGTTCATAATTTTGTTCAGTAAGCTATCAGATTCCAGCGTGGAGCGGGAGGAATTTGCCACAATGTAACAGCTTGGACGAGTTAGCAGATGAGGTAGGAAGAAAGCACTCAGATAATATTTTACCTCCTTCCATTTGACTGCGGAGAAAAATGCAGGATAGAGTTAAATATGCAATTTTAATTCTGATGCATTTTTTTCGATTCAAATTAATGTAAAGACAAGAAGACAAGAAGACAAGAAGACAAGAAGACAAGAAGACAAGAAGACAAGAAGACAAGAAAGACAAGAAGACAAGAAGGACAAGAAGACAAGAAGACCAATCCAAATCCAATCCAAGACCAATCCAAATCCAATCCAAATCCCAATCCAAATCCAATCCAAATCCAATCCAAATCCAATCCAAATCCAATCCAAATCCAATCCAAATCCAATCCAATCCAATCCAAATCCAATCCAAATCCAATCCAAATCCAATCCAAATCCAATCCAAATCCAATCCAAATCCAATCCCAAATCCAATCCAAATCCAATCCAAATCCAATCCAAATCCAATCCAAATCCAATCCAAATCCAATCCAAATCCAATCCAAAATCCAATCCAAAATCCAATCCAAATCCAATCCAAATCCAATCCAAATCCAATCCCAAATCCAATCCAAATCCAATCCAAATCCAATCCAAATCCAATCCAAATCCAATCCAAATCCAATCCAAATCCAATCCAAATCCAATCCAAATCCAATCCAAATCCAATCCAAATCCAATCCAAATCCAATCCAAATCCAATCCAAATCCAATCCAAATCCAATCCAAATCCAATCCAAATCCAATCCAAATCCAATCCAAATCCAATCCAAATCCAATCCAAATCCAATCCAAATCCAATCCAAATCCAATCCAAATCCAATCCAATCCAATCCAAATCCAATCCAAATCCAATCCAAATCCAATCCAAATCCAATCCAAATCCAATCCAAATCCAATCCAAATCCAATCCAAATCCAATCCAAATCCAATCCAAATCCAATCCAAATCCAATCCAAATCCAATCCAAATCCAATCCAAATCCAATCCAATCCAATCCATCCAATCCAATCCAAATCCAATCCAAATCCAATCAAATCCAATCCAAATCCAATCCAAATCCAATCCAAATCCAATCCAAATCCAATCAAATCCAATCCAAATCCAATCCAAATCCAATCCAAATCCAATCCAAATCCAATCCAATCCAATCCAAATCCAATCCAAATCCAATCCAAATCCAATCCAAATCCAATCCAAATCCAATCCAAATCCAATCCAAATCCAATCCAAATCAATCCAAATCCAATCAAATCCAATCCAAATCCAATCCAAATCCAATCCAAATCCAATCCAAATCCAACCAATCCAATCCAAATCCAATCCAAATCCAATCCAATCCAATCCAAATCCAATCAAATCCAATCCAAATCCATCCAACCAAATCCAATCCAAATCCAATCCAAATCCAATCCAAATCCAATCAAATCCAATCCAAATCCAATCCAAATCCATCATCCAAATCCAATCCAAATCCAATCCAAATCCAATCCAAATCCAATCCAAATCCAATCCAAATCCAATCCAAATCCAATCCAATCCAATCCAAATCCAATCCAAATCCAATCCAAATCCAATCCAAATCCAATCCAAATCCAATCCAAATCCAATCCAAATCCAATCCAAATCAATCCAAATCCAATCCAAATCCAATCCAAATCCAATCCAAATCCAATCCAAATCCAATCCAAATCCAATCCAAATCCAATCCAAATCCAATCCAAATCCAATCCAAATCCAATCCAAATCCAATCCAAATCCAATCCAAATCCAATCCAAATCCAATCCAAATCCAATCCAAATCCAATCCAAATCCAATCCAATCATCCAATCCAATCCACCAATCCAAATCCAATCCAAATCCAATCCAAATCCAATCCAAATCCAATCCAAATCCAATCCAAATCCAATCCAAATCCAATCCAAATCCAATCCAAATCCAATCAAATCCAATCCAAATCCAATCCAAATCCAATCCAAATCCAATCCAAATCCAATCCAAATCCAATCCAAATCCAATCAAATCCAATCCAAATCCAATCCAAATCCAATCCAAATCCAATCCAAATCCAATCCAAAATCCAATCCAAATCCAATCCAAATCCAATCCAAATCCAATCCAAATCCAATCCAAATCCAATCCAAATCCAATCCAAATCCAATCCAAATCCAATCCAAATCCAATCCAAATCCAATCCAAATCCAATCCAAATCCAATCCAAATCCAATCCAAATCCAATCCAAATCCAATCCAAATCCAATCCAAATCCAATCCAAATCCAATCCAAATCCAATCCAAATCCAATCCAAATCCAATCCAAATCCAATCCAAATCCAATCCAAATCCAATCCAAATCCAATCCAAATCCAATCAAATCCAATCCAAATCCAATCAATCCAACCAAATCCAATCCAAATCCAATCCAAATCCAATCCAATCCAATCCAATCCAAATCCAATCCAAATCCAATCCAAATCCAATCCAAATCCAATCCAAATCCAATCCAAATCCAATCCAAATCCAATCCAAATCCAATCCAAATCCAATCCAAATCCAATCCAAATCCAATCCAAATCCAATCCAAATCCAATCCAAATCCAATCCAAATCCCAATCCAAATCCAATCCAAATCCAATCCAAATCCAATCCAAATCCAATCCAAATCCAAATCCAATCCAAATCCAATCCAAATCCAATCCAAATCCAATCCAAATCCAATCCAAATCCAATCCAAATCCAATCCAAATCCAATCCAAATCCAATCCAAATCCAAAATCCAATCCAAATCCAATCCAAATCCAAATCCAAATCCAAATCCAATCCAAATCCTTGGATTGGATCCAATCCAAATCCAATCCAAATCCAATCCAAATCCAATCCAAATCCAATCCAAATCCAATCCAAATCCAATCCAAATCCAATCCAAATCCAATCCAAATCCAATCCATTTGGATGCATATGAGTTTTCAAATGGTTTTTCATGAACCTGGCTTATCTGACCTCAATTTCTGTTTGCTTCACACCAATTCATGATTCCAAGCATATTCCCAACAATTCAATGCAAGTTTCAAGAACATCATAGACGGCAGTCTATGGGTTTACCATACATGCTTTCGAATCCCCAGTCACATTCGCTGCTCGGCACATTACAACAGAAGCGCTCCTCCCGTTTGAAACGGATGTCGTTCATCTCCACTGTGCAAGTGCAATTTTTATTGTGACACCCGGACTGTTCGAAAGTTGGTACCGTAAAACGGGGTGTCTTTGACAATTTGGATTACTTTGATAGTGGGAGACCCACAATCTACTATTTAATATAATTAAATTTCAGTTAATAAGTTAAGCTAAATGAATGCAAAAGTTAAGAGTATTTTATTAGCTCTCTAGTAGATTAGATCCTACATTATTTCTACAAATTAAGACCATTTAAAATTATAGTAAGAAATGTTCATGTTATGTTAAACACCTAGAAGTATGCAACGTGATTTTGTTTGAAATATTGAAATATATCAACCGTTATACATTTTGTTGGAGATAAATAACAGTGTTTTTCATGTTTAACTTTTGCAGGTGATCTACACATTCTGTAATTTAATTACCAAATTTTAATTCATGCTTTCTATAAACACTTGTCTATACAGTTCTAACAATGATGTCAATCAGTGTATTAGTTGTGGATTTTCATATACTTACAAACCCATTGTCAAAGTTACCCTCAAAAAAAAAGATTTTCTTCTTAAAAACTATACAACCCACCCCCAATGAACGGTACCTCCAACTCCTGGCCAAATGATATGGGCGTGCTCGCTGGAGCTCCATCCCCAGTAGCGATGCCTGGCCGAGTTAAGCTGATCTGGGGATTTAAATAAAATATTAAACGATATGAATATTGCATTGCCGTCACGCTAAGAAAAAGAAAAAGAGCCGCGAAGAGACAACTTGGCATGATGGTTCGTTTACTGTAAGCATGGTTAAAGTGATCCATTGTAGAAACATTCCTGCTTGGTTTGTTGGAAGAAAATCATGACACGGCTCACGGCTTTGACGGTGGATTTAAGTACACTACTAACTGTTATACTCGGCAACAGTGGGATTTCCCACGCGATGGCACTGTACGTGATCCAATTCAAGCGTCAGCTTTGGTTGATATGAGAATAAAGTGGATTTGAATTCATGATTTCGTTCGGTGAGGGAAATCTTCTGAGGTTTCAGGGCGTAAAACAAAATGAACATCTCGAAATCGCAAAATAGTTTTGAGAGAAACTGACTTATCAATAATTTTCTATAGGCATTTCAATTCTGTTAAGTTGTTTAAGATTGTTAATGATTCTCAGAATTCAAAACGAAATTGATTCGTTTCCCGCTCTCTCGTTTCATCTTTAGCAAGCTTCGAAAACCTGGCGAGCACCAAAGGAACGCTTCCCACCTTCCCAATCCGTGGAACCTAATTAATCAATTAAAAAACTTTCTCTTCCGAAGTAACCGGAAAAGTTCGTCACTGTTGTAAGATTTTGTCGGCCAGACGTAAGACCTGCCAGGAAACAGCTGTAAACATTTCCGCGATGATACTTTTCAATGTTGGTTTTAATTAAAGCAGAAGTGAATCGACATAAAGTACCGAAGAATCTGTCCCATTCAAGGGCTTCTTTGGAAAGTTTTTATATGCTATTGCGATGACCTTTCAGAAAATTACTTTTCATTTTCAGTTTATGATAAGCTCTTTTCTTCTTGTCTTCTTGTCTTCTTGTCTTCTTGTCTTCTTGTCTTCTTGTCTTCTTGTCTTCTTGTCTTCTTGTCTTCTTGTCTTCTTGTCTTCTTGTCTTCTTGTCTTCTTGTCTTCTTGTCTTCTTGTCTTCTTGTCTTCTTGTCTTCTTGTCTTCTTGTCTTCTTGTCTTCTTGTCTTCTTGTCTTCTTGTCTTCTTGTCTTCTTGTCTTCTTGTCTTCTTGTCTTCTTGTCTTCTTGTCTTCTTGTCTTCTTGTCTTCTTGTCTTCTTGTCTTCTTGTCTTCTTGTCTTCTTGTCTTCTTGTCTTCTTGTCTTCTTGTCTTCTTGTCTTCTTGTCTTCTTGTCTTCTTGTCTTCTTGTCTTCTTGTCTTCTTGTCTTCTTGTCTTCTTGTCTTCTTGTCTTCTTGTCTTCTTGTCTTCTTGTCTTCTTGTCTTCTTGTCTTCTTGTCTTCTTGTCTTCTTGTCTTCTTGTCTTCTTGTCTTCTTGTCTTCTTGTCTTCTTGTCTTCTTGTCTTCTTGTCTTCTTGTCTTCTTGTCTTCTTGTCTTCTTGTCTTCTTGTCTTCTTGTCTTCTTGTCTTCTTGTCTTCTTGTCTTCTTGTCTTCTTGTCTTCTTGTCTTCTTGTCTTCTTGTCTTCTTGTCTTCTTGTCTTCTTGTCTTCTTGTATTCTTGTCTTCTTTTTTAAATAAAACAATTGTCCTAGTTTTCTATTTCTTCGAAACGACTATGCGACAACAAGAGCACTCTAAAACTTCATCATCGCAAATAGCGGTCGCTCTTCAAAGCTGGAAAAGGCGAAGGTTCGTACATGACTTGTTTCCGAATGAATTGATCAAAAGGTAGCCCAATTGACACTTTCCTTCCTGACGAGCAGTATATTGCAATTCGAATCTTCAAGCAGTTTCGTAAGGTACCATCGTATGTTCCAACAAAACCATCCAATTCGGTCCGGTCCACGTTGTCAAACGTTTGACCCTAATTGTTGGTAATCGAATTGAATTCCGTGCCGACCCGTTATTTCCACACGGAAGGCAATCGGATTACGATTCGCATTCCGCCCCAATTCGGTTGCAGAGGCTTTAAATTAACGCCAAATCCCAACCCGAATCCGGATGGATAAAGTCCCAGAGATTGCAAACAGTGAATCTGCGGTCAAACAGCTGGACTGGTTTCTGCGGCTAACCGCAAGTGCAGTTGAAATGAAATATGATACGTGATTATTATGTGCTGCATTAAATGGTTTAGTATTAAGAATTGCCGGTCATTGTTGCTACCGGCTACGGTTGCATTGCTGTGGTGGGAAAAAATTGTATAAAATTAATTATCATGCAGTGCCATGGATCAAACCTAATTGGGTTTTGCGGGTTGGCAAATTTAACGTTATTAGCAATAATAGGACACTTACTTATAAGAAGTAAACATACAAATAAAAGTCTCGAGAATGTCCACTAGTAAATCCATCATCCTTCAGATCATTTTCATTAAACACTAACTGATATATTCGTTGCCGCATGTGGTCGTATACGCTATGATATGTTGGAAAACTTGGTCCTTTGCCATCGCAGTTTTTCACCGTTCATTGTCTCCGTTACAAAAGACCCAAGCAAAGAAAGCTTGTGACTATGACTCGTAACGGAGATATGCGGGAAAAAGGAACGAGTTTCGATCAAATTCAATTTAAAGTTTGTTCTTTATCGGATAACGAAGGAACGCGGAGAGTGCAATCCTCAACTTTCGCAAGCAGGATGGCTGATTTATGTTCCGGTCTGACGGGAAGGCTTCAAAGCTAAGCTGAAGGTGTCTGAAACCGATTCCTGGACGTAATGAAAATTTCCTTGACTTCTCTGGGCATAAAGTATCATCGTACCTGTCACATGATACGAATTCAAAAATGACAAGTTCGGCAATGAAAGCTCTCAGTTAATAATTGTGGAAGTACTCATTGAACACTAAGCTGCGAAGCAGGGTCTGTCTCAGAGGGAGCATAAAGTAAAGATAAAGAAAAAGAACCCCCTAGAGGTTTGGTGCATGGGTATTTGGAAAGAAAGGTCATTAGAAGACTCGTTTCATGGGCTCTGTTGGATTGCAAACTGATCCGGATAGTATTAATTGAATTATAACAACTCTATCACCTCTTTGGAAAAGAAACGTGCCGAATGTGGATCCTTATCAGGATGACACTGAACATTAAATAGCCACGTTGATACCGAGCAAATCAATGCCAGTGGCAATTTTATCCAGCGGGAATGAAACTTCATCCTTCACTAAATCCATTACTATACCGAGCATATCCGTAGATAAGTACGTGCCCTCAATGAATGCGACTAATTTCAAACTTTTCCCCACCGAATCGGTATTTGGAACACGTTCTGCTACTTTCCCCGTAGACTTTTGTAATGAAAACGCAATCCAATGTTGGCCATGGGAAAGGAAGCCACGCTAATCAGTGCTTGGGACGAGAGCTATCAATCATGAAAATTACTCAATTTGTGGTCAACTTTATCTGTCACGAAATCTCCCCGAGTGTCTTTCCACTTCATCCTGAACGGGGCTAACATGCAGCCACAGTGAATTGCCACGTTAAAAAGTCATATCCATTACACCGTCGAAGTGCGCCCTGGGTTGATCGCTATCGGAAGGCGCCCCCGGTCCCTGGTCGGATCCCCACGATGATAATAATAATTAAACATGAACATTTGACGCTGATTGCTTAATTTGCCTACTTGTTCCGTCCCCGGCTGAACGTTGCCATCACTGTGTCAGGTTGCTAGCTAGTTGGGGTGAAGTCAGCAATTGCTACTTGTGAGCCGGTAGTTTGAATCTTTCAGTCGAAGTGTAGCGGTCGTGTCTTGGATTGAGAAGGAGGCCCCAAACCACGGGATGGAAGCCGGATGTGTGGTGGTTTCCCTCGCTCAAGTTTGAGTTGGTTTTAGCGGATTGGTTTGTGGCACGCGAATCGTATCAAGATAGAGAGCTTGGAGAGAAAGCTTTAGTGGCTGCCGAATGAATATGTTTAAAGTGGATTTAAAATTCCAAGAAATGATTTATTTCAGAGTGCCTATTACTAAGAGCCATTTCATCGGCATACATGATGAAAGTTTACAGAATCTAGCTTATGTCTTGGGTGCAAACAATGATTCTTACATTATTGATTCATCAAAGATACTTGATAAAAAACGTCCTTAGTACAGTCTGTACTGAATCTAACAGAGTTTGAAATAATATGGATTGACATGTTAAAAAAATATTGTCATGGGGCTAAGGAATTTCGGTTTGAAGTAATGAAAAAATATTATATTTATCAAGATCTTAACGTGAATACACTTTTACAAGGGAGTGGCCAATGTCGCATTAAGACGTTTCGCATACGGACGTTTAGCATAATGAACGTTTCGCATAAAGCAGTTCCATACAAGAAGAGGTAGCGTTTTAAAGGCAGTTAATTATCATAATACAAAATGTCCATTATGGGCATTTTTTTAAATTATCGGACAGGTTTGGGCCAGAGGTTCTCCGATTTGCATGAAATTTTCACCAGAGGTAGATCTCGTGGATACATGACCAAAAGTGAAATTCAAAAAAATTATAGTGGCCTATTTTCCCGGAAAACTCTACATGAATTTTCACGATTTCCCTATATACCTTAAACTTTAAAAATTCATATCTCCTGAACTATGCATCGTAGAACAAAAGTTTTTCAGTAAAATCGAAAGGAAATTTCCTCAGCAATCTATCAAACCAATGACCACCCGCGCGCTTCCCTTAGTAAAATGTGTTCTATTGTGGCCCTTATAACCGTGCGTTAACGGCGGCAGTAATTTACACGCATTGTAAGTGTAACGCAGTAAACCATCCTTCCCTTTCCAGTCAGAAGAAGCTTCTCGTCAATCGGAGCACTCTCCATTGGTCTGTTGGGTGTTTTGTATGTCCTTTATACGTAACCTTTACTATTGATACTAACAGTCTTTAATTGAAAACGATCCTAACATTTAATAATATTGGTAATGATATAGGTAATAGGTACTGACCCTCACTATCATATAGTTGCCAAGAAAAAAGGATAATTATGCAAACATAAAATGCTATTCGTAATTTACTTGCTTTTTCAAATTTTGTACAATTTATCGAATAATTAGATAATGAACTAAAAGCGCGCGAATAAATTTTCAGTTTTGTTTTCTAAACAAAATGATATGTTTGATATAAATGCTGATTGTTGCTTGGAAGAATATATGTATATGTATATAATATCAATCAACCGTATAATATTCAAGGACGCCATCTATTGTTCCATTGTTGGCTGTTGTGGAATATTCCACTGCCAGTCAGCGTGCAGCCTCTACAGTTGGCGCCAACCCAACAGTGCGCCTAACTGTATTGAATGTTTTGTCAGTCCGCATTGTGCGCCAATTTACTTGTAAGAATGTATTTTCTCTCGTTTTCCCACCGAGTAGGCATGCTGTCTCTCAGTGGCAATAAATCTATTAAAGTGAAAGTCGTTCGTTTGATTTGTCGTCCGTTGTATCGTAAAAGACACAATGTAGGAAAGGCCGAAACAATATATTTGCAAGAGTGGATCTTGAGATTTGATCCTTCAAACGTTAGCATAACGATTGATTGTAACAAGAACTTCCCGTGCGGCTCTCATAGAGGCTGTTAGCTTTAATACTAAATAACGTTGCTGATGAAAGGCACACAAAACACCCAACAGACCAATGAAGAGTGCTCCGATTGACGAAAAGCTTATTCTGACTGGAAAGGAAAGGATGGTTTACTGCGTTACACTTACAATGCGTGTAAATTACTGCCGCCGTTAACGCACGGTTATGAGGGCCACAATAGAACACATATTCCTATGGGAAGCGTGCGGGTGGTCATTAGTTTTTCAGTTCTGTTGTCTAAACGGTAAAAGATACCACTTTGACGTCTATGGACGAAAGTTAGAGTATGGATTGATGAAACAAAAAATATTTTTTTGAAATTTTTTCATGATACAGACGATAGTTTTTCTGCTATTTTTCCGACAGTTTCTTCCATGGTGAAAAATTTTCTGGGAAATGTTTTTCTTTTTATATTTTTGATAGATTGCTGAGAAAATTTCCTTTCGATTTCACTAAAAAACTTTTGTCCTACGATGCATAGTTCAGGAGATATGAATTTTTAAAGTTTAAGGTATATAGGGAAATCGTGAAAATTTATCTAGAGTTTCGCGGGAAAAAAGGCCACTATAATTTTTTTGAATTTCACTTTTGGTCATGTATCCACGAGCTCTACCTCTGGTGAAAATTTCATCCAAATCGGAGAACCTCTGGCCCAAATCGTCCGGTAATAAAAAAAAATCCCCTTATGCCAAACGTCCGTATGCGAAACGTCTATATGGGAAATGTCAATAGAAATATTAGTAGTAGAACGCTAGTGGCGTTGTTGTCAGAAAACTGATTTCAATTATTATTACCTTAAATTATGAATTTTCACCGTTTGTTCTATACTATGTCGTTGTTTTGGTTTTGAAAATTAATCTGACACTTCGAGGCCTGGTACTCACGCTGTCAGTTCGTGACAAACTAGATGTTGGTAACACGAACAGCAGCGACATTAGCATTCTTAGGTTAATGCTTCTACTGAAATGTCCCTCTCCAACTTCCAACTATTCATCACCAAATACCATTTCGCTACCCCTAGCACGTCCGGACCCACGTTGTCCACCAGCAATCATGTACTTTGTCATTGTGGTATTCTCCCATCCACTGTCTTCCTCTTGAAAGGCATGTATGCCTCTTCCATCGCCCGACGGTCAATCCCTATGATGTCGATTAATTTCATTTATTTAGTTAACATCTAAACAGATAACACTGAATCAACAATTTCACGCCACAATACTCGGTTCGTGGCCGCATCGTTCCATCCTCGGTTCTGCCCCACGCTCGCCAAATCGATGCGCACTTCAGCAAGGATCCAAGGTGGACGAATTCGTCGACCACCTCGAACGTATCCCCGTCTATCGTAACACTGCTACCTAAGCGAGCCCTGTCGCGCTCGGCCCCTCCAGCTAATATGTACTTTATCTTGGCCGCATTCACAATTCAACTGTTGCTACCTCGCGTTTCAGGCGGGTGTACAGGTCTGCAACCTTTTCAAATGTTCGCCCGACGATGTCCATATCATCCGCGAAGCAAACAAATTGACTGAATCTCGTAAAAATCGTAGCCCGGCTGTTGAGCCCGGCTCTCCACATAACACCTTCTAGCGCAATATTGAACAACAGGCACGAAAGTCCATCACATTGTCGTAGTCCCCGTCGGGATCCAAACGAACTGGAGTGTTCGCCTGAAACCTTCACACAATTTTGCACACTTTCCATCGTCGCTCTTATCAGTCTCGTGAGCTTCCCGGGAAAGCTGTTCTCGTCCATGATTTTCCACAGCTCTATGCGGTCGATACTTATAACAAATTAGAGGTTCATGCAACTTACCTTAACCTCAGGGGCTGCCTACTCTGCCACTCGTGAGAAACTTTACGTTGCGCCCGCGCCGCCGCTCCGCTCGCAGCGATGTCACCGCCGCCGGTGGATGATTGGGCGTCGAATACGGGCACCGGGACGCGGTCTCAGCGACCACCACACATTTAGGGCACTCGCGGAAATTCTTGGCGCGAAACGTGGGTCACTCGCGTCACAGTTAAAGGGGCGGAGTTTGGGCTGTTTAACATACCACTTCGTATCTCGGTTTCGGAGGTAGTTTTAACGACTCCTCTGAAGGATTATTGCCCTCGGGGGACACAGTCTGCTCCCGGTTATCGACCACACACCCGAAACTTTGGGAAGGACATGAATTATCACACTTCGACCGATTTTCTACGATCCGCACACCTTGCTGGTAGAATCTTAATTGGCCCAGCAATCGAGCTCGAGCTCTAACAAACCCCCTGCTATGGGCCTTTTCTCTCCCACTCTCTCGCATTTCCTGCTAACCACGTATACCAACCATATCGTGGTTGTGGCAGCTGGTAACCAGCGACGTTGGTAGCGGACGGCGTGTCAATGGGCGGTTTTATTTTTAATAAGTTTATATAATACAAAAACCTAACTCCTAAACACGCAATACTATTACAATTTTATTAAATTATTTTAATTTATATTAATGGGACATTGACAAATGTTACATTTCCCCCAAGGCACAATAAAAAAAAAGATTTTTTTTTTTCTGGACCAACACAAAAATCAAACAACAAAATAATATATTAAAGCACCAAAATGAACAACCAGATAACAAAATAAAGAAATATGAAATAAACTTATGTGCAAACTACAAACGGAATCAAATTTAAGTTGATCAAATTCGGTCTAATGTCTGGATTTAGAGAATGCTCGATTCGGGTACGCGCAATGTGGGGGACCCCCGTGATCTAGCAACGCCATCACGGTGAGTCCAATGTTGGGTTTATCGAACTCCTCGAACATTCGTATCTCTCTGCCTTAGGCAAGAGTGGTGCTGGTTGACTATTTATCTTCGTCCCACCTAAATAGATAAGTTACAGCAACCTCCAGTTACTGGCAATGGTGGAAAACTTTCCGCAAGTGGATCGAACTGCTCTTTTCTTTTATTACTGTCCCGTTCACAATAGAAACCTTAAACCATTCATAAGCCATACTCCCCTTGGTTTTGATCGTTCAGAAATTCCCTATTTTGGCCATCTTTTCATTCAAAAGACACATTAGGTTTTCCTCACGATCAGTTAGTGTTAGAATTGGAATAAAATTTATTTTTGTATCGGCCGGCCGGTAAAATTTTAATATCCGTCTGGTAAGACGGGAAAAAGATCTCCTATGCTTGTCTCTAATTCACCCTACTCCCACTGAGAGGTACAATAGACGTCACATAGAAGGCTTGAACCACTCACAGCATGCAAAACCTCTCAGTACACTTGAGAGAGCAGCAGCAGTTGCTGAGTGACTCGGAGAGTGAGCTCACTTACTCTCTGGCTAAAGCATCAAAATTTGAAAATTACAGGAAACAGTTTAGAAAGGAAATAGCTATTGGTTGCAAGCGTAACGGAAGGGATAATTTACGGTTTGATATGCTCTGCTGGCCATGTACCCAGATTCTTCCCTTCAAGATCCTCCAATTCGTAAGAACTAGATCCGTGTTTCACAATCACTTTGCACGGTAAATACATGGGAGCCAGTTTGGCATTGTAATATTCCCCAGCATTTGATTGTTTGAAATTGCGTCGGTACACTTGCTGACCCACTTGAAAGTCGTCCGGCCTCACGCGTTTGCGCAAGTTGTAGCGCTGAGCGCCGGTTGCGTACGCTTTCTTCAGATTCTTTCAGATTCTCCGTGCGATCTCGTGCTTCCTCGTTACGAAGAACGGAGTGAATCCAGTTGCTGAGTGCATTGTGTTATTAAAAACATGTTCTATGTCAGCGATTTTTGAGTCCCAGCCTCTCTGGTCTTTCCGGCAGTATGTTCGCACTGCGGCGTTGATGGACCGGTTGAGTCTTTCTACCGGATTTCCTTGGCTATGGTGGCGAAATGTGGTCCAATGCTTTATTCCGTGTTGTTCCAATAATGCCTTAAAGTCCTTCGAAAGGAATGTTGACGCATTATCAGTCAACACGATTTCGGGTATGGAGTTTCTCAGAAACCATCCTTCCCGGAGAATCTTACAGAGGTTTCCGGCTTCGATCCTTCGCACTGGGTGAAGCTGACACCACTTGCTGAATAGATCCTGGATCACCAGTAGATAGATGTTTCCCGATTTGCTCTTGGGCAGCGGGCCTATGTAATCCAAGGCAATTATCTGCCAGGGATGGTCCGCTAGCTTCTGTTTGCCCATTACTGGTACCGTTGGGACAGTCGCTGGTTTGCTTTCCTTACAAATGGCGCATTTTTGAATGCATTTCCGGATCTCGGACGACATATGTGGCCAATAGTAACGAAGTTGTAGACGGTTCAGCGTCTTCTCTACTCCTAGGTGAAAGCATCCCTCATGTTCTTGCTCAATTATACGCTGTCGGTTTCCAGGCGGCGGGATCATCTTCCACTCAAACCGTACATCGTAAGGTTCCTCATCGACCGGTACATACTTCCACAACTGTCCGTCCTCGTAACGGAAATCTGAGTATTTATCCGGCTCTTCCTCCACCTTAACGATCAGGTCCTCGTACGATGATATTCCTGGCTTGGAAGCTCGAATAGCGCAAATGCTGCGGGACAATGCGTCCGGCACTATATTGTCGACACCTCGGCGGTGGACAATGGTCATATCCAGATGCTGCAACTCCAAGCTCCAGCGACTAAGTCGTGACGACGGACGCCACTTGTTGTTGCGGATGTATTGGAGCGCCGAAGCATCTGTTATTAGGGTAAAGTGACTACCTTCGATGTAGCCCCTGAATTTTTCTACCGAAATGAGTACAGCGAGTGCCTCTTTTTCGGTAGTAATTTTGCTGAGCCGCATTAAGTTTCTGGGAAACAAAGCTGATGACTTTCTCCGACCCGTCCTGAATTTGAGTGAGTACACCCGCTACGGCGCGATCACTCGCATCCGTTTGCACTATGAACTCCTTCTCAAAATCGGGATTTGATAGAATGGGAGCGGTGATCAACCGCTCTTTGATCGTTCGGAAGGCTTCCTCCGCTTCTTTAGACCAACGCACGTTCTTGGGCTTTCCGGCCAACAGATCCGAGATCGGCGCCGAGAGGGTGCTGAAGTCGGGTATAAAACGCCGGTAATAATTAACCATTCCGAGAAAGCGTCGGACTTGACGGATGGTTCGGGGAGCTTCAAAATCCAGGATGCCCTGAACTTTTGACGGGTCAGGACGGAGACCATCACAGGACAAAAGATATCCCAGAAACGGAACTTCGGATCGGCAAAACTTGGACTTTTCGAGGTTAATCGATAGATTAGCATCGCTTAACCTTCGTGTTACTTCTTCTAAAAGACGGATATGGTCCTCGAAGTTGTCGCTGGCCACAATGATGTCGTCTAGATAGACAAACACCCACGGCTCCAGCTCTCCAGCTCCGAGGATCTTATCCATCAGTCTGGACAAAGTTGCAGGGCTATTGGTGAGGCCGAACGGGAGGCGCGTGTATTGAAACATTCCGCGACCTTGTATACAGAACGCTGTTAACGGCTTCGATTCTTCGCTCAAAGCAATTTGAAGAAATGCATCCTTCAAGTCGATTGTACTCAGATATCGAGTTTTGCCCAATCGTCCTAAAATACGACTGACGTGCGCTAACGGATAACTGTCTCGTTTGGTCCGAGCATTAAGCTTTCGCGCGTCCAGACATAAACGTACAGTACCATTAGGTTTTTTAATCGGAACTGCATTGAGAGCCCATTCCGAAGACGACTCTTCAATAATTCCGAGGCGAAGTAGACGGTCTATCTCCTCGTTCAAAGCCTTGTGTATAGCGGGTGAATACGGGAATGGAGATACCCGTATAGGTGGAGAATCTTTATATTCATCCGTCAGTTGTATAAAATGTTGGACTAGTGAGGTAACCTCGAGCTGGTCTGACATAGCCGGCTTGAATTTCTGCTTAACAATTTCCAGTGCCGCTTCCTGCTCGGAGCTGAGCTCAACGAAGTCAGGTGGGTTACTGTCTGAGTTTTCCTCATAATCTACGAGGAACAGAATATCTGTGCCTTGTGAGATGTGGAGGTTGAAAGCAGAGAAGAAATCCATCCCGGCAATGCAATCAACGGGAAGGTCTTCAACAATGGTAGTCTCTAAAACTTTAATTTGATCCCTGAAATCGAAAGGAAGGTAAATGCATCCTACCACATTCAGTGCATCACCAGAGGCACTGGTTAGTGTAAGATTGCTTGGGAAAATCTTGGTTTTAGGACCTGTCCAAAGAGAAGCAACTTTAGCAGAAACCAAAGTTTTCTGACTACCGCAATCCAGAAGAGTGCGAACAGAAATTCCAAAAATTTTGGGTTTAATATACGGTCTATTGTCGTGAAGGACTGAAAGAACCGTCGACGGTGGGACGTCCGACGCCGGTACGCCCCGATCAATTGCTAACTCTTCATATCCGAGTTCGCCAAGCGACTCATCAATGGAGAGGTTTGCCAATTGATCTGAATTCGTGGAATTGACTATTTGGAAGGACCGTTGTCCTTCCGACGTTGTCCGTTTTTTGAACAAAATGGGCAGCGGTGGGTAGGAAACCCTTGAAACCCGCACACTTGACAATGAACTTTGTACGGTTGTGAGCACTGGTCGGTCAGGTGTTGCTGACTCCGGCAATTGAAACAGATGAACTTGTCGTTCAATGGAATGTGGGTGCGAATCTGGGTTTCCACTCCCTTACTGACGTCTTTAGAGGGTGGGCTGTCCGGTGACTCCGAATCGCTGGATCCGTTCTTCTCCGATCTTGGATTGGACTGCGATTTTCCATCCTGTTGGAAACGCTGGTCTTTCCGGACCGGAGGTTTACCTGGTGGATTGTTCGCGCTGGATCCTGGATTGGATTTATTAGTTTGGTTCCAAGGTTGGTTTTTTCCTTGGTTGGAACCTTTTTGGAATGGTTGAGAAGACTGTCCTCCCTTACGGTTTTGATTATATGGAAGCTTTCCGGTTGCTTCAATAGCATTGGTTTGTACCTGAGGTTTCGAGAAAAGGTACGTATTTGTCGCATCGACGTCCTGTCCGGCCATTTGTAAAGAAAACAAATCATGGAATTCTCTCCCGATTAGAGCTCGTTTGTATTCAGCGCGCATGTTTCGGCGCACCGCTTGTACAACTTCAACTTCCGAAACTGGAGTCGATAAGCTCTTAAACTTTTTCTCCACATCTAAGAAAAACTCCAAAAACAATTCGTTTTTCTGCTGTCGCCTTTGGTGAATTTCCATCAGCAGGTAATGATCCAGATCTGGATGCCTTAATGTTGCTTTCAAACTATCGATCAACTCCGAATAGGTTGTGAATCGATGTTTGTTGCTCGTGAACCACATCTTCGCCTTGCCAGTTAAAAGGTTACCGAAGGATCTCAGTAACTCTGGCTCTGAAATCTGCTCTGATTTGGTCCAATCATTTACCTCCCAAAGGAAGCTATTTAGTCCGGTACCTCGGTCATCACCAGCGTACTTCATCGGCCATTTTACTACCGGTATAGTTTTGGCACGATTGGCTACCGGGTTGAAGTCGAAGTCTTGGTAAGGATTCAGAGGAGGTGTTGGAGCGGGAGTATATGGTCTACCGCTCTGAAAAGAAGCGTTATTTGGGATTGAACTGCGGAAGTCGCTAGTTCGGTTGTTGGTAGGGTTCGGGTTCGAAGTTTGAACAGGTGTCCTACGCAAATCTAAACCAAGCAGATCGGCTAAAGGTGGTTCAGATCTTGGAGGACGGACATCTGTTGGACGATACATAGATTGGGTTTGTGTTGGGAAATTCGATCCTGAAAAAGGATTGAATGATTGACCCTGTGGTGGAGCAAAAGTCTGAGTTGTGCTCATGGTAAAAGGACAATCCTGTACAAATTGTGGAACTTGATAAGGATTGTATCGAGAAATGGAAGGTGTCGAACGAGGAAAGTCATAAGGATCTGACCATTGAGATGACACGGGAATTTCATACGCTTCGGAGTACACTGGTAGTCGTCGCATGGTTTCAGATACCGGAGGTCCCGATGTAGCCCTCGCCTGACCAGGTATTACATTATTCTCCCCCTGCCAGGTACTGACGCTTGATTGCACTGAGCCACTCACAATACTTATTGAACTTTGCACACTACACTGTTCACCCGCGCTAGAAATCACTTCACTCAAATGACCATATGCATTTATCGGAAAATCGCGCCCTGTATCAAAACGAACCTGTCTTGCTCTTTGCACTCGCGATGCCACTTGATAGCTGGTGTTGCCCAAGTGAGCTGAACTCCACCCGAAAATGAACACGTGACGACCGGTGCGCTAATTGACACTGGGGTTCTAGCTACTGATACAGACGCTGGTGCAATTTGATTCGAAACAATCGGATCTAGTTCCACTGTAGACATTGAGGTTGTGTTAGGAAAGGACGGAGTAGAATGTGAAACAGTATTCTTCGGAATTGCTCCCGTTGAGATCGTCAATGAAGCCACCGATTGACCCAAAATTATCAAATCATGAGCTGAAGCTTCAGCTTGGGCCTCGAGGCTCGCAGCCCCTTGCAAATCAACAGGTACTGATGGTGCCTGCGACGGCATTGTAGCTGGTACAATTAACGCATTTTCATCGAAATAGTCAATGTAGGTTTGAATAACATTCGAAAATAACCAATTGGCTTCATTTGCTAGACTGCCAACGCCATAAGTTTTTCGAAAAAGCTTCAAGCGATGGTAGAGATGTAACAGTCCCGTCTTTGACATCAATTTGTCTAACGAGTCATCTCCTAAATTTTGCATCACCCTAACAAACCTCTCCTTACATACTTTCATCTCCACAGCAGAATCTTTGGTGTACGTAAAAATACGCACTTTGCCATCCAATTCCTCTCGCAGAGCATTTTTCAATTTTCTGCGGTTGACGCTCAGGCTTCGATCCCTATCTTTCAACAGGTTTCGAATCTCGAGCTCAAAAATCAATTCTTCCTCGGTTAGGTATGTGACGCACAACCCAACGAGGTATTCTCTGTCCAGTGTCATTGCGAAATAAAACTGAAACAGGGTGCAAAAAAACGAATAGACAATACTCAAATACGGATCGATTTACGGCTCAGCAGCGCTATACCGCATATGTTCAACCAAAAACAATAGTAACACAAAAAATATAGGCATGCAGATAGAAGCGAAAATTTCTGATTTTTAGGCTTTGCCAATTTTTTAACAAAGCGAAACCGATCGTGTGTGTTGTTTGTTCAATCGGCACCGTGCTATCTTACCACACAAAATCCTACCTAGCACGTGCTGTGTCTAACCTATCTGAGCGATCTCACCCTATCGTTCGCATGGAATAGAAATGGTCGAACGAGGCTATATAGAACGGAACGGTGCAATTATAATTTTGAGAGAGGTAATTTTTAATGCAGTTTTTCGATCCAACATGCGTGAAATCTCCCCCCTTCTCCAACGAAAAATTAGCTCTCGAATGGATCCAACAGTTACTTTTTCGTTAGGGCGCCAAATATAACAAATTAGAGGTTCATGCAACCTACCTTAACCTCAGGGGCTGCCTACTCTGCCACTCGTGAGAAACTTTACGTTGCGCCCGCGCCGCCGCTCCGCTCGCAGCGATGTCACCGCCGCCGGTGGATGATTGGGCGTCGAATACGGGCACCGGGACGCGGTCTCAGCGACCACCACACATTTAGGGCACTCGCGGAAATTCTTGGCGCGAAACGTGGGTCACTCGCGTCACAGTTAAAGGGGCGGAGTTTGGGTTGTTTAACATACCACTTCGTATCTCGGTTTCGGAGGTAGTTTTAACGACTCCTCTGAAGGATTATTGCCCTCGGGGGACACAGTCTGCTCCCGGTTATCGACCACACACCCGAAACTTTGGGAAGGACACGAATTATCACACTTCGACCGATTTTCTACGATCCGCACACCTTGCTGGTAGAATCTTAATTGGCCCAGCAATCGAGCTCGAGCTCTAACAAACCCCCTGCTATGGGCCTTTTCTCTCCCACTCTCTCGCATTTCCTGCTAACCACGTATACCAACCATATCGTGGTTGTGGCAGCTGGTAACCAGCGACGTTGGTAGCGGACGGCGTGTCAATGGGCGGTTTTATTTTTAATAAGTTTATATAATACAAAAAACTAACTCCTAAACACGCAATACTATTACAATTTTATTAAATTATTTTAATTTATATTAATGGGACATTGACAAATGTTACATACTATCGTATGCCGCCTTGAAATCGGATGAAAAGGTGATGCGTTGGGACCTAGTCTGCCCATAACTGCATATTTGTAACATTCGACAAAAGTAGGCATTGAGTTAATGGAATACCAAGTGTGCATTTTATGGCAATATGGGAGGACACTAAAATTTCTAAAAATTACCAGGAACTCAAAAGTGCTTATTTAAGGCTGAGTTAAGTTGTTAACGACGGAGAGTTTTGGGCTCAGTTTAACCATCACCAGATAGTGGTCAGAGTCGATGTCAGCACCAAGATATAACGGGCCAGCCTGTCAAGCTAACTTTTGAAATTGGATGGCTTATGCGCCACTCCGAAAGGAAACCACCCAACAGAGATTGCGTTGCCCGGTTTGAGACCTTCTTGGGGGGTCACTTTATTAGTGAGTAAGCTGACTGGCTGGCTAAAAATAGTCAGTCGTACTTAACGATTCCGAGCGGACACGTCAACTCTTGAAAAGTTTACAAGTAAATTTCTCCAATAAACGGCTAAGGACAAGTTATAAAGGCGGGGTTTTTCCTCACAGGCCCAGTCCAAAAAGTTCACCCGTCCTAGTCCGCAAAAAAACGAAAGAACTGTTCCAATATCAGATTCGGATTGACAACCCAGTAAACGACGCAAAATCACTACAAAAAACACTACATATGGACGCAAAGCAACATAAAGACCTTAAAAGACGCTAACTAAATACATTCAAAAAGCTTTTTCCTCCGTGCATGGAGCAAATTAAATTTTATTGAGGGAACAAATCTCGCGAAACATAACTAAAGGACCTATGTACAAATGAGAGGCTCTCTTTGTTTGCTTTTTCTTTGATCAATAACTGAGTCACATTAACCTTTTCTGTTGCGTTTTTTTGTACGACACGCTAGTCAAGGAAGTTGCCTTTCGATCTGTAGTGAAAAACTTCCCAAAAGCTTTAGTATTCCACTGTTATAATCGGAAGAGAGCGAGAGAGGAGAGAATCTCTCATTTGTACATAGGTCCTCTAGTAATGTTTCGCGAGAAATGTACATAGATTGCTCCAAAACTAGACATACATGCTTTATTTTCTCTCTTACTATCTACATTGCCTAGGCCTAGACTGCTTTCACTTTCCACTAACTTCCCTCTATTTA
Organism: Aedes aegypti; assembly: GCF_002204515.2. NCBI lineage: Eukaryota > Metazoa > Arthropoda > Insecta > Diptera > Culicidae > Aedes > Aedes aegypti. Next base: position 347,517,032 of record NC_035109.1, on the reverse strand, counting down.
GTTCCACCTGTGTGTGCGGATCAAACCTTCTCCTCTGGTGCGCACTCGATTCACGAGATCTTCTGCTGTACGGCTCTTCTCCTTACGCTCCGAACTCCGACATTTGCTCCGGTGAGCTCACACCATCATCTCTCACTCTCGGGTAAGTTCTATGCTAGTCGTCGAATTGGGCTATGACGGACTAGCAAAAATGTACCTATGTTGTGTCTCTAATGAGTCACATGGCCATGGATGACACTAAAAAACATACATGCAAATGGGTACTCACTCGTTACCTAGGATTTTAAATGTGGGTGGGAAGACGCTTACGATGACTGGGGCAGATTAGCTCACTACCTCCAGCCTGATACTCTCGCCTAGGCGATGCTGTTGGTGGTGTCTCCCTCACCGCACAGTGATTTTTTTTGCCGATTTTGTGATCGTAATAGAATAGCGTCTAAACCGTTGGTTTTAGCGAAAAAGTTTGTTCAGGGAAGTGTCTTGATTTGTAAAAGCGCTTCTTTTGATACTAGCGGCCAGGTGATTAAATCACCTAAAAGTGAGAAAAAAAAATATTTTTTTTATCTGTTGAAGATAGACGGTCGGTGTCTTCAGCAAAGTTGTAGCACATGTTAATTCAAGACACTTTGTCGAAGACACCAAATTTCTATCTCTTATACATTAGAAGATATGTCATTTTTTTCTTAAAATTCCCGTAAAAATCAAAATCAAACTTTTTCTAACATTTTTGACATTTTTTGTGCCTTCGACAAAGTTGTTCATCTACCAACACTACATGTTTTTGCTGAACATTGCAACTTGCTATCTCTTATGGTAAAATAGTTATTTCTAAATAATCGATTTTTATGGGGCTTTTTTGGACTAATAGCATTAGTTTGGACGCAGATTGACGCACTTGGCGATTTGCGATTTTGAAAGGGCTATTTTATGACTTTCAATTGACACAAAGAACTTTTGGCCAGAAGCGGTCTATTGATTGTTTTGTTTTAACTAGTTAAACCATAAAAATGCATTTAATTGAGGTTTCACGACATTTTATCGTTTTCATTACGTTATTTCATATGAAACATGTTGCATTTGATGCGTTATGGTAATTTTCAATATATTTTTATTTACTCCCTCATCTACAGACATCATTTAGCATGGAAATGTTTATCTTTTTTATTTTTGTTTGATTCATAACGTTTTATCAAACTTATGACTCTTCATAGAGCGTTACGTAATTTGTGAACGATGCCATTTGTTTGTCACGCAACTATTATTTGTAAGTGGCAGAGCGTAACATACTTGCTTATTTCAAAATCTCGCGATACGCAACATGGCTAATAAACAATCCTCACTGCTTTCTTTTCCACGTTCCCTCCTACTTCAAGCATCGGTCTGTTTTGCTGGTAAACAAATTAAACAAACAAATAAAAATGAATAATTATTGTAATAAGGAATGGTACAACTAAATTTTAATAAAATGTATAGTTGTATTTGTTAAACCAGACATTTTTCAACAGCTCTCACTGAATTCACGGAGTTTTTAACAGTTATAACAGAATTCAAAAACATGCACTGAAGTTAAAGTTCTGATTCATGTGCAGTTGGCGCTCACTGGTACAGTTTTATTTTAAATCAGCAAATACTTTGTCTGCATTAGTATAAGTGAAATTTACATTCACTATAGATATGTCGGCACACATATTATTCATGATCAGTTTTGTTTAAATTTTGTCGCTTTATCATAGAAGAATGTGTATAATACAAAAACGATTTTTATTAGCTATGTCGCGTGTCGTGAGATTTTGGAAGGAACAAGGACATTACATGGTAGCAACAAAAATAAAAATTGCGTGACAAACAAAGGGCATCGTTGACAAATTACGTAACGCTCTATGGAGAGTAAAAAGTTGGGTCAAACGTTACGACTTAAACAAAATTAAAAAAGAAAAACATTTCCATGCTAAATGAAGTCTGTAGGTGAGGGAATAAATTAAAATTAATGAAAATGACCATAACGTATCATATGCAGCATGTGTCATATGAAATAACGCAATGAAAATGAGAAAAAAGTCGTAAAACCGCAATTAAATGCATTTTTATGGTTTAACTAGTTAAAACAAAACAATCAATTGACCGCTTCTGGCCAAAAGTTCTTTATGTCATTTGAAAGTCATAAAATAGCCCTTTCAAAATCACAAATCGCTAAGTGCGTCAATCTGCGTCCAAACGAATGCTATTAGTCCAAAAAAGCCCCATAAAAATCGATTATTTAGAAATAACTATTTTACCATAGAAGATAGCAAGTTGCAATGTTCAGCAAAAACATGTAGTTTTGGTAGATAAACAACTTTGTAGAAGGCATAAAAAATGTCAAAAATGTTAGAAAAAAGTTATACTAAAATTTTGATTTTTAAGGGTAATTTAAAGAAAAAAGTAAGAGGTTGTTTCCGAGATACGACCGCCAAGTTGACGTTGGATAACGTTAGCTTCTTCTATTTACTGATTTAGGACCGTCACGAACTTATGAAAGGTTTACACACTTAAACGGTTTCGCCGAGAACCCAACAGCTGATATCTCGGTAATAATTTGACGATTCTCGGTAAAATTTTTACCGAGATCTCGGTAAACGTTTACCAAATCTCGGTAACGTTCGCCGAGATCTCGGCAAAAAATTCGGATTGCCGAAATCTCGGTAAAATAAGTACCGAGATTCGGCATTAAAAATTACCGAATTCTCAGCTGTTGGGTTCTTGGCGAAAAATTTTACTGAGGTCGGTGAAATAATTTAAGTGTGTACCTAGAAATCTAAAAATCTAATCAATTTTCAAACTATTTGTTGCATGTCAATTCTGATCTATTATGGATATTGAGTGTTATTATTTGGTTGGTTCGGTTAACACTTCAACACCGATAGAACCGGTCGATGGAAGAAGAAGCATGGGCGGTAACTTTTGCTCTTCAAATAAACAGAGAAAGAGTTTTAGGTGATCTGTTTGTAGTATGAAAATGATGTCCGTAATAGGGAATGCATCACCAAACTCGCAACTAATCAATGATCATGACTGCGATAATTGACAAGAAAATTATGAATGAAATGGATCACTTGGGAAATGCGACCGTTCCTTATGAATAATCCCAGAGATAATCATATTCTTTAGTCCTTACATTTAATAGATGGAAATAATATCCTTAGGGGCCAGCCATTTATTACATAAAGGTTCATGGGGGGAGGGGGTTTCAGATTTCTCACGCGCCATACAATTTATATTTTAATTTATTTTTATTTCTATACAAAAATCAGAAGGGGCTGTGTACAAGACCCGATTGCATGACGTTAACTACACTGCGTCCTCGGAAACAGCCTCAAATTGCCGTATTGTCAATTATTCGTAATTAATCAATTATTGTATGATGGAATGAGATGAATTAAGAGATTATAGCAAGTATGTGGTAAACACATTAGGGAATATTATACAAATAACTCTTTAAAACACATTTGTTGGCTCTGAAAAGGGCCGATTGAATTGTTGAATTTGCGTAACACGAACACATTTTGATGGCGCACTGGTTTCAATCCTCCTCGCCCGATGAGATTTGCGATGCGCATGACGATGTGCGCTTCAACAAGCGGCTTTGGTCGATTTTCTTCAGCCATCTCGTACAACAGCTTGTCTCTGGTAGCGAGGAGCTGAGCAGGTTTGGAGAAGCTCTTACCAGCTCGAAAGCGAAAACAGAATGAAACCAGATTCAACGAAGGAGGTATGCTTTATACCCTTAGAATAGCAGATGATGCTCCTCCTTTCATATTCTTCGTTTTCTTATCTGGGAAATAGGCTATATGAAACTGATGTCTGGGTAAGGGATGTACAGATTAGCATGATGCTGTTATTGCAACCCGACGGCACTGCAGCAGCATCCTCGGAAACAGCTTCAAATTGCCGTATTGTCAATTATTCGTAATAAATCAATTATTGTATTATGCTATGAGATGAATTAAGAGATTATAGCAAGTATGTGGTAAACACATTAGGGAATATTATACAAATAACTCTTTAAAACACATTTGTTGGCTCTGAAAAGTGCCGATTGAGTTGTTGAATTTGCGTAACACGGACACATTTTGACGGCGCACTGGTTTCAATCTGCCTCGCCCGATGAGATTTGCGGTGCGGATGACGATGTGCGCTTCAACAAGCGGCTTTGGTCGATTTTCTTCAGCCATCTCGTACAAATTAGGGAATATTACACGGACGGTGACGGCTGTGCCGCTCGATCTAATGAACCAGAATGACCGCGCTAGCCTCCCGCATGGCAATGACAGCGGAGCACTGGCTGGTAGCGTCGATTTCTGGCCGAAAACGATTATGCTGGCTGGTGCACTCAAATAAGCGGCTTCAGTTGCTGCGGCTCCGAAATGCGTGGTTCTTCGGTTCTAATGCGAGTTGTATTCGCGTCCTATTGAAAACTGAACTGAGGACGCGAATGACTCTCGAAATTTGCTCGCCGATCGTGTTCACAGTCTGACGGCAAAAAGAAGAATGAGGGAAGAAGCAGGGTGCGGTGCGCTTTTATAGTGGGAAGCGGAACCGAAAAATGTGCTTGAACGTGATTGGTTAGATAAGAAAGGGGTCAACGTTTTACGATTTTTCAATAGTTTGTTGCTAATAATCAATAGTGTCCTCCATTTGAATCGACGCGTAGATAAATTTCCAATCGATTCATGGATAAATATTGAAAATCTATCGATAAATGACTGAGTTATTAGCGGTCAAAACCTGACCATTTTACGTTACATGCTCAATTTTTCGTTTTTCTGAATTGTACCCCCATATGTTGCCGTAAGACGTTATCCAACGTCAAAATGACATATCTTGTAATTTATAAGAGATAGAAATTTGGTGTCTTCGACAAAGTGTCTTGAATTGACATGTGCTACAACTTTGCTGAAGACACCGACCGTCTATCTTCAACAGATAAAAAAAATATTTTTTTTTTCTCACTTTTAGGTGATTTAATCACCTGGCCGCTAGTATCAAAAGAAGCGCTTTCACAAATCAAGAAACTTCCCTGAACAAACTTTTTCGCTAAAACCAACGGTTTGGACGCCATTCCATTTCGATCACAAAATCAGCAAAAAAAATCACTGTGCACCGGTGCGCAAGTTACGCGATAGTGCGGTACATGCACTCGATCCTGCAGTGGCGCGTAAAACAAGTTGAGGCGCCGTAATTGATTTCGCGCTTAACTAAAGGGATATCAAGAACATAAATTGGCTAACTATTTTAAGTTTCCTATGTCACTTTTCACCTTGACAATCACACTACGGCACGGTAACAAAAATAAGACCGTTCTCGCCTAGGGTGTTGGTACCGGGATTAACCACCTACCAATATCAGGTACCGAAATACCGGTACTGGAAAGCATTCACTACCGGTATTTTCGACACTGATGAAAAATCTAGTAATCGTTTGAGTCAAAAAACTTTTTTACAATAAATAAAACGTAGATTTGGTAAAGCTGGTTGATGGCAAACTTATCAGATCGATCAAGGAACGTAATACATTAAAGTTTATTCGAATTGTCATCTAACGATGAATGGAAAACAATTCGAACAACTGAAAGTTTTGGGACAAAATACGCATACGTATGGCAGTAGAAAATTGAACTTTGAACAAGCCTTGTATTTCAAATCCTACTTTATGAATGAAATCACAAAAAAAAGTATGAAAATAGTCCATAAATCATTTATTTTGAATAATTTTCCGCACCACATATAATACGTTTACAACTTTTTCAATTTTCCTTTAAAACGGTCAACTGTGGATGTTTAAATGACAGATTTTTATGAATGTGGGACACTACGCCAGACAAAACTTAAATTTCAACACATATTTTTGAGTATTTCATAAGTTATAACGTTAGAACATTTCACTCATTGTCATATTGGTACCATATTTTGTTAGTGTTAGCTTTAGCAAACTTGTGTTCAATGACCAATTTGAAAAATTTGCAATTTTTTTGTGAAACTCTGTATGCTCCACATTTATTACAAAAAAAATTTCAAGTACCGGTATTTTACCGGTACTTCCGATAATGAGAATTAAAGTACCGTACAACCGGTACTCGTCAAAAGGGGTCGGTACTAGGAACCCTAGTTCTTGCCTCTTCCACGAAACGGAACAAAATGAACGATTCAAGACTGGAGTAATCCTCAGATGCCGCTGTTTTTCTACATTGTCCCCATACTTCACGAAATTCAACGAAGTTAAATTTTGCGAAACTGAGCATCACCCGAAGTCCTGCATCTCATTCCAACTGACTATTCAAATCATATAGTCAGCCTGCTTGCTAAGCTTTGTGAAAATCGTGGAATGCCAAACGCATCAACAAAATAACATAGGCACTGCCCGCGAACCAAGCGGTTTTTGGGTGGCGTTATGACGCTCGACAGGCTTGCAAAACCATGCGCTTACCTGGTAGCTGACCATAGGGATCTCAAGACACTCGTTTTAGGCGTGGATAACTCAGTCGTATATTCGATATGAGAGCAATTGGCGGTAATTTTATTGTAGAACTTAATTTATAAAAACGAATGGACATGCAAAATTTAATAAACTCACAAATATTGAATTAATAGATAACAAAATAACATGTAATATTTACAATCTTAAATTAAACAAAAAATTTATAATAAATATTAAGGCTTACTTGCTACAACGATAGGCCATGACGTGGATAATGTCGGAGAAGTGCCGTCCATCAATCAGAACGAGGTCGATTTGTGATTTTGTCTGCTGTGGTGATCTCCAGATGTATCGCTATGGAAGGCTGTGCTGGAAGTAGGTGCTACGAATGGTCATATTCTTGGAGGCAGCAAAATCAATTAGTCGTAGGCCGTTTTCGTTCGTCAGCTGGTGGACGCTGAACTTTCCAATAGTCGGTCTTCATTCGTCCTATTGGCCAGCCTGAGCGTTTAGATCTCCTATGACGATTTTGACGTCGTGTATTGAGCAGCTGCCGTACTCGCGTTCGAGTTACGTGTAGATTTCTGGAGGACCATTTCCTCTGAATGTCCGGATGGCTATATTGCACAATTGAGCTTAGAGTCCTTTTCTGGCACTCGGACGATCATTAGCCACCCCTGACATGGGGAACAGACGCTGTTGTGAGCCGCTCCTCACATGGAGTACAGACGCTCCTGATTTGCAGTTACAAAAGCAATGACGATGACGTCAATATCCTCCGTAAAGCCGAAGAGCCGATGAAAACGTGTGATATTGGTATCGCTTCTCTGCACATCGGCTCTCCTGATAGCTCCTTCGAGCGCTACACACCAAAAAAATCTTAGATTTACACGTAACGTTATTTTAGTTTCAATCATGTAAAGCCATCTCTCATGTATTATTCAATGATAAAACTTATAAACACATCTATCATATACAACATTGTTACCAAATTCCTTAATATTGAACGCAAAACGCCTTCTCTCAAAGAATGTTGCTTGCAAAACGGCTCGATTTACATGATTTTCCCGCTGAAAATTCAATCATAAATAATGCACATGGAATGACACGCCGTCGATCCATCCATGTGCATTATTTTTGGCAGAATATTCAACGTGAAATCATGTAAACTGAGCGATCTTGTTTTCAATTTCACTCTCAAGATGCAAGAAAGCATGCAACATTGGCGAATGTTGGATGCAAGATCATGAAATGTTTCAGTTTCACTCAAGTTTGCAAGCATTTCTGAATGCAATGAGGCAGTTTACATTATTTATCGTTTAATATCAAATGATAATTCGATTCACATGACAATCATGAAAGTTTACTTGCCATGTAAAATTAAGATTTTTTTGCTGTGTATGTATAACAGCAGGTTAGAAAGAGCGTCACCCTGTTTCAATCCATTCTAGGTTACGAACGATGACGAAATCACGTCCATCACCCGCACACATGATTTCGATCCTTCCAGCGTTGCACGAATCAGTCTAATCAGTTTCGCCGGAAAGCCATGTTCATACACAATAGGGTCCTAAAATGTTTAATGAAATCTTGTTTTCATTTAATAACACGAAAGAGCATGTTACTGTAACTACTTTAGCATTTTTTTCCCGCTCAAATAACGGATATATCAGATTGAAACTTTAATTTAAAAATTGGATCCATAAATGAACCTTGACACTTGAGATCATGTTTGACGTTCGCTTAATCGACAAAAATACCACAGGGGTTCAACTTTTTTACACCGGGGTTGTTCCTTTCTGACATTTCGGAAGGGACACGGAAAACAAAATACACCCAAAATTTGAGTTTAAACCGAAGGGTGTGACAAAATTTAAACAAAAAATTAAAAAATGTTTTTTGGACTTAAACCATTGGAAAATATTAGAAAATGGAGTAAACATATGTTTTTGACCTAAACTTAAGCGTTTGGCACTAAAATTGGGACAGGGCTTTAGGACCCTATTGGTCACAGCTCGTTTCTCTTCACTGAATCGTACGCTGCTTCGAAATCTATACACATATGAGTCTGCAAGTTGTACTCCCGTAATTTATCTAGGATATTACGCAGGGTATACATTTGATCCGTCGATCATCGGCCCTCACGAAAATCAGTTTGGTGTTCACTGACAAAGGAGTCATTGTGCAGTCGCAATCTGTACACAGCAAAAAAATCTTAATTTTACATGGCACGTAAACTTTCATGATTGTCATTTGAATCGAATTATCATTTGATATTAAACGATAAATAATGTAAACTGCCTCATTGCATTCAGAAATGCTTGCAAACTTGAGTGAAACTGAAACATTTCATGATCTTGCATCCAACATTCGCCAATGTTGCATGCTTTCTTGCATCTTGAGAGTGAAATTGAAAACAAGATCGCTCAGTTTACATGATTTCACGTTGAATATTCTGCCAAAAATAATGCACATGGATGGATCGACGGCGTGTCATTCCATGTGCATTATTTATGATTGAATTTTCAGCGGGAAAATCATGTAAATCGAGCCGTTTTGCAAGCAACATTCTTTGAGAGAAGGCGTTTCGCGTTCAATATTAAGGAATTTGGTAACAATGTTGTATATGATAGATGTGTTTATAGGTTTTATCATTGAATAATACATGAGAGATGGCTTTACATGATTGAAACTAAAATAACGTTACGTGTAAATCTAAGATTTTTTTGGTGTGTAGAACAGAAATACAGACATGATTTTGTACGCCGAATCACGTAGTGTTATTTCTTGGCGCAATCCAGTCGATTCCCATTCTTACACAAAGGACAAATGAGACCATCCAACCAAGTAATAGGCATTTGTTCTTTCTCTCATATCCTCGAAATAATATGGTGAAGCAGTTCGTACAACTGTTCACTTCCGTGTTTAAGAAGTTCGTCTGGGAGCTCATCCTTCCCAGCAGCCTTGTTATTATTCAGCCCACAAATAGCTTTCTCTACCTCATCTAGCGTTGGAGGTTCCACAGCATATCCATCGTCATTGATTTGAATTCAGTCACCAGATCCACTTCCGTTATCTCCGTTCAACAATGACTCGAAGTACTCATTTCATCTGGCGGCCACCATTGTTTACTAGTAGTTTACTTCACGGTCGTTGCACATGGCAGGAGACGGCGCTGTTTTTCTCCGCACACCATTGACAAATTTGTAGAACCGTCACATGTCGTTCTGTTCCAATGTTTTGTGCCTGAGCAATCACTGCCTCTTTGTGCTCTTTTTTATATCAGTTTTTTTTTTCAGCTGCTCTTGCTTTCTTGTACCGCTCTCTGCTCTGACGGCTACCAGACACCAACATCTAGCTTCTAGCCACGTTTTTCCCGTCCATCATTCTCTGGCACTCCTCGTCAAACCAACCGTTCCTTGGTCTTCATTGAGCAGCTATCACTTCTCGCGCTACTGTGCTCACCACTCCGTAGACTGAGTCCCACAGATCGCTGAAATTGATGTTATCGCTGATTTCGTCGATAGTGGGCTGAGTCGATATAGGGATCCCTGCAAAGTTCTAACGTTGATGACGTCGGAAAAATTTTCACTTTGTTTGTTGCATTGTATGGATTGAAGCAAAAAGATGCACTTCCAAATTTTTCGTGGAAAACTGCAGTCGAGAGTGTTATCTGGCTTGCAGTAAAACAAAACTAGCAGACAATTGCAAATGCTCTTTAGATTTGCGGTATTTCGAAAATGAAGTTTTTGAAATTGTTTAAAATGTGTTTATTTTTAGAATACTTGTGATATGCGATAATGACGATAACCGTGAAATTTCAAGTACTGAAATATGATGTGAGGCGTTGAGCCATGATTGACGAGTGATATCAAATGTATAAATACACATTTATTAGTCGTATCAAACATGGCAGACTTCATTGGGCTGGTCGCTTAGTGCGGATGTCAAAACAAAGTAGTGCTTCAACCACTAGTTTAGTGGAAAGACTCTAGGAACCCTGAACTTTCTGGATGTTAACCTGTAGCTTCATAGGTTTTCAGGTAAAATAGGTGAATCTAGGGAAGTTGTTTTACTTTCAAGGTTGATGATTCATTTCTCCCATACCAGAAAAGTCCATAAGAGTAAGAACCTTACATTGCTACGCTTAAAATTCTAAAATTCAATTCTGCGCCATATTTATATGAATCTTGAATCATACCTTCTTTAATAGAGTGATGATACAGTCAATTTGTATAAATTTCTCACTTTGCATTTACTTACAACAATCAGAAGCATATTCAAGGTTCTTTTTTTTCTCGACACAAACCGTCAAAGTCAACCCAGTAGGTAGGTATCACGTTCCCCAGTCCACTCAGTAATTTCACCGTTTTCGTCGGGAAACCGGAACGAGACGTTGATGATGGTGTGATTACGATGATGTATGCTCGCGTTGCACATTTCTTCGCTCCATCGCTTTTCAACTACCCACGTTGAGGGGGCGGCCGCTGGAGAAGATCTCACCAGATGCAAATTTGTTAAAACGAGAAGCAAAGTGACTCTACGCCGTGCACTTACGCGTGGATCCCCCGCTTTTGATTGCACTGCAACTAGATGAAGAACGATTCGAAGGAGCATCCTTGACGAGAAGAACAGCTAGCCCGGTGATCAGGTGGAAATCACCGGAACGTGAAAGTCTTTTTCTCGGTTTGTCGGGAGAGAAATAAGAAAGCAGCTCGTTTTGCCCGGGTTTTTGTTTTAAGAACGACTAGAAAAAAAGTCGAATAAAAGCTTCCTATGCATATTGCATTCTCCCGACGTACACAGTGGATCGATGCCAGCCAAACGTTGTAAAAATTAAGTTTGCATAATTTTTAAAAAAATTTTTATCTTTCTGAACAGCAATTTTGCAAAAAATAGTTTGATTTTTTTACATCATGTGAAGTGTACTGCCCATGTTTGCAAGGTCGACGTAATCGCCATTGACAATTTCAGCATTCTATCTACATTATTTTGCGTATAATTGCAAATAATATGTTTTGATACCTATAGGGTATTTGTTCTAAATTTCATGGCTGTATGAGATTCTCTTTTCTCGCGGGATTCGCGTAAGTGTCTCTGCTTACGGGCCCGCCACTCCTCTTTCGGCCCATCATACAGCCGTAAATTTAATACGGATTGGTAGTAAAATTTTACCATACTGTTTAGTGAATCCACTGCTTACTCTAAGACTAAACATTTTAGAAATGTTTTGGATATCAGGACTTTTAAGATTTATTAAAACATATGTCATGTTACGTTAATGAGTCAGGATTTTTGAACGATTTGATTGAAATTTGTACTTTTCGCCAACCTTTGCATGGAGTGCGGCCACTGTGCTTCAGCGCGCATTGGAAGCGATTCAAGCGAAGAAGGTTCCGAAGACGAAAAAGGTGCACGTCATTGTCACGATGAGGAACCGCCGGGGAATAGACGCCAAGCTTGTTGGCTTTGCTTTGGTCTGACAGCTGGATTGGATGGCAAATAATCGCAGTTGTTAGGGGCCATGTAAAAGCTAGCTAGCTCCAAGAGTTGGTATTGCATCCAAGCGGAATGACAGTGTCAGAGTCGACGGCGGAAATCTGGAATCCTACAACCTTCATTTCAAATTAATTCGGTCGCATTAGCCAGAGCCCGATGTAACAAGTCAAGCCGGAATAACGCCACGAGGTTCGTGTTCAAACATGGAGGCACGCATTGATAATTTATAATTACAATCCAATGGGACCGATGAACGGGGTGCTGTTCAAAATCATGCTATAGTAGAAATGGATGATGTTTTGCCAACAGGACCGGGCATGTAAACGGATTTGTCCAACAGGTTCAACAAAGCGTACGTTGCATCGAGCTGCTGGTTGGAGGCCAGTTTCTTGTGTAGAACATGATGACAGCTGCGTGGACCAAGTCGGATTGCTAAACCAGCTGTTTGGGTTAATGTAAATGACTCGTTGATGCGATGGAAATAATTCTGAATTAATTTAAATGATGTTATTTGCCAGCTTACCGGCTACTGATAGCTTAATGTACGGAAATTGATTGGTAGTGCAGAGATATCGAGCAATACATCTATTCGTTCAAGGGCAAAGTGTTGAGTGGATTGCAACCGTTCAATATTCATTTCCAAATTATCTTAAATCAGTATTCAATATTGGAACAAATTTGCATCGAATTCAATTTGGTTTAGTGTGAATGCTGTAGGATTTCAAAATTATTTTGGAACTCTGTTCTTTGAACTCGTTAATCATCTGGAACGTTTCTAAGAATTTGTTTGAAATTCGTCGAAAAATCTTCTAGATTATGGGACAAAGTTCAGAAGGATTCTAAGACGAAGTCCAGAAGGATTTTTAGACGAGGTCCATAAGAATTCTGAGATGAAGTCCAGAAGGTTTCTGAGATGAAACCCTGAAGGATTATAAGAAAAAGTCCAGAAGGATTATGGGAAAATGTCCAGAAGGTTTCTGAGGCAAAGTTCATAAGGACATTGGACAATGCACAGAAGGATTCTGAGCCGAGGTCCAGAAGAATTCGAATATGGAATCCAGAAGTATCATGGGACAAAGCTCAGATGGTTTCGGAGGCGAACTTCAAAAGGATTTTGGGACAAAGCCCAGGAGAATTCTGCAACGAAGTCTAGAAGGATACTGAGACGAAGTCCAGAAGTATTCTGAGATGAACCCCTGAAGGATTATGGGACTAAGCCAAGAAGGTTTCAAAGTTAAGAAGGATTTTGAGACAAAGCTAAGAGGTCTAGAAGAATTCTGGGACGAGGCCCAAAAGGATTCTTGAACAGAGCTCGAAAAGTTCTGAAACGAAGCCCAGTAATATTTTAGGATTACATCGAGAAGCATTCTGGGACGAAGTAGAATTATTTGGGGATTCTTTCAAGAATCTTTATGATCTCTTCAGAACCCCTATCAAATTCTTCTGAGAACTTTTTGGAATCCTTTTGGGATCCTTTCCAGAATCCTCTTGGCATTTTTTTCCAAAATCATTTTGGGATTTTTTCCAGAACCCTTTTTTATATTTTTTCAGATTTTTTTTTCTTTATTTATTTATTTATTCTTCTTTGCCTTCAACTCAATGGTTGCACAGACTGTAGCCTAAATTAATTGTCTTATCCTACTTTTAAATGTCGTCTTCGTTATATTAAAATCGAACTTGTCATGCACCTTATTGAAATATCTACAGCAGCAATGTAGAGGATTATTATGACCGTAAAGAGTACAATGCGTCGGTAGATAAAATAACGTATTTTATCGTAGGCGACGAACCGGAGCATGGAAATTCATCTGTCGAAGAAGATTTGCGCAGTCGATGTTTCCTGTCAGTAAGTCAAAGCAGAAGATACGTTGTGCCATAACTCTAAAACTTTTTCCGGGATTCTTTCCAGCATCCTAATAAAATTCATTCCAGTATTCTCTCGGGAATATTTTCAACATTTTTTAAAGATTTTCCCACAATCCTTTTGAGACCAATTCCACAAACCTTTTGGTATTCTTCTCCGAATCTTTTGGAATTCTTTCCAGAATCTTTTTGAGATCATTTTCACAATTGTTTTTTTTTTCAGAATCCTTCTGGGATTTTTTCCAGAATTAATTAAGGATTCTTTTTAGTATACTTTTGGGATTTTTCTCAGAATCTGTTTTGGGTTTCTTTCTAATTTACTTTAAGGATTCTTTCAGAATCCTTTTAGAATTTTTACCAGAAACTTCTTGAAATTCTTTCCAGAATCTTCTATGAATTCTATCTTAAATCCCTTTTAGAATAATTTCTGAGAGTGAAGGGTTTTGATACGACGTCCAGAAGGATTCTGATACGAAGTCCAGAAGGATTCGGGGACGAAGCCCAGAAGGAATTCTTTATATAGCTCGAAAAATTCTGAGACGAAGCTTAAAAATATTCTGAGATTAAGAATATTCTGGGACTAAGCACAGAAGGATTATTCGACGATGCCCAGTTGGTTTCTGAGGCGAAGTTCAGAAGATTTTGGGACGAAGCTCACAAGAATTCTGGAACGAAGCACAGGAGGATTCCGAGACGAAGCCCAGAAGGATTCTGAGATTTTGCCTTGGACAATAGTGGGACAAAGCCCAGAATGTTTCTGAGGCGAAGTTCTGGGACGAAGCCTTGAATGATTCTGAGACGAAGCTCAGAAGGATTCTGAGATGAAGCCCAGAAGGATTCAGAGACGAGGTCCAGAAGAATTCGGAAACAGAGTCTCAAAAGATTCTTAGACGAAGCCCAGAGGGATTGTGGGACAAAGCCCAGAAGGTTTCAGAGGCGAAGTTCAGAAGGATTTTGGGACGAAGCCCAGGAGGAATCTGGGACAAAGCCATGAATGATTATGGGAAGAAAGTTTCTGAGGAGAAGCCCAGAAGGATTTTTTGACTGAAGGATTATGGGACAATGCTCAGAAGGCTTCTGAGGCGAAGTTCAGAAGGATTTTGGACGAAGCTCAGAAGGATTCTGGGACAAGGTCCAGAAGAACTCGGAGACGGAGTGCAGAAGGATTCTGAGATGAAGCCCAAATGGACAAAACCCAGATGGTTTCTGAGGCGAAGTTCAGAACGATTTTGGGAAAAAGTCCAGGAGAATTTTGGGACCGTGAAGGACAGAAGGACTCTTGGACGAAGTTCAGAAGGGTTTTGAATGAAGCTCCGAAGGATTCTCGGACGACGTCCAGAAGAATTCGGAGACGGAGTCCAGAAGGATTGTGAGACGAAGCCTAGAAGGATTATGGGACAAAACCCATATGGTTTCTGAGCCAAAGTTCAGAAGGAATTTTGTATGAAGCCCAAGAGAATTTTAAATCGAAGCCCAGTAGGATTCTGCGATGAAGCCCTGAAGAATTATGGGACGAAGCCCTGAAGTACTATTGGACGAGGCCCATAAGGTTTCTGAGAAGAAGTCCTGAATGATTTTGGGACGAAGTCCTGA
This sequence comes from Aedes aegypti, assembly GCF_002204515.2. NCBI lineage: Eukaryota > Metazoa > Arthropoda > Insecta > Diptera > Culicidae > Aedes > Aedes aegypti. Next base: position 347,501,624 of record NC_035109.1, on the reverse strand, counting down.
AGGATTCTGAAAAGAAACCCAGAAGAACTCGGGATGTGGCTCAGAAGCATTCTGGAACAAAGCCCAGAAGGATTCTGGGACGAAGCCTATAAGGATTCTGGGACAAAGTCCAGAAGGATTCTGAGAAGAAGCCCAGAAGGACTTTGGGACCAAGCTCAGAAGGATTCATGGAACAAAGCTCAAAAAGATTCTGCAACGAAGCCCAGATAGTTTCTTAGATGAAGTCCAGAAGGACTGTTGGACGAACTTCTTTCCCAATTTTTGTTGGGATTATTTCCAGAATATGCATGAGAATATTTCGAGAAACCTATTTAAATTCTATCTTGACTCTTTTTTTGATTCTTCCCAAAAATCTTTTGGGATGATTTCCAGATTGGTTTGGATTTTTTTCCAGAATCCTTTTGGGATCTTTACAGAATACTTCTGGGATTATTCCAAAATGCTTTTGAGATTCTTTTCAGAATCCTTTTGGGGTCGCTTCCATATTCTCTTTGATACTATTCATTGTTTTTTTTTTTCAGAATTCTTTTGTGTTTTTCTTTTTTAGCATCCTTTAGTGATTCTTTACAAAATTATTTTGGCAATTTTTTCAAAATTCTGCTGGAAATTCTTTCTAAAATCGTTTGAGATCCGTTTCAGAGTCCCTTTGGTATTTCCCCCGAATATTTTGGGATTCTTTCCATAATTTACTACGTCTACTACGTCTTACGGCAATATATTGGGTGTCAATTAAAAATCTAAAATGGTGCGGCCGTCACGAAAATATGTTAGATTTTGAACCCTAATAACTCAGCCATTTGTTGATATGTTTTCAATATTTTCCCAATATTTCGCTTAAATGTAGAAAACTTTTGATTTTTTACGATAAACTATTAACCTTCCAGTCGTCGCGCGGTTTGCCACCGTCAGAGCCACCACGCTGCTGTTGTGAACGAAAAGCGAGGTTTTTTAGGCAGTGTCGTACGAAATACAAACGCGCGACGACTGAAGTGTTAAAAATTGGGTGTTACTCCCATCTAACAGTTGAATCGTCCCTTTTCATGAATAATTAACAATACGGCAACTTTAAATTTACGGTGGAGATGACGATATCGATGACTGGGGTACTTCTCCGAACGGAGAGCTCTTAACTGTTTATAAATGCACAAACCATTACATTCTAAATTGTAACTAAAGGAAGGTTGCAATTATAACAATTGACTTGAATTCAAATGCAGAAAACCACATGGTGAAGTTAACGAACCCTTTTGGAATTTTTGCGATTCTTTCCAGACACTTTTATGAATTCTTTCTAGAATCCCTTTTAGAATTGATTCGAGAATCCTTTTGAAATTATTTTCAGAATATTTTTGTGTTTCTTCACAGAATCTTTTTGGAATACTTTTTGGATTATTTCCAGAACTTTTTGGATTCTTCCCAGAATTCTCTTGAGATTCTTTCTTGAAACTTTTTGGGAATTTCTCCAGGATCCTGATGGGATTTTTTCCAGAATCCTTTAAGGATTTTTCCAGAACTCTTCTAGGGATTCTTTTCAGAATTCCGTAGGGTTTTCAAACCTTTTGAGAATCTTTCAAGAATCCTTTTGTGATTCACTCCAAAATCTATTGTAGAATATTTTTTTAATTCTTTCAGATTTTTTTTGAGAGGGTTTGAAGAAACTTTTTGGATTTTCCATTAGAATCCTACATGAATCAATTCAAAACATCTTAGAGATTCTCCTCAAAAACCCTTCAGAAATTCTTTCCAAACTAATTTAGGAATTCTTTCTAGAACCTATCAAGAACTCTTTCCTATTATCCTATTATCCTACTAAATTTCTACCTTGTTGTTTAAAAAATACATGCAGTTAACCGAAGTAATCTTACGTAAGTCCCACTTTAAAATATCTAGATTTGCACATTCTTCGAAACTCTCTTCGAAAACTTTTCATTGTTGATGTAAGCCATCCATTGTCTGTTAACCCATTGTAGAATAGTTTTGTCAACCGTTGCTAGGTGAAAAACATTCGATTTGCGGCCAACCGTTTTGCACATAAACCACACCGAGCCAACCACACACCATAGATGGGAAAGGTAGACAGAGAGAGCAGAGAACGACAAGCAAAGGAGAGAAATGAACACTAATGTAGGCGAAATCTGAAATATAAAAAGCTCAAATGAATTTTCCGTTTATGGCAGACTGGATCTCAGTATTTCAATAAACACTGCAGGCAATAACAGTTGATAGCCTCTGAATTAATGTCTAGATAAAGTGAAGATGGTTGAAGATTTTTCATGTCGTTCGTGTTTCGTTTGTAGATTTCCTCTGTTGTTTATTTTGGTCCGAAGAGATTCTGTGGACTCGGTCACTGATGATAAAACCCGTCATCGCTGTTTTGTGTCCGACCGACGATCTATTTCACGCTTTTGGTTATTACTAGTTGTTCGCCCTGAAAGGTCTCAACGGTCGGGCAACCCTACTCTTGTTAGATGGTGTCCCTCGGGAATGGCGCTTAAGCCATCCTACTTTATTAAAAGGGCTGACCGTTACAACTTTTCTGCTTGTTTCTTCTCGTATTCCCGCTCTTCTTTGAACCGTTGCAGCTGTAGGTGCAGAAGAGATCTGCGTGATAACGATGACGTCAGCGAAGGGGCTGTCTTATTGCAGGATACGCCTACGTTCTTCCCTATTGGCTCCGACAGTGCTTCATGTACTTTATTGTTGGTCCTAAGTGAGGTTTTAGAGACGATCCGTTCCTTGTAGCGGTTGGCTTTTGCAATCCGGTATGACTTGAAGTTGCTATCGGTGACATTCGGTTTGTAATTTGAAATATATTCAATAGTTTGTAATGTCTTACCGGTATCAATGTAGGAGTATGCAAATGTAGGTTATAGACACTCTGAAGTAGATTTTGTCTAGTGGATTTAGGCGCTAGTTTTAAAGAATTCATTAGTTTAAAGCAGTGCTTCCCAAACTTTTTTAGCATTCATCCCCTTGAGGCCATTATTTATCTGGAATCGCCCCCCTGATATGTGATTCAAACATTTTATCTAGGCGCTGTACGCCAAAAATGTACTCGAATCGCATATCCGTATAATCATAATACAATAACTATTATGTACGTTTAAAAATATTTTCTTGAATATCGATAACCCACAATGATTAAGAATGGTTTACTGGACTGTTTTGATACAAGTTCGGATCAGTTTCAACTATTTCAATGTAGGCGCCAACTTGTGACGATGTTGGGGGGATGCACTCCAAAACAAATATTTCTTCAAAACTGTTTATAAATAGAGTGTTTTTCGTCTTCGTCATCAAACGGTTTCATCGTTGGTATCCGTTGTTTTTCTGCTAAATTTTTCTAAAATTGTTTCTTATTTGATTTGTACTGTAAGAAATGATAAGAATAAGTGCAACTGAAACTTTAAAATAGGTACTATAGATTTTTTTTCATAAAAAAACTGAATGCCAATTAAAGATATATTAACTTCCCAACCATAAAATTTTGATACTAAAAAAAGTTTCTTATATAAAATAGTGCGCCTAAGTTTCAAAAATTTCTAAAAATTCTCAGATACATGTTTTGTACATCCAAATTATGTTGTGTGTTTTAATTGTTATCTGTGACTTATCACTCCGACCGACCTTATGAAAATCTCAAATACGGACCATTCTTAAAACTGACATGATATTGAAAAGCCGAATGCATTAAACAAACATTTCGTGTCAGGCAATCATCAAATGTTGTCTATAATAACTTTAAAATAGCCATAATAAGAGATGATCTAATGCAAAATAGTTCTGGAATTAGGTAAGTTTGGAATTGATTAACCTACAGATGTGTGTCCTTCAAAGGTTGAAAGTAATTATTTTCAAATGCTCCCGTGTAATCTTTTTCGCCCCCTTTCTGGACTTTTCGCGGCAGCGTGGCAAACAAGAACCTTTTGTTTGCCCTTTACTTACGGTTGTGATAGGTGGTTCACGCTATGTCTAAACCAGCAGATTATAAAGATCGAATGTATCTCGGATTTTTTGCCGGTAGACATCTATTTGGTATTTGGTCTATTATTTCATAATCGGAAGGTTTTAAAATATTCTATCGGTATGGGCTGTATATAAAAAAAAAGAAAAGCAGAAAAAATTAAAATTTTACCGATGGAATATTTTAAAACCTTCCAATCATGAAAATATTACCCAAATATTGAACTCTAGCGGAAAAAAGTCCGAGGAACATTCAATTTTTATAATCTGCTGGTTTAGACATAGCGTGCGGTTGCTAGATATCGATGATAAGCACATGAATTCGGAAAGAATTTGTCTCATGAATTGAAAGCAACATCAAATGCTAATTGAGTCATTTTGTCACTTTGACCTGCTCATCATCTAGGACAAATAGGTGGGTCTTAGTGGCTTGTTACTCTCTTATACTCTTCCTATCATAAGTAATACATGAACGGGACACCTTTTTGGAATGCTTTCCAGAATCTTTTTGGTATGCTTTCAGAATCCTTTTAGGAGTGTTTCCTAAATCCTTCTATGATGTTTTTCTTTTGATATTTTTTCCAGAATCCTTTTATGATTCTTTCCAGAAACCTTCTAGAATTCTCTTCAGAATTTTTTTGGAATTCTTTCAGAGTTTTGGGATGCTTTCCAGAATCTCTGTGGTATTTTTTCAGAATCTACTTGGAATTCTTTTTGGAATTCTTTTCGGATTTTTATTCCGAATCCTTCTGAGATTCTGTCGATAGACCTTTTGGGATTCTTTCCAGATTTATTTTAGGGTTGTTTCCAGAATAGTTTTGAAATTTTATTTCGATTTTGTTTTGGGATTCTTTTCTAAACGGAATCCTTTATGTTTTTTTAAGAATCCTTAAAGGATTCTTATTAGAATTCCTAACGGGTCTTTTCAGAATACCTTAGAAGTTTTCCCCCAAAACTCATAAGGGATTCTTAATGAAATATTTTCAAAGCTCTTGCCTATTATCCTATTGAATTCTTTCGACCTGACGTTCAATAAACCCATGCAGTAAACCGAAGTAATCTTACGTAAGTCCCACTTTAAAACATCTACATTTTCGCATTCTTCGAAATAACTCTTTTCATTGCTGATATAAGCCATCCATTGTCTGTTAATCCATTGTAGAATCGTTTTGTCAACTTCCTGCACCCGTATCCAATACCCCCAAACCCCCACTTACTATTGCTACAGTCACGCCATTTAAACATTCAACAGATCACAACGACTAGTCAGGGTAAGAGAGAGAGCGAGTAAGCCCTGCAAAGTGCATGCATGGAAAGTGCAAACTTGTGCACAAGAGACAGCCACCCAAAGCCAACTGAAGCAGCCAGCACCGACTGGAAACTTGTTAATGGCTCCGCATCAGCAGAAGAATCACCATCTGGCCGAGTTTGACTTTGTTTCGCACTTTGGAATCATCTTTGCTGTCGTCGTTCATCGCTGTTCAGCTTGATGCCGCCAACCCTCGCCCTGGGTCCCCTTTGTGATCCGTAATCTTTTGAGCCGACAAGTTGACGTCAGCTATAAGCGGATTAGTCGTCCTGTTGATTCTGGTCGTGGGGAGAGGTTGCTTTTGTGATGTTTTTTTTCACTCCTAGTAAAACGATGCTCTTTTGAAGGAGTGATTCCTTGAATCGCTACTAATGTAGTAAAAACGACAAGTTTATTATCATAATCAAAGAAGGCAACAATTGAGGGTCATTTTATTTCATTTTCATACAACATCCGTTGATCTTGCAAAACCCATCTCTCATATATGATCGGGGTTCTGCTAAACCGCACCAAGTGCCAAAAGCATTATTTTGAGATATTTAACTTTAAAGTTCACTCATCTGCGAGTAAATCGCAAATGACTCTTTTGAAAATTTCACCGTTCACAAATGACTAATAGGGTCCAATAAGTAACTCAAGATAGAATATTCAAAAAAAATCATCAAATATTTTCCATTTAATTAAATTTGATTTCAAATCAAGAGGCACTCAGTTCACTCTGGCTGAACAAAAATTGAAGAAAATGGTTTTCAGTTCGGTATGGCTGAATGTGTTTCATGATTTCCAGGAACAGAGATAAAAACCAGAAGGATTATAGGAAGAAAGCAAAGGAAGGTATTGGATCGAATCTAAGAACGATTGTGGGCCAAGTCCAGAACGATTCTGGGACGAAGACCAGCAGGATTCTAAGATAAAGTTCAAAAGGATTCTGGGATGAAGCCTGGAAGAACTCTGGGACGGCACAGCAGGATTCTGGGACGAAGCTTAGAAGGGTTCTGGGATGAAGCCAAGAAATATTCTGGGTCAAAGAGCAGTAATCTAGGGCGAAGCGCAAAAGCACTCTAGAATTGAGGTCAGTAGTAAGGTTCAGAAGGATTCTGTGATGGATCTCAAAGGATTCTGGGACGAAGTCTGAAAGGACTCTGGCATGAAGCTCAGAAGGTTTATGGTATGAAATTATGAAAAGGCTGAAACCATGCTCAGAAGGACTCTGGGATTGTGTTTTCTGGACCATAGTGCGTTCTGATCTCTAGTATCGGAACAATATTCAATTACAAATCGTTATCCTCAACGGATAATTCAACCTTCACCACGTGGTGCGGCGATATTGCTATTAATTTAACGTATCGGTGGAATCTCGGTTTCATATAGATCGAATTTGCACCACGCACATGTTCATTTCAGGGTCATGTTCTCCACCCCATCATCGACGGGTTCGTTGATGTACTTCTTCGTATTTCTACCATTACAGCTCCAGTGGGACCGAGTATATGTTCTGGATTCGAATTTCTGTTACCACTACTTAAGTTATCGGTTGATTTCCATTGACGAATACAAACATTTACTGTATGAGGGATATCTTTATCCAAGAAGCTTTTTGGACCTTTCAGAACTCGAACCCAGCTGCCTCGTCTCGCAGAGGAGCCTTTTTCCATAAAGCTACGAAAGATCCCAACCGCGGCAATGTAAAACCACCGAATAATGTTGCGGTGGCAGCTCATCGCTCGTCCGGCCACATTTCACCGGCAGACGCACCGCTGCTGTGCTGCAGTGGCCGTAGTTTGCCTGCCAAAGGATTTTCGGATCTCGTTGGGTGCTTTGCTAAAAATACTTCGGGGCAACATTTATCCAACGCAGTCAGTGGTTTGCACTATGGGCAGTTTCCGTATAGACTGGCGGCCAAAAATATTTGTGCTGGGTTATGTCATATTTATTAGCTTGTCACACGCATTCGACGTTTTGTTTTCAAAAACATGTTATCTTGAAAAACTTTTGAATATGGCCTGTAGTGGTATAATTAATTTTGTAAGTAATGATGCATAGGGGCAACGATTGTACGATATCCACTACAAAAACTATTATACATATTAGAAATTTGAGAGACATATTGTGATAAATGATTAATTTTGCGAATAAGGTATGTATTTTATGTTGCCAAATCTGGGATGTTTTAAAATTCAGTAATTTTATTGAGCTTATATATGTGGAAATTGTAACCTCTAAAACTTTCAGAAAATGCATGGCAACTTTTAAGAAGTGTGACCGGGAGCCTTATTCGGTTCCAGTTAATTCAATACTAGAGACATGTATGCATGCTAAGCACACCAACCATCTTAAAAGCACACTGTTTTAAAGAATTAGTAGATTTGCAATATGGATTTGACCAAGAAAGAATTGGATGGTTTTCTTAAGATTTTTGATCATAGAGTGTTAAGAGGTTATACTATGTTAACAATAAAAGAAGTGCTCACAAGTGTCACTGAGTCGCAAAATTCAGTTTTCGGCCTGAACAAGGACAATGTGAAAAGACTCCAGTGCAGTAGGGGTGAACAATGTGCGTTCGTCAAGGTCGGTGAGCTGGCGCTCGCCCAGAAAATAGTGGAAGACCATGACGGACGTCACGAAGTGGTGATAGACAGGAAGAAGCACAAGTTTCGCATAACCAACGAGGATGGAAGTGTCGAAGTGTCAAACTGAGAAACGAGAAAAAATGCTCTACCCCGAACTGAGAAAGGGGAAAAACAATCTCTTTCTTGTTGAAACACTGAGGTTGTCAAAACATACGCTTCACAACTGTGAGAATGAAAATATGCAAACACAAACGTGTAAACTCTTCATCCCACAGAGTACGGACGCTCAGTTTGTGTATGGGTAAAGACGCTTTTCTTTTGTAGTTGATCGTTAAGAAGGGAAGGAAGAAGCTAGCATATGGGCAGCAAGCATACGTGGTGTACAAGGGGCAGGTGCTCTCGTGCAAGCACTGCAAAGAGCAGGCACACTCTGGCATAGCATGTGTCCAGAACAAAAAACTTCTGGTACAGAAGAGCTACGCCAACGTAGCAAAGCAGAGTGACAATCGTCCGTCGCCGAAAAAATCGTCCGGTGTGAAACCGCCGAGCACGAAACCGGTAGGTCCTATCGCTCCATCACTCACCTCATCGATTACTTTTCCTGAGCTGCCAAAGCCCCCGAATCGGACCTAACAGTTTGCCCCGGTGACGAAAGCAAACAGTCAATCCGACAAGATTGACTTATCGGCGTCTCCCAGCCCGCAACAGCAACGCTCGCACGTTTCTTTGTCATTTCATCGATCGACTCAACAAGCCACCGAAGCTACCCAACCCAATGTTGCTGTGGTGGACTTGTTCAAAAAACCGATGCATGTGGTGTGATCGCTACACAAAAAAAAGCAACGGCTACGGGACCGATGAATCGTCGGCATCTACGAGCAGCAGGCGAATCAGAGGCCGACCACCCGGCAAAAAGCTCCGCTGAGGAGACGATGATGACGAGCAAGATGAGGATTACCAAGCGTAATGGCACTCATATCCTACAATATCGCGTCCATGAACATCGGCACCATCACCAATCCCACGAAAATAGCAGCGCTGCGCACCTTCATCAACAGCCAAAGGCTCAATATTTTGTGTCTGCAAGAAGTGTAAAATGACCAGCTCCCCTTGCCTGGCTTCGTCGTATACACGAATGTAGACCACACGAGAAGAGGAACAGCTCTGAAGGAGCACATTCAGGTATCTCACGTTGAGAAAAGCCTGGATAGCCGCTTGACTGCTATGCGAGTGCTTCTCCGCCATCCCACTCAGCACGTCATTCTCGCTGGCGATTTTAATTACGTGCTACGAGCATGCGATTCATCCAGCCCCAATACCAGCCCTGCACTCAAAACTGTGCAGCAGCTGCAGCTCCACGATGTGTAGGAAAGTAGTGGATCTCGTATGCTAAGCCCAGAATCAAAACGTTTTTTAAACGTAAATCGCAGATTGTCTTCGACGAATTCCACGACGCGCATCAGCGTGTGATCCCACCCGATGATCCCATCAATCAAGCCTGCACAGACGAGATAACTACTGCAGAAATTCTCTGCCATCCGAGCGAGTGCCCCGCGGCGTTCCCCCGGAAATGATGGTATCCCACGGGAATCTTATCTGCGTCTCTTCGACGTAATTTATCGGGAGCTCAATCTCTTGCTCAACGAAGCACTAGCAGGCAATCTTCCCCCTGCTTTTGTGAAGGGCATCATCGTGCTGGTGAAGAAGAAGGGACGCGACAACATGGCCCGATCGTATCGACTTACCTCGCTGCTCAACAGCGATTACAAGCTTCTCTCGCGCATTCTGAAATCCAGGCTAGAGTGCGTCATGCGAGCCCACCACGTGATGAGTGATGGGCAGAAATGCTCCAACTCGGAACGTAATATTTCTCAAGCCACTCTTGCTCTGAAAGACCGGATTGCAAGTCTCCGTCACGCTGGCAAGTTATTCAGTTTCGATTTAGAGAACGCATTTCGATCGGGTCCGGCACTCATTTCTGTTCGACACAGTGTGCTCGCTCGGCTTTAATCGGGATCTCGTCACTCTTCTCTCGCGCCAATCCACCTTTCGGCTGCTACTCGGGATATCCAGATTTTGTTCGGTATGGTCACAAACCATCTGAAACGTTTCCAATTTCATCTAAACGAAATGAGGTACACACGAATGGTTTTGGAAAAACTCAGCTTATGACCACTTCTGTTGAAGCAATCAGATTATATACAAAGGAACCCGTCCTGATTGGTCCTGAAACCGGTGTAAAATGCCGCAAAAATTAAATTTGATATGTCGCATGAACAGTATTGTGGAATTGGCCTTTTCCGCCAGGCCGTACGGAACATATCTGGTGTGGCCAGGTCAATCCTGAATGGTCGTTGAACTATCAAAGGACCATTTCCACTCATTATTTGACAAATCTGGAAGTTTGACGTGTTGCACGAATTGTTTTGGAAAACTTAGAAAATGGCCATTTCCCTCGAGGTATCCGGAATATGTCCGGTGTAACCCCGGTCCAGAATGGTCATGGATGTCCAGAACATTTATTTTCGTTATTGTTTCCACAAATCATGAAGTTTGATATGTCGTACGAACGGCTTATACAGCATTGTGGAATTGACCACTTCCGCCAGGGTGTTCGGAACATGTCCGGTGTGACCAGGTCAATCCCGAATGGTCGTTGAGCTTTCTTATAACCATTTCCACTCATTATATGACAAATCATGAAGATTGAGGTGTCGCACGAATGGTTCTGATAACATTGTGGGAAAGACCACCTCCCCCAGGACTACCGGAACATATCTGGCACAAGTAAACGGATTGTCGTGTCCAAAGAGGTCATTAACACTTATTTGTATATGATTATATATATTGATAGTGTTTTATGTATAAACATATCGAATAGCACGAGTAAAGAAGTTAAATTGTTTGAAAATTCGTATTTCGACAGGTTCTGACCCCAACGGAATCCGGAATAACTCCGGAACCATTAGGTGAACCGGTTCCGTTTTGCGGTCCTTGCAAATTTAGACAAATCTGGATCGCATGCCATTGGTTTCATGAAAATCGGTTGAAAAATGACTTTTTAACAGCTGATTGAAGATTTGTAAATCCTCAAAAACAGACGTTGGGTACGCATAGGTTAACGAGCGTCTCTCACGTCCGTTCGAGATTCAGCGTTCGGTCAGGCAAGGTGACCCGTTGTCCACGCATCTCTTCGTTCTCTACTCCCATCCCCTGGTGTGTACAGGGTGTCCGCAAATTATCCGTACAAACTTTGAAGATATGGTTCTATCAGGGGGCCGTCATGATAGTCGTATTTTGTTGCCTCTTAACGCACGCAAGCAGCGCTCACCAATACTAAGCAATGCAGTTGGTGCGAATGGGGAAAAATGAATCAAGGCACACAAATTCTGCGCATATCGTCCGCATCGGTTGAAGTTTGTTTACACTTGTTTCTTTTAGCAGAGCTGACTGTTCAAAATAAAAGTGCGTTTCATTACTGTTGTTGTGAAAAGTGTGGAAAGCGAAATGAAGTGTTGTGTTCCTACTTGCGGGGCCGATTTTCATAATCAGAAGGAGAATAAAAATCACGGTGATAACATTTCACAGCATAAATTTCCAACCAATATCGATGCCCGGGATCGATGGCTAAATTCCATTGCTAACTCGCAAAAAAACTTCGATAAAAAACCGAAGAATTTCAATGCGCTACGGATCTGTTCGCGACACTTCGATCAAAAATGTTTCTATATGATCAATGCTCGAAAACGGTTGATTAAAGGTGCTATTCCTACGGTTTTTTCACAGCCTAGTAACTCGCTATGTATCCAAGAGTAAGTTTTTTTTTGTGTTTGATGATAGACTGCTGACCTAACGCATTAGTACTATTTCCATTGGCAGCGAATTTCTCGTATCCGACCCAATTGAACTTAAAGAAGATCTGGTTCGACCGCCGCTTAATATCATTCACTTGAATGCGGGGAGCCAAAGAACACAAGAACATAATGGTAAGCTATTGCGTACAACTTGTGTATCGAAATAAATTATAAATTATTTATTTTGTTGTTACGATTATCAGTCTTCACGCAATCTCACAAAGGTTCTTCAGAGCAAAAAGAGCATCAGCGGAATCGGATTTCCGATCAGTCATCATCTCAAGATTTCCGCCCACTAAAACGAATGAAATGTGAAGAATCTGCTGAATTATTTAGAAGAGTGAGAAAAAGGTATATATACATTGTTTCTTATTAAGAGATATCGTCCCCTTAATGCTACAACTAGATAACTCGAAAATCAAAATTTTGAGATGTGCAAATTTGTAACTATGACCGTTTTACAAGGTGATGGTTATTCGCAGAGAATATTATTGGAAAATAAACTTCAAGTTATGTATATTGAATCACACGCTTATGAGCTGTAAATATTTTTCAGATCTAATTAAGAATAATATTTTGACATATTGAAGTCAAAAATTTCAAATTTCGAGTTATCTAGTTGTAGCATCAAGGGGACGATATGTAATCATAAATCATAAACATCTTCTTGGGCCTGTTACAGTATATAGTAAAGGCAAAAATTAGTTATCTAAAAATCATTTATAGGTTCCGCCAGGTCGATTAATAAAAAGTTGTATTTTTTTTTAAACTTGTGCGTTCACCTGTTTAGACTCACATTATACCATGAACAGTAGGATGTATGTGATTTGGAGGCTGTGGAGCATTTTCAGAACCATGCTTCGGAAAGCATAACGTTTAAAAATAATAAAGTTTGATGCCCGTATTGATATGGTTCCAGATATGTTCCTAATTGACCACTTCCCTCAGGACATCTAGAACCTACTATCACAGACAAACAGACGTAACAGCTAGAACAATTATCATTTTAAAACATAGTCACGTAAATATTCAACGCCCAATGCTAAAAATACTTCATTTGGCCAACCGTGAACTAGGAACTCGAACAAAAAAGATGCGCGCGCCACGAGTGACCCGTTTGCCAACTACCATATATTAGAATCAGGCGCTATTCTGCTGTGCGATGAAAATAATTAGAGTGTAACGTCTGTTTGTCTGTGCTACTATAGAGTGGTCTGTGCATCTAATGGTTCTGAATATGCTGCTGGAAACATCATTTTTAAGGTTGAAGCTCACTTGGATATAGCTACGGATAATATTTACATCCAGCTAATATTTACATGACTGACCTTGTTTTCCGGAACCATTTTTACGGAAATGGTTACATTTCTGAAGATTTCCAACCAATATTAATGCGTCCGGTGGCATTCAACTTCCAATTAGTTCTAGTTTCTACGAAAATTGTAAACATTTATCCAACTTTACACCACAAAAAAAAAACAAGCGACAGAAAAAATGACATTTGGACATGACCTCAAAAAGTTCTAGTTTCTAGGAAAATTGTAAACATCTATCCAACTTTACACCACACAAAAAAATCAAGCGACAGAAAAAATGATATTTGGACATGACCTCAAAAAATCCGGAACATCTCCGGTGTCCAGTGGCCAACATGCATGGCCAAGCACCTGTTGGTGTTGTTTAAAAATGTTTAAAATATTTGTAGAAGAAACATTTTAAAATGAAAAACTGCTATTTTTTTAAAAAATTCACCTAGTGTCTAACTTTTCGGCAGGGACTCAGAAAAAAACTGAAATTTTGTAGTTACAAAATTGATCATATTTGTAGTTCTGTGGAGAAAATGTCAACTCGATTGCTTGAAAGGGAACAAAACTACAGCATGTCAAAGTTGATCATTTTGTATGATTTTTGAAAAATTTCATACTCTAACGTTAAAATGAAAAATTTGAATTTTTGGCGTTTCTACTAAGAGTTTTGAAAAATATCATTATCAAACAGAATTCATATGATTTTGATAACATAAACTAGGTTTTTCAAACTGCTTTGTGACATAAACTACTTCATTTCACCAGTTTTATCTTATTTTGCTGACAAAAGAATAATTTGTGAAAATTGTATGAATATTCTGTAGGAATTTGTATATGTGCACGGTGAATGGAGGCCGCACGGCGACTGGTGACTTAACGGTACATAAATTTAATTGCAATATTTGTCTTATAAATCTGGTAATTACCACCAATTTATCATTGACAAACTTATGCAAGTTTTCCTCTTTAACTCTATATTTTCATGAATAAATACAAATATCCTCGTAATGATAATAAATTTCTTAAAATTGAATATATGATTAAGTTGTTGAATATATGATTAAGTGCCTCCTTGCCTCGATTGTCCCTTAAATATAGAGTTAAGGAGAGTTTACTGTACAACAATTAAACATCTAACTCTAAAGATCCTAGGGTTTCATTTGTGCTTAACATGTTATCTTTTTGGCCGTATTTTTAGATCCGAAATCAATCAAAGCTCCGCGCATTTCAAAAAAGTTATAACAACTCTGCAAATGCAGCTTAAAGATGCACGGAAGAGAAATAGTGCTCTCAGAGTACAGGCTAACCGGATGCGTGACAAGATTCAGATATTGGAAAAAACTAATGCGGAATTGAAAGCTTCTCAATCGACTCATGAAACATCTCAGGTGAAATAAATTAGTATTGATCAGTTCAAATTTATAATTATCATACTTTTCTAGTCTTTTTTGGCCAACAGCAATGTGCTGGTTGAACTTTCAAAGAGACAAAAAGGAGATGCGTACAGTGATGCTCTACGAACTTTTGCAACTACACTTAACTTCTACTCATCGAAAGCCTATCAATACGTGCGTCAAGTGTTGAATAATGCTCTACCACATCCACGGTCCATCACACGATGGTACCATAGCATTAATGGAGAACCCGGTATAACTAGTGAATCTTTGGAGATGCTGAAGGTCAAGGCAGCTGAAATGAAAGAGATTGGTCAAGAATTGATTGTATCATTAACGATGGATGAGATGGCGATCAGACAGCAAGTATTGTGGAATGAAAATACAAAAAAGCTGGAAGGTATTGCTCAATGTCGAAAACAAGCAAACGGTCAAGATAGTGATGAAGCTCCTGTCGCAAAAGAAGCGCTCGTGTTTCTAGTCACCAGTATACAGGAATCGTGGAAGCTACCTGTAGCTTATTTTTTGATAAATGGTTTGAATTGCGAGGAAAAAAAGGAAATGGTTTTGTCTGTTTTGATAAGCCTTCATAATGTTGGAGTAACTGTTGTAAACTTCACTTTCGATGGAACAAAAACCAATATTGCCACGGCTAACGCATTGGGCTGTAACCTTCGTGCGAATACTCCGAGACCCTTCAAGAGTAATTTTGAGCATCCGGTGAGTGATAATAATGTCCATGTTTTGCTTGATGTAGTACATATGCTCAAACTCGTGAGAAATACGTTACATTCGCAAAAGGAGTTGCACACACAAAATGGCGTTGTGAAATGGGAATACATCAGCAAATTAAACGAATACCAAAATAAGTCTGGAATGAGATTAGCAGCAAAACTTACCAACAAACATGTGAACTTCGAAAACTCCAAAATGAAAGTTCTTTTGGCGGTACAGGTAATTAGCAGATCTGTTGGTAATGCTTTAGATCAAATACGTACTTTCAATGAAGACTTCGAGGGCTGTGAGGCGACTGTTGAATTTTTGCACATGTTTAACGACCTTTTTGACTTGTTCAACAGTAACATGCAAGACGATGGAGGATTTAAAAGGCCCCTCTCAGCTGATAATTTTGATTTGTTCCTCGAACCTTTCAAGTATGCGCAATCTTATATTCACCAAATACGTCTTGCGGATGGGACACCTATTTTGCAATCCAAGTACAAAACGGGTTTTTTAGGATTCCTTGTTGCCATAGAAAGCACTAAAAATCTGTTTACTGAGTATTGCGAAGAAAAACAGTATCTCGAATCCCTTCCTACGTACCGCCAGAGCCAAGACCACGTTGAGCTATTATTTGGAGTGATCAGAGCGAAAGGAGGGTGTAATAACAACCCAAATGCTTCGCAATTCCAAGCAATTTATAAGAGATTGTTGTTGCATAATAATTTGAAATGTTCGTCTAAAGCAAATTGTACGGATTTCAATGACACTACTTTGGGCATCGCCAATGGAAGCTATGGGTCCGATACGACTGCTCACTCCGAGAAATATATTGTTAATCAAACTCCTGAAATGAGCCACGCCAACTTCGAAGATTTCCGACAAGACGAATACACAATTTCCGCGATATCAATGTGCGCTGCTGATATCCACAAACGATTGGTGGAAACTATCAAATGCAGAGCATGTGTGGAAAGCTTGGTGGAGGATGATTTGAAAACTGTGAAGACGCTCAGCATGATTTCAGAATTTGAGTTTAAGGTACATTCATAGCTGAGTGAAATATTGTTTTATTAAATGTTTTGAACAATTTTAGGCATTAACAGGTGAAAAAAACAACATCAATTTGGAAAAACTCTACGGCTTCCTGATATCAACAATCCTGGAAAATGCAGAAACGAACGTAAATGATATATTCGAAAACTGTTCATTTCAGGAAGCTTGTTCAGATGAGCACAAACAGGAGCTCATCAAAAAGATTGTTACTGTTTATTTAGATAAACGGATTCAACTTTATACCAAGCAAATGATACAGTTCAAACCAACAAATCGTCAAAAGCTGACGAAATTGATACTTTTCGAGGGAAATTGAAAAAGGTGAATTGTTTTCTTGTTTGATTAGACAATAAATGTTATGTTTTCGTTTTTGTTTATCATTATAACTAATTATGGTTCAATTATCGTTGGAAAATCACTATTGAAAGAAAGCCTTTTCTGTTGTATTATAAGTTTTGAAATGTCAACCATCAACATACATAACTATTCATTAGAGACAAAACGGATGCCTTTGACTAAGATATCCACTAAAGGTAACTTCATCCAAATCATTTATCTTTGTTTTCTAGTCTATAGTCCATGGTTCAAATCAGTATACAATTTTGTTTTATTTATTCTCACGAGCCATCTCTGCGCAGTTTTTGCCTTGCTTGGTGCGGTTTGTCCCATTTTCCCTCATATGGGAAGTAAACATTCAACAAATACAACTGTGTGCGTGAAAATTTCAACTGGAGTATAAATTTATGCTCCCGATAAGAAGGCACAACAAGACCTGTCAAATACCATAGTGAAAAACTATGATGCCATCCCTCTGGGTTCTATACAATCAAGCGTAATAAATTCAATATTCTTGCATGGTTTTAAACATTGGCTTATTATATTCTTATGAAGTAAGTTTGACACCATTCCGATTTCAAATAATTGCAAAACAAACCCAAATGTATTGAGGTGTCTTAAAGGGAGCTGTTTTCCGACCTTTATGACGGAAGACAAATATCCATAGAACTCACTGGATTTGAACCGTACAATTTTCTATTTCCAGTCTAACTTGAAGCCACTAACTTGTTGATTACTTCAAATAATAATATGATATTTGGATTCATCTCTTTTAGGTTTTAGGGATAACACATCTCCAGTATGACTAGCGGCCCTCAGGAAAAACGTCTCCGAAAAATTTAGTTTTTGCCTATCTCAGTAACAAGCAATCATTTCGAATTTTTTTAAAGTGGTATTTTGTGTTAACATATAGATGTATTATAAAAGTTACATGGACATTGATTCTTCATTGTTTTCAATGCGAGATCATCTTTCCAATATTTTGCTGTTCGGATAATTTGCGGACACCCTGTAGGCTCGAAAAAGCATGTGGCAACGATTTGCTGGTTGCATATGCCGACGATATCAGCGTAATCGTGACGTCAACCGGGAAGATCGAGCTGATGAATGGGATATTCGTCGAAGCTTACAATGAGTTTTCAACAATTTTCCAAACCAGAGGTCGCCATCTTGGATTGCTAAATTTGGAATATACCGGATATCGATTTCAGTCACCCTTTCATATTGCATGGGATTTCAACGATTTTCTCAAACCGGAGATCGCCTTCTTGGATTCCAAAATGGCGCTGGATATCAATTTTCATCATCCTCCGTCTTGCCCATTCCCAAAATACCCATATTGCATATCTGGATATCAACGATTTTCCTAAAACGAAAGCTGCCATCTTGGATTTTGAAATTGATTGCATCAATTATACAGAAGTGTTGGTATCCTAATCACTACTCATACTAATAGTATTAATTGATACTATCAAAACATAGCTATGATAGTGATAAACGGTAGAGATAAATTTGAAGTCTGGTCAATAATGAGGAATATTGGAGCTATACAATCTGTCCGTCCCTTACGCGTTAACTGGTATCTGGTCTGCCCCTATGAGAAATACGTCGAACGATTCTAAAACTCGATTATGTTGATTTTATGTTTGATTCTAAGACATTTGAATATGTAAAGTAACGTATCGGCATTACGACCTATCGGAACATCCCTATCGTGTAGCTTGCTCAGTTCTGACCGTATCCGCACCGAGTTCAAAATGGCTGATTTGATTCACAGATTATTAATTTATAGATTTAGATGCAAAAAATGGCAGAAACCGATCCTTAGTATTGAATTATCACTAATTAGAGCAAGATGTTGCAGTGTATGAATACATTTGAGCAGTTGTATGATATTTACTAGTATAAAAAGCTTATTTCGCGATCTGTGTATGATGCGGATTCTAGAAAAACTACAAATTTCTAGAATAATTTTCTGTTCAAGTGGAAAAGGAAGCAACCATGGTGCTACGACTGATAATATACTACCAACTGAGTGGCTTTAGGCATTTTCTACCCGGTAAGTAATATGAATATTAATAATTACATTAAAATGTGAACTGGGCCATTTTACTCCATGAGTGCATTTTGGACCGCTTGGTCCTAGATCATGAAAATAATCCATACGCTCGCTATGAAAAGCAAGGATAGTACCACCATAGTCTTGTTTTGACAAATCAACAATGTTATAGCCCTTTTTACAAAACGACAACCTTGTTGATACTGCTGTTACATTCGTCATTCACGCGTTACGACACCGCCGCCTGTCAATGTTTCATTCACAAAAAGAGCTGATCCGAAACGTCTCATAAAATGGCTTATTACAATGTTAAATTCCAAAAACGGAGAAAACAAAAACCCATATTTGAGTATTTTATTTCATTCTTGAGTTATTTTTCTCTTCCGATTTCATTTGCTACACGCAACCCGAGCCTGTAAGATTTCATTACAATTCTGCATGATTCTAATACATAAATTGTATTAGATCGTTGCATATACAGAAATTGTAATGGTCGACAATACAAGGCATTGTATAACAAAGAACATGGAAAGAAGCGAAAGAAATCGGAAAAATACGCTTGTGTTCGCGCCGAGTTCGAGATGCATGAGAAACAGGTTGGCTGCGTCATTAGGGTTGTCTATTTATTATGTTATACAATTTTTCCGATTTTCAAGCATAATAAAAAATCAACAGGTGGAAATTACCTAGGCCAAACAAATCATAATAGGTAGAAAAAAAAAACAAATGGCAACAATTTTCAATAAACAGGAATCCTTACTAGGTAGAACATCATGGGGGTGTAGAAGGGTTACAGAAAAGTGAGTAATAAATTCTAACTCCACTGACACCTGTACTAGAATCTTACAAGCCTCTCGTAAAAATAGTCAACTAAACTAGATTTTAGGAAGGGGGTAGAGGGATTACTGAAAAGTGTGTTATGAGTTCTAACCACATTGGATGCTCAGACTAGAATACAGCATGTTTCTCTGAAAAACACCGAAAACAGGCTTGAAACTTAATTCGACGAGATCTCAGAATGCGTGGTGTTTGTTTGCTGATGTACAGAAAATACTTTACTGAAAGCCAGCTGACAAACGTCATTTATTACTGAAATTCAGTTTGAAAAATTGCCGAGCACACGTAATTGCATAGCCCAACTTAGTGAGTATAGATATTATATGTTACATACATGTCCCTTACTGCCCATAACTGCATATTTGTAACATTAGATAAAAGTAGGCATGGAGTAAATGGAATATCAAGTGTGCATTATACGGCAGTATGGGAAGAAACTTAAATTTATAAAAATTACCAAGAACTCAAAAGTGCTTATTCGAGGCTGAAATGTTGTACAACTCATATCGTATACTAGGTGAATAGTCAAAAAATAATTCAGATTCTAATTTCATTGCTATGTAGGCTCATGTATAATCTCAATGTGACTGTTATGCGGTTAAAATTACATAACAACTTGGAATTTTTAAGAATAATCTCACAGATTTCAGTAAGTTGATCGAAAGTATTTATCATTTGATGACTCTCCAATCAAAATTGTCAAAAATGTCGAATGTGCCAACTATGCAGTTATCGGCAGCATAAGGTTCATATAAAATTATATAAGCCCAAGTTTTCAACTTAAAGGATGATTTGCACTCTTAAAGTTAGAACGCACTGAGTATTGAAACTTCTCGAAGATAGTACTGTGCTATCTTTTATCACACACGAAAACCTACGAAACGATGAAATCCCAAAATCACTGGTTATAAAGTTCGCGTTGTGAGAATGCGTTCATTAGGAGACGTGACTGACTCGAAAAGAGGAGCGGAGTTATTTTTAGATATGGATTCGTGCGTTCCACGTTGTAAGGGAATGCTTGCAAGTATTGGATAAAATGGAATAAAACTTCAAACACGATGAGCTACCGGCGGGTACAATCAATTCTTGTAAAATTTTTATGCAAGAATTGTAGAAGGTAGAACCTTGCATCTTTTGTAAGCTACCGCGTGAAAATAATATGAATATTTTACTGAATATGTGAATTAACGTTTTAAAATCTTGAGTTGACTTTTGAAACCATTCATATACACTCCCGTGCAAAAGTTTGGGTTCACCCCCTAAAAAACATACAAATGTGTTCTGTCCATATCTCTGTGATTACACGTCCAATTGAAACTCTTTGAGCCGCATTCGAAAGGCAAAGAGTTATTCTTACTTCGTATGTATTTTTCCAAAAACATTTTTCTAATTTTGTATACTAAATTTTTACTTAAAGTTGTGACATTTTTCACACACTGAAAAATCATATCTAATTTCCAAACTTTTGCACGATGACTTGACTGACTGTTTCATTGATTTTGAATACTTTTCAAATTGTTCCGCAAAAATTTCGTGAGGTCTCTTCAAAGAATATAAGATAACGATTCTAATGAAACTTTGATTTAAAATTTTAGTCGACCCAATGCTGAGGAAATTAGATTTTATTTTTCGAGTGTTTTTAGAAAAATGTCACAACTTTAAGTTAACATTTAGTATACAAAGTTCAAATAATGTTTTTGGAAAAATACATACGAAGTAAGAATAGCTCTTTGCCTTTCAAATGCGACTTAGAAAGTTTCAATTGGACGTGTAATCACAGAGATATGGACAGAACACTTTTGCATGTTGTTTAAGTGGTGAACCCAAACTTATGCACGGGAGTGTAATTATGATAGTTAAAAGATTCCTGAGATTTTTCAACCATTATTGCTTAATATACCGAAAGATTGTCTACATGTTAACTATTACTCCGTAACAAGTTGGCATCGTGCAATCTTATTTCAATTTTTTCAGTGGGAAAATGATGCGGAAAATAATTTTCCGATCACTTTTAAGTTGCCTTTCTGACAGTTTAAAACTGAAATAAAAAAAAATTTAGAATTAATTTCAAGTTGAACTAAAAATAACTAGATTTTTTTTTTCAAGGCACTCCGTGCTCGTGGTCACTACTGTGCCGGAATCAGTTTATCTGTATCTTCCTTACCGTAACAGTTCTATTTTTAACTAATCTATATTTACATCTGCTTTCACTCTCTTTTGCTCTTTTGCTCTCACCCCGAGCAGGTAGGAGAGTGCTCTAATCATTTTCTAATCATTTTGGGCAAGTAAAAAGTGTAGTATTAGAGATTGAATTTGTGTTTGTTCTTTATAAATAAACAAGGTTTGCAATTATCATAGAAAAACAAAACGTGCTGATAATCCCAGAAACACTTTACTCAAAGGCTTAAAAACTTTTAGAAAATCCATTCTCTGAAAGAGGTTGCCAAACAATTCTTTTCAATTGAGTGTCCGAAGTAGACGATATGAATGTGTTGAAATTGAAAAGAAGATGTTGTTTGAAAAGATCCAATATAAGAGAACAAATGGGATATAGGTCTATGAACATAACAAAGGTTCTAAGTACTTTATTTATTATTCTAACTTTCGTTAAAACAATTAACAGATAAATAATAAATCAACAGAGCAGGAAAGCAATTGCTGTCTCATGATGTAAGAATTAATATTGAAAATGTTTTAGTAATATTGTTGTCGAATCACTTAAACAAACACAATTAAACAGAAGAAAACTTAACTGACAAGAATAACATTAAATAAAATCTTTGTGTACATGATATTAATGTTATTGTTCATTTTTGATTTATTGTTCAAAACGATAAACTTTTAAATAGCTCCATTTTTGAGGCAAATGAAAAAAGGGAACAATTTTTCAAGTAGTCAAGTTAAAAAATAAACACGACCTCATTTATTTTAATTTAAAGTCTTTAGAATTTGAAGAATCTCAACTACAGCGGGGATTCGCTGGTTGGAACACGACTGCTTTCCATCTAGCGAATCCGACCCGTTAGTTGGAACGACTGGCAGCTGGTGAAAATGTTCTAGACTAACGCATCTGGAGCACAAATCGTCACGAAACGCACATATACATACACATTTGTTCTATATATGGAGACTCAATGCAACGGTACTCAGACGTCAAAGTCAGTGACATACGAGTGCTTTTAAGTTGGATTTGTTTCCAACCAGCGAACATCCAACCATCGAGTCATTCCATGTAGCGGACCCCCAACGAGAAAATCCCCGCTACACTACACAGAAAATCCCCGTATACACTTTCCATTACCCACTTGTCCCACGGAACCTTATTAGATTTTTATTTTGCGTCTACATTCATTCTTTCTTCACTGATATTACGTCCCTACTGGGACAAAGCCAACTTCTCAGCTTAGCGTTCGTATGAGCCCTTTCACAGTAATTAACTAAGAACTTTTTTGCCAAAGTTGCCCTTTTCGCATATTCATATATCGTTTGGTAAGGTACGGTGATACTCGATGCCCAGGGAAGACGAGGAAATTTCCATTGCGAAAATATCCTGGACCGACCGAGAATCCAACCCAGATACCTTCAACATGGCTTTGATTGTTAGCCGCGGACTTTACCACTCGGCTAAGGAAGGCCCCATACATATATACACATATTATAGTTAAATAAATTATGTTGGAAACAGTACCCCTACTGACCAAGTTCTCAACTAAAAGGATGATCATTAACTCTTTAAGGTCGATCTAAAGAGTACTGAAACTCCGTCGAAGACAACATTGAGCTATCTCTTAGCACATACGAGATATTCAATAATATCTCAAAAAATGAATTCTCATAAGTTCTAATGTTCGCGTAGTAGTAGTGCGCCTAATTGGCGACCAGACTGTGAATCGAATGTTAACTAGACACGAAAGAAGGAAAGCATACTGTGGAGCTATCCCACTTCGTCCAAAAGAGAATCGAAGTTATTTTTAGACATGGCTGCGCGTGTTTAATTTTAAATGGAGATGTTTGCATGTGTTGGATAAAATGAAGTAAAACGTTATAATACAATGAGCTGCCGGTAGGCACAATACAATTATTGTATTGTTCTTATGCAGAGATTGTATTAGGTGGGACCTTGCAATTTTTGTAAGATTTTATGATTTTCTTCGCCTGTCTTGTATAAAAGTTTAATTCTCTTGTGTTCTCTTCTCCAGATATTTTTTTTTGTGTTGTCCCCTTTGTGTTGGATTGAGGATCCTGGCCATCCGGCAGACGAATACCGGCAAGAATTTGGTACCAACGCCATGATACGTTAATCGAGCTACCACAATATACCTCCCGGATGAGCAGCAGAGAACCCTGATCCCAATCCCTACCATGTCCTTCCTTCAAAAATTGTGACCACTAACCTCGAGTTGCCACGAGTACCCTGGCTCCATCCCGTACTGATTTTGGTACTAAAAAGTAAATAAATTGTAAACAGTACAAAAAAATGAGTTTCGGCTCCGTAGAGCGTTAAACGCAATTGAGCCTCAAATAAATGAACTAGATAAAAAAAAATTGTAAGAGATTTTTATTTTGCGTGTATTGTTGTCAAACAGCGAAAAGCAAAAAAAAAATCCGAACTTTAGTGCATTAACTCAAAATTTAGTTAGTGGCTTAGTACTGAAAGTTGTATGAATTGATCTGCCAAATCGACGCTAAGCCTAGGGTAACCAATATATTTTGGTCCCCTTTATATTTTAGGCCCCCTGGGCCATTTTTCTGCAAGTTTTACAGTTTAAATCGAAGACCAACTCAATTCGCATACCATTTAGAAAGATACCGTTTTAGCATAGAAAATGTGTTTATTTTATCTGAAATTAATTTAGTTCAATCGGTTCATCCATGCAACCGTTACAACACGGTTACTTACAGAAACTGAAGCCGTCAGATTTTGTTCAAAACAAAAACTTTTTTCAAGTTTCAGGACCAAAAGCGTAGAATTTCTTTAGTTTTCCATTGTCAATCGATTTATTAGACTATGGGGAAGTATCCCGAGCAACACACATGTTATAATTGTGTATTATCAACTAATATATAACTAATTTTGGTCATATATCAGTTGATAATACACAATTATAACATGTGTGTTGCTGGGGATATTATACAACGAGTGTCGTGGAATTTGTACTTTGTGGATCCAAAATGTATAGGTGTGTCCAAAATAATTAATTATTTGAACAAAAAACATATAACACGTAAGAGATGAGCCAGCCTCGGGCTGCAAATCTTTTAAATAAAGATATCTATCTATCTATATAACACGTCATTTTATTCAATTTTTAGCCTTCTGATCGCCCATAGTGGTCCGCCGGCCAGGGTTGAACCTCAGCGAGCGCCTAGCACGTGCCTTTCTTTCAACCCCGTCAATGGGGCGGTGGTAATTTACGAAAATCGATTCGCCATCACAATACGGAGGTGATTCCGGGCGAAAGCGAAAATCCGCGTGTTATCGTGATGGCGCGCGTATTTGTGGGAACCCAACCAGCTAGTAGCGAGCGGCAACCGAGATAGTTGGGAATAGTCCCTAACTCCGGGGTTGTTTCTGCTCGGGTGGATGATATTGCGGGAACTGCTGCACCGTGGGTAAACATTTTTGCTGGTTCACGTGATTTTGGCCTTTGGGGGATTGGCTGACGTGAGACGACGTTCGTCCGCCCCCAATGCCGTGCTTCCGGTGAACATTGGTGATGCTTCGTACTTTGTACGGGTTTTGGGATTTTTGCAACGGTTGTAGTGGATCCGGCTGTGGATTGGGTCGTTGCCTATGCAGGATAAATAAATGTTGATTTTTACGAGTGCTGCTTCATCCGGAGGGTTTACCGTAATTTATCTTGTAATTTGTATACTCGAGCAGTGTGTGGTGTTCTCTTGAGGCATTCAGGTACCACTCGAGCGTGGAGTTTCATGAAAGAGACGGAAGTGTTTAGTTTGTACAGTGCTTTGATCTAGGATAGGGGGGCTGGGGGCAAGAAGGACATCTTAAGATATATAGGTTCAAATCATGGTTGATTAGCGAAATTTTTGAAAATTATTCCAGTGTAGGGGCAAGCTCACCTCTTGTTCTAATTGATATTATCGAAAGATTTCAAAAATATAAGAAACACATGATGATTTGAGATTTTTGAAAAAGTCCCTTCTTATGAGGTTTTTAAACGAGGCACGGGGCAAGAGTGTCAATCGTAGGGGCAAGAAGACCACCAGAGCAAAATGCCACAAATTTTGTATATTATTATTTCCCCGCCTAAACGATATATTGTAGAGTAAGTAAAGATAAAAACAGAGGAATAAAAGTTGACTTATTGTAAAAAGTAGTTTTACGAAATTAATTTAGTTTTCATCTTATTTGACTGTAACAATAATAGTAAAAATTTCCAGAAACCATTTTGAATGTCCAAGATGAATTATTTTGATTTTATTTAGTAGGAAACATTGATTGAATGCAATATTAAACAAGAAAAATAAAAGTTCATTTGATTTTATATGAGAAAATTGCGGTGTCCCTCTTGCCCCATAAGACATACTGTGTTATTATATATGTAAAATTTAATGTCAAAAGGACTTTTCGAAAAAAAAATTCCTCACAGCTATATTAAACAATTGAAAATCAGCCTGGGGAGCCTGGCCCCTTCCAGAACCATCCAGCCACCCCCACCCCCAGAATTTTTTATGATAATAAAATTAAAAAAAATAAAAACAAACAAACAATTTAACATGCAGCAAAATCTTCTGAATCCAATGTACAAGACTCTTGTTATGGACAAACATTTCTTCAGTAGTT
Organism: Aedes aegypti; assembly: GCF_002204515.2. Classification (NCBI taxonomy): domain Eukaryota; kingdom Metazoa; phylum Arthropoda; class Insecta; order Diptera; family Culicidae; genus Aedes; species Aedes aegypti. The sequence goes on along the minus strand of NC_035109.1, from coordinate 347,475,411 downwards.
ACATTATTTTATGTTGTAGAATACTATAGCGAGAAAACCTCACTTGTGATATACAGCATCAGCGTGGTGGTTCTGACTTTGGTGAATCACGCGATAACCGAAAGCTTATCTGTCCGGCTGTCTATCGATTGGTTATTGTTAGAAATAGCTTCTTGTTGTTTGTGGTAAGCGCAATTTTCCGACATATCCATTGTAAAAAATATCGTGGTATAAAAAAATGGAAGTTTGATTCCAAAAACTCGTTTTTTTTTTTGAATAATCCAAATAATTCTGTTTAAGCATAGAGCAGCACTGCATTCTGATTTCTCATGTTTTTGGAGGATACCCTGCTCGAGGTGTGTGGTAATGATGATTACCCTTATGAGAATCCACTAAATAAATCAATACATTAACTTCAACTTCAATATTTAAGGGTGGCTTCAGAACTTTTGCAAATCTTTTCGAAATTAGTCAATATTGTGGGATTTGTTCATACTTTCAAAGCATTCATCCTGGTGGACACCCACTCCTATGTCTACTTTTTATTTTCAAATTGATTTCGGAAAATGTTCTCTGATTTACCTTAAAAATGTTACTTAGTCTTTCAGAAGTTCAGTTTTCGCACGCAATTCCCTTAAAAAATCATTAATTCTAACAACTACCGAAAGCTAAACATTACATATATTTTGCAATTGGATTAAATAGAAAAATTGATGTGAAGTTTTGCGAAAAAGTTACACGTCTTCTCAATGAGAATCGAACTCACGACTCCCTGATCTCTAGTTAGGGCGCGTTACCCCTACGTCGCAACCCATTGGAAGCCCACACAATAGAAACCTCAGCCAGCGCAGTTGCTGGCTAGTGTAGTGTGCTATTTCCATACCTAATAAATAATGCGCTCTCGGGCTAGGCATTGGATATATATAGAAAACGTTGTGTTTGGATGGGTATCTAATTCTTCCGGAAGAGGTGCAATTTGCGAAAAAGGACCACGTGATTATTGAGCTGAAATCAAATTCAGGTTAACTTCTGCGTTCATTAGTCATCTCATGGCGTAGGGGTAACGCGCCCTACCTAGAGATCAGGGAGTCGTGAGTTCGATTCTCATTGAGAAGATGTATAACTTTTTCGCAAAACTTTACATCAATTTGTCCATTTAATCCAATTGCAAAATATATGTAATGTTCAGCTTTCGGTAGATGTTAAATTTTCACTCGGCTGGTTAGCCGTAAACCGCGATTCGTAATTGAAAACAAGTATCATTAATTCTGTCAAATCTAATACAGAGATATTTCGCTGAAAGTTCTATTACAAATTCTTCTTTGAATTCCTTTAAATAGTTTTCCCAAAAATTTTATAACAAATTCTTCCGCAAATTTCATCAAAAGTCCTTAAGAAATATTTCCAAAATATTGCACATATTGCGTCAAAATGTCTTATTTGTTTTCTTTTTTAGAAATTTTGGTTCAAATCCCCGGATAATTCCGAAATTAGCAGAGCGGTAGAAGAGTCTGCAGCAAAATAACTGGGAAGGGGAATATTTATGAAGATATTCATAAACAAATTTTTATTGATTTTCCACTTCTTTAGAAATTGGTTCATAATTTGAATTTTTGTGCGATAAGAAAGCTGAATTTCTAAAGGTTTTCTGGCAGAATTCTAGAAAACCTTCTGGTTTCAATCTAGAAAGGGTAGCTTTTAAGGACAATTTGTAAAGAAGATTCTGGTGGACCTTTAGAATTTTGTTTTATTTGTTAATTCATTATAGAACTTTTTACTATCCTGTAATTTACCTGTAGAAAAAATATTATAAACTATCATTCATTGTACCATTGCCCACCTATTGTTCGACTTGCTTCAACATTTTGTTGTTTCTCCATCCTTCGCATAACGCTTTGAGGAACCTCATACAAAAATCTTTCCATACTCCAAAAAGCAACGTTTTAAAAAATCTAAAAAAGGCAAATTATACAAGTTTTGAATAATTACAGAATTTTTATGCGTATGGTTTCTGATTCCTGAAAATCCATTAGGAATTCCTCAACAAATTTTAAAAGTAATGTAAAAATTTCCACTAAAATTGAAATAAGAATCTCACATTTTCACATTGAACTTCTACAGTACAAAAAAATAGTCGATAATAAAACCTTCAAAATAGTTTGTTTGGAAATTATAGAGGTAGGAAAAATGGTTTCTACATCAATTCAGTTCAGTTCACCATAGTATCATGAATCTTTAAAGTTCATACTAAATATTATAAAAAAAATCTAGTTACAAATACTTTCAGTAAAAATTCCATACGATTTAACACGGATCATTTTTTATTATAAAAGACGTCGAAAAAGGACACGATTTTATGTAGTAAATTCCTACAAGAACCACTTAAGCTTTTCTGTGAGGTACATTGTTAACTTGTTAAAGAAATTCTTAAATTTTACGGCAGGAATTGAATGTTTTTTTCCGAATTATATTTAAGCTGCAATTATTTCAAAACTTACCAACAAAGTTATTTCAAACCTTTTGTTTCTTTAGAAATCTGATGTGGAGTGCTTCATAGAGGAATTCATAAAGCAATCCCTAAAAAATATTAAGTTATTCCAGGAGTAGTTTTTGAACCAAACAATTTAGAGTGTTTAAATTTTTATATGGTTTTTTATGGAAGAGTCCTGAATTTTTTATTCGCAAAAAATGAATCATTTCGAGAACCTGCAAGAATACTTCTGGAGATTTTTTTTAGAAGTTTAGGAATGAATTGCAAGTGCTTAGTGAATCTGTTGAAAAATTTCTTCAATTAAAATCCCAAAAGAATCGTTAGTGCGGTTTTAAGAAAAAAAAGAAAATGCTTAGATGGATCTTTGGTATTTTTATTTTGTTTTTTTTTTTTCAGATAAATCTACGAGATTATTTCTCTAAGAAATCTCTGAACAAATTACTCGTGGAATTTTGATTATTTTCACGGAAAAGTTTTTGAAAGTATTGCTTAGTTAGGAATTTTTGAAAAATTAAAAAAACACATAAAAATTTTCAAGAGACTTTTAAAGTATGTGAGATGCTGCACCTTGTTTTAGATAAATCAAAAAATAATTATCTGTAAAAAAAAATACAGATTTATTGCGGAAAGCTTCTCTGAGCAATCTTGAATAACATTTTCCAATTATTTTTTTTAAGTGCTCATGAATTTTTTGTGGAATATTACTAAGAATCCGATTTTTTTAAGCAGTTCGATAGAGATTCTTCAAGAAATTTTCTGAGATCAAAAAGTCTGAGAATGATTCTCTTGGGGAATCCCAGGACGAACTCAACGAAAACTAGTGAGGAGTTCTTGAAAAAAGCGCTGAAAAGTACGAACATAATTCATGAATAAATTGCTGTAGGAATTCTCGGAGGAAACTCTTTAAAGCACATGTTTGAATACCTGAAAAGAAAACCCTCCAGAAAAAAATCCTAGCTACGCCAATGGATGGCATTCTGGAATTCAAGATCGACATCGATTTTTGGCATTTTCTCATTGGTCGTAGAGTTTGCAATTTTCCCGGGATTCGACTTCCCGGGAAATGGGAAATAAAATTTCCATTTCCCGGGAAATTTTCAAAAACGAGAAAATAAAGCAAATTTGACGAAATTTTCTTTTGAGTTATTCGTGTTTCATGTATATATATTTTATACCAGTAAATTTGTATGGTTACTGTCCTTTTTTCGTGGGTTTGTGTTTCTTAAAAATATCTTTTGGCTTCGTTAAAATCGTCAGGCTTCAAATGAAATTCAAATCATATTTACCAACATCGAAGCAATCCTTTCAAGCACTAGAATAAAAACCAACTAGAGTCTTATGTTGAAAATTGTGACTGTTACATCCATCAAAACATTAAAAACCCACTCAATTCATGAAAAAATCCTTTGAAAAATCCTTTGTTTACTATAGCTTATAATCATTTTCAGAAAAAAAACTATCGTCAAAAACATACACACTTTATCAACAACTACTTGATTTCGTAAAACAACAAACATCGAATTATAACTATTTATCTAGTGAACTTATTGCTTATAATGATCTTCTTCTTCTTGGCATTACATCGTCATTGGGACAGAGTCTGCTTTTCGGCTTAGTGTTCAATGAGCATTTCCACAGTCATTAACTGAGAGCTTTCTTTGCCATGAGTATGATGATATTTTCCATTATCAAAAGATCCTGGACCGACCGGGAATCGAACCCAGACACCTTCAATATGGCTTTGCTTTGTAACCGCGGACTCTAACCACTCGGCTAACAAAGGTCCCTGGTTAGAATGATATGATTAATTGTCAATTGTGCGAAGGTTTTTGTTTGAAAACAGATGGTCAATCGTTTTTTTAAATAGAACTACCCGGGAAATACGGAAATCCTAGGAAATACGGGAATCCCGGGAAACAAAAAATCATTTCCCGGGACACAGGAATCCCAGGATTGCACACTCTAATTGGATCGGTCTCGTTGATAACCCCCCCATTGTATGGGTCTCAAGTATTTTTTTCAAACCAGAATTCACCATCATGGATTCCAAAATGGCGTCAGACATCGATTTTCGGTATCTCCTCATCGGTCCCGTTCCATATCCATACTACATTGGTCCTCGTGGGTCTTCATCAGTCAGGAGCGTAAGTTGGAATTTTCGGAGCGTAATAAGAGGTTTGATTGTATTGAAGTCTTTCCAGAAACGTAAATTCAGAAGCATTCAGCTTTTCTCCCGAAGAACTACTAAGCAAAGTTAGCATTCTTTGTATAATTTGGTTTTTTATCTCAATTTTAAAGTAACAACCTCGACTAAATAAAATGCTATAAAAACACATATAAAAATATATCTGGTCGAGTAAACTATTAACATAAATCGCATATCGAACGAGCAAAAATTTTTTTCCACACGATTTAAAACCGGTGTTCTGAACCAGGCAGAGATTGACCACATCGTCGCCGCATCATTGGTTGGTATCCCACACAGTAGGTAGCTCCCTCTCAACGCATCGGTTGCTTCATCAACCCTTTGATGATGATGCCAATTTGCTGTCCGGACCGTATGTTTGCTTTGGCTGCGACAAATCCGGGAATCAGCAGGTTTATAGTCCTTCTGCTGGACCGCTATTAGAGCCATATGGCGGCGGAGCTGTAGCAACCCGCCCTTTGATGAAATGAATTTCGTTCGTTGAAATAGAGAGCAGCGTGCGGCGGACGCTAGACTTGTTGGCTGCCTTTCTTACTACATACACGACTTACGACTATTACCATCATGAGCGGACTGTCCTTTCCGGTTCCTGTGGGCCATAACTGTCATCGGGGGTATAATAATGACCACCCGTTGGCAGGATTTTGCTACTATAGACCACTTGCTGGTTGCTTAGAGGGCTTTATTGGTTTTTATTTTTCTCGGCAGAAAATGGGTAAAATCGTGGGGAAGCAGAAAAAACGCTCGAGTTTGATTCTCTGTAAGCAGTTCACAACAACCGATCCGTTATGTTAGTTTTGACCTGGATTAATAAGAATTCCATGTAACATCATTCCTAGAACCATCGGTACCATAGGGGCCCAGATAGCCGTAGCGGTAAACGCGCAGCTATTCAGCATGACCATGATGAGGGTCGTGGGTTCGAATCCCGCTGGTCAATCGGCAAAGAAAGCTTTCAGTTAATAACTGTGGAAGTGCTCATAAGAATCTGAGAAGCAGGCTTTGTCCCAGTTGGGACGCAACGCCAGAAAGAAGAAGAAGCATCGGTAAAATCTCGTACGAAATATCTGCAGTAAACCCCAACAAAATCTAGGATTGATTGCTGTTGAAATCTTTGTAGGATTTTTCAATGGAGTTGTCGTGAATGTTACTCATTAAGCTATTCAAAATAAAAAAAAGAATGGACAATGTGACAACTTGTTAGGTAATTCCTGAAATGTACTATGGAGAAATGATTTCAGAATTTATTGGAGAGGAATTCTTCCAGAAATCATTAGAAGATTGCATGGAGTTATTATTGAGAAATTAGAAAAAGTAATTCTTGGATAAAATCCACAGTTATTTATCAGAAAAAAAATACAATAATCCCTGAAAAAAATCAATAAATGATTCCTGCAAAGATTCAGAAAACAATCATTAATTACTTAATAATTTATTGTCGCATAAATATTTGGGAGTATTCTCCTATAAATACCATTTCTTTGCATTTTTGGAGAAATTCATATTCGAAGATAATCCCAATGGAATACTGTCAGAAATCACATCACGAATTCTTTCAGATACTTCTCAAGGGGTTCCTAAAGTAATTCATGCCCAGAAATTCCCCCAAGGATTTCATCAGACTTCCTCCCTTCATTCCTCAAAGAGTTGTTTCAGAAATTCCGTCAGTGATCCTTTCTTGTAATTTTTCTTCAGATATTTCCAGGGATTCATACACCAACTTCCCGAGGAATTTCTTCAGTGCTTCATCCAATGCTTCAAGAATTCTCCCGAAAAATCTTCTCTATTAAAGAATTCTTCCAGCCAAAATTCAGGATTTTTTAAGAGATTCTTCCAGGATTTTCCATCAATTTCAGGATAACATCAGAAATTCCTCTAGAAATTCTTAAAGAGTTTGCTCGAGAAATCCCTTCCAAGAAATTAATGCAGGAATTCCATCAAAACTACCACCAAGAATTTCCAACCGGAATTGCTCCTATCAACAATCTTCCAGTGATTCTTTCAAACATTCCTCCAGGAAATTTTTCTCCAGTGATTTCTTTGGTGATTTCTCCAAGGAATTCTCCTCAAATTGTTCTATGGATTTTTTTAGAAATTTACCAAAAAGAATTTTTTTAGGTCCACTGCAGGGATTCGACTTGCAAGCATTCAGAGAAATATAATAAATCTTCGAGCTGTTTAGTAGAATACCTATAAGTAGATGAAAACACCGAATTTAGTACTATACCATTTAATTCCACTAGAGTTTGTATCCTTTGACAGATACGCGTATTTCGACCTCAACTGTAAGGCCGTCTTCAGTGTCGTGTACGTACACGACAGTCGAGTCTAGTACACGACACTGAAGACGGCCTTACAGTTGAGGTCGAAATACGCGTATCTGTCAAAGGATACAAACTCTAGTGGAATTGAATGGTATAGTACTAAATTCGTTTTTTTTTTCATCTACTTATTCAGAGAAATGTTTTGTTTGATCCTCTGAGTTATTATCAGTTAATTCCCTGGAGGAATATATGATAACCCTGAAAGAAAATCCTATTTAAACCTTTCAAGTATTTTGTAGTAGAGCTTCTGGCGAAACTTTGACAATTTTTTTAATAAAAATTCTAGCAAAACTCTGATGATATTCACAGAGTTAACCCTAGAAGAACTCCTTGTGAAATTCCTTAACTAACTTGTCTCCCGAAAAATTACAGGTTAAATAATCAGAGAAAATACTGGTGAAGTTTCTCAAGGATTTACTGGTGGAATCTTTATAGGAAATAGTGGTGTTATCCCATAGGATTATTGGATGGTTGGAGTTCATCTTGGCGGAATCCACGGAGGAACCTCTTGTGGAATTACCAGAGGAATTCCTGAAAGAGCTCCTGGAACAGTCACTGGATGATATACAGGTGAAATTCTTATTGAAAATTTCTAGCGAAATCTTTATAAGAAATTTTTGTTAAAATCGCAGGAGGAATTCCTAAAACCCCCAAGAACCCCTGGAGTTATTTCGCGATAAATTCCATGAAAAAATCCGGGGAAACCCCTTGAGCATTTCCGGGATTGAATCCTTAAGGAATTTTGAGAGAAATCCTTTGATGAATTCCGGTGATGAAATCCTTATAAGAAATTTCTGATAAAATTCCTGGATGAATTCACGATAACCCTCGAGAATCGTTCAAGAATTTCAGGAAGCACCCTTGATTAATTCCGGGATAAATCCCTTTAGGAACCTCTCAAACATACTCCGGGAAGACTATCTTGATGAATCTGTTGAAAAATTCTCTAGAAAAACCCCTGGAAGAAAATTCAGGTAAAATCCCTAGATAAATTTCGAAAAGAATCCGTAATTAATAGCCTGATGCAACCCAGAATAACCATAGGGGGATTCTTGAAGGAACTTTCTTAAGAATTGCTAGAGTCCCAGAAGGTGTTCATGTTGGAATCCCAGGAAGATTTTATAATGAAATCTTGCAATGAAATCTTATAACGAAAGGAAAACCCTGCAGAAACTCACCATGAAATCTTTTGAAGAACTCCTGATGAAATGCCTACAGAAACTTCTAACGGAATTCTTGAAAGACTTGTGATGTTATCCCTGGAGAAATTTTTGATGAAATCATTAGAGAAACTCTTGATAGTATTCAGGTAGAAACTTCAGGTAGAATCTCTGAAGGAACTCCTAATGGAAATAATAGAGGAACTCCTGTAGGTAATCCCTAGAAGATGGATGGTTCCCTGAAACAATTACTGATGGAATCCCTAGACGAACATCTAATGAAATTCTAAGAAGAACTCTTGATGGTATCCCCAGATGAAATTTCGATAGAATCCCTAGAGGAACTTCCGATGGAATCCCTAGCGGGACTCCTGATAAAAACGTTAAAGGAACTCCTGAACGAATCTTTCGTGGAATTCATGAATGAATCTTTTGAAAAAACCCTGATGGTATGCCTAGATGAACTTGTGTTGATTTCCCTAGAATAACTGTTGATTCCTAGAGGAACTACTGGAACTCATTCCATCAGGAGGCAATTTTGGTGGAATTCCTGGTGAAATCCTCACAATAACTTCTGATGGAAGTTGGAAGTTTGAAGCTGGTGTCTTTCAACACGTAAATGATTCCAGTGAACGATATACCCTTTGAAGGAAGCACCACGCTAGACAACGGACTAGCATGCAACGCCCAGTGGCACAATCGAAATGCTTTCCTGACGAAAAGTATTCCGGACTGAAGTGGAAATCGAACCCCCTTGAATCGATGCGGCTAAATGGATGGTTACACTAACCGCACGGCCACGAAGCCCACCAAATTCTCCTGAAGGAATCACTTGAAGAGTTCCAGGTGAACTTCCGGAAGGAATTTCTAAAGGAATTCTTACATGAATTCTTTGTTAAATCACTGGACAAAATCTTGATTGAATTTCTGCAAGAGCTCATGGTGGACTCATAAAGGAATTACCTATGAAATCTATGAAGGAATTTTGGTAGAATTCCTAAAGGTATTCCAAGAGTATTATCTGGAGGAATTACTTGTTAAACTTTTGATGGAATCACAGGTAAAACTGCCAATGCATTCCCTGAAAATAAATTAAAGATTGTTAGAAACGCAAGTGAAATGTATAGAAACAACTCGAGAGCGCACAATTGATAGATCACTGTGGCATCGACACCCCAGACAACCAGAATGTACGTATAATGAAACCACCTTTTACGTTATGCGATGCTTATATTTGCAAAGTTTCACGTATAAGATGTCGTGAAAAGGCCTTATACGTACAAAAGTGGAGGCGATATACGTGAATATACAATATGATGAAAAATAGCATGCAATGCGAGTGTGTCAATTTTATTGCGAACTAATTTGTACTCTTATGTGACTTAATTTATGATAACAAAAAAATTTGACAGGTGCTACGGATTGATCCGATTTTGTTTGTATGAGTATGCGGAACGAAACGAAATGTATATATGAACTCATAAAATAGCGTTTTATGCGAGGAAACTCATCGATCAAACGATTTCATCCACCATTTAGTGCGGATGTGATGCAATTTGTATGAGTAAACGACTTTGTTCGTAAACTGTTATGTGACTTCTGGTTGTCTGGGACACACTCAATCTGTTCAGTAAAAATTACTGGGTTTTGGAACTACCGAAAAAGTCAGTAAACTAAAAGAAATGTCAGAAATCGAAAACAGAGATCTTTTACTGAAATTTTGCAGAGAGCTTTCTTTTTATATCATATATCATTATAAAATAAAACATGGTGGAATTTGCTTTTCAATCACGCGTGGCGACAGTTTTCATTTAACTGACTTTTTCGGTAGTTCCAAAACCCAGTAAAATTTTACCGACCCGAGTAATTTAATCTAACTGTGTACGCTGCGTAAATACACGCATTTTCAATTGCCATCCATCTGCATCGGCAGTTCATGGCACGTCGAAGCTTCAATTTGACATGCTCTCGTCGATATTCGCTCATCATCCCTACAGACAGTACGATCAGTTCGTCACACGTTTGGCTCCGCCCACCGGTGGTTTGAGCTAAACTAAACTCGTTTGGTCGTATGCTGACAGGGAAGGAGGAGTTTGCTTCTGCAAACCTGGAGCGTCTGTACTACATGTTAGGAGCGGCTAACTACAACGTCTATTCCCCATGTCAGGGGCGGCTGATCATCGTCCGAGTGCCAGATAAGGACTCTTAACTAAACTGTGGCCATCCGAACATCTAGACGGAATTGTCCTTCGGAAATCCAGGTAGTGTCAGGCCCCACAAGCCAGCCGTAAAAAATCAAGCAACGCACAATTAACGAGAGAATACGAACCGGGACAATTGACGAAGACCACAGTGACGCAAAGGGACTAGCGATTGAAAGCTCGGTACGTGGAAATGCAAATCTCTTCACTTCAACGGAAGCACACGCATACTCGCCTACGTGCTGAAGAACCACGGATTCGGCATCGTAGCGTTGCAGAACGTATGTTGGAAGGGATCAACGATGTGAACGTTTAGAGATAACCATACCATCTACAAGAGGCAGCACACAAGAGCTGAGAACAGCTTTTATAGTAATGGGTGATATTCAGAGACGAGTTATCGGGTGGTGGCGGATCATTGAGAGAATGTGCAAATTGAGGATCAAAGGCAGGTTCTTCAACTTCAGCATAATAAACGTGCACAGCCCTCACTCCGGAAGCACTGATGATGATGAAGACACTTTTTCACGCAGCTCGAAGGCAAGTACAACAGCTGCCCATGCCACGATGTCAAAATCATCATAGGAGATCTAAACGCTCAGTTTGACCAGGAGGAGGAGTTCAGACTGAAAATTGGAAAGTTTAGCACTCACCGGCTTACGACTAATTGATTTCGTCGCCTCCAAGAATATGGCCATGTGTAGCACCTACTTCCATCAAAACCTTTCATACCGATACAGCTGCAGATCACCGTAGCAGACAGAATTACAAATCGACCACGTTCTGATTGATGGACGACACTTTTCCGACATTAAAGACAGGTGAACATTTCTGTACGTTTAGATTCCGCCGGGAACTACGACAAGATGATGGATTTTCGTGCCTGTTGTTCAATATTGCGCTAGAAGGTGTCGAGCTCAACAGCTGGGGTATGATTTTTACGAGATCCAGTCATTTTTTTTGTTTCGCGGATGATATTGTCATTGTTAGCCGAATATTTGAAAAGATGGCAAACCGTACACCCACCTAAAATCCGAGGCAGTACAAGTCGAACTGGTGGTTAATGCGACCAAGACAAGGAACGTGCTAGATGGTGGGGCCGAGAAGGACAGGGCTCGCCTAGGTAGCAATAATACGATAGACACGGATACGTTCAAGGTGGTCGACGAGTTCGTCTACCTTGGATCCTTGCTGAGGGCTGACAATAACGTTAGCCGTGAAATACGTAGACGCATCATTAGTGGAAGTCGGGCTTACTAGGGCCTCCAGAAGAAGCTGTGGTCCAAAAAGATTCACACCAGCACCAAATGTATCATGTACAAAACGCTCGTAAGGCTGGCAGTCCTCTACGGCATGAAATGTGGACGATGTTCGAGGTGGACTTGCAAGCACTTGGAGTCTTCGAACGTCAGATGTTTGGGACCATCTGCGGCGTTTGCAGGAAAACGGTATGTGGCGGCGAAGGATGAACCACGAGCTCGCCCAACTCTACGGCGAACGCAGTATTCAGAAGGTGGACAAAGCTGGAAGGATACGATGGGCAGGGCTTGTTGCAAAAATGCCGGACAACAACCCTGCAAAGATGGTGTTTGCTTCGGATCCGATTGGTACAAGAAGGCGTGGAGCGCAGCGAGCTAGGTGGGCGGATCAAGTCCGCATCGATTTGGTGAGCATGGGGCAGATCCGAGGATGGAGTGATGCGGCCTCAAACTGAGTATTGTGGCGTGAAATTGTTGAATCAGTGTTATCTATCTGTTTAGCGCGGTAAATGGCTGGGCATGGCGTACCATTGGTACCTCGCGTACCTGCAGGAATAAAATAGACCCCTTTGTGCGGTCCTTAGCCTCTTGCCCAGCAACTCCTATCCCTACCTCCTCGTGGTACTGGCCGGGGTACGAGTAACCTTGGGGAAGATCGGGTAACCAACCCCCGGTGGGAACTTTGGTCGTATGCTGACAGGGAAGGGGGGGGTTTGCTTTTGCAAATCTGGAGCGTCTGTACTCCACGTTAGGAGTGGCTCACAACAGCGTCTGTTCCCCATGTCAGGGGCGGCTGATCATCGTCCGAGTGCCAGAGAAGGACTCTAAGCTAAACTGCGCACTATGGCCCTCCGAACATTTAGGGGGAATGGTCCTCCGGAAATCTAGGGGGTTGGTGTCAGGCCCTGCGAGCCAGCCGTAAAAACACATCAGCACAGGAACGTCAACGAGAGAATACGGACCGGAACAATCGGCAAAGACCACAGCGACGAAAATGGACTAGCGATTGGAAACTCGGTACGTGGAACTGCAAATCTCTCAACTTCATTGGAAGTACTCGCATACTCTCCGATGTACTGAAGACCCGCGGTTTTGACATCGTAGCGCTGCAGGAGGTGTGCTGGACAGGAGCATTGGTGCGAACGTTTAGAGGTAATCATACCATCTACCAGAGCTGCGGCAACACACGCGAGCTGGGAACAGCTTTTATAGTGATGGGTGATATGCAAAGGCGCGTGATCGGGTGGTGGCCGATCAATGAACGAATGTGCAAGTTAAGAATCAAAGGCCGATTCTTTAACTTTAGCATAATCAACGTGCATAGCCCACACTCCGGAAGCACTGATGATGACAAGGACGCATTTTACGCGCAGCTCGAACGCGAGTACGACCGCTGCCCAAGCCACGACGTCAAGATCATCATAGGAGACTTAAGCGCTCAGGTTGGCCAGGAGGAGCAGTTCAGACCGACGATTGGAAAGTTCAGCGCCCACCGGCTGACGAACGAGAACGGCCTACGACTGATAGATTTTGCCGCCTCCAAGAACATAGCCATTCGTAGCACCTATTTCCAGCACAGCCTCCCGTATCGGTACACCTGTAGATCACCTCAGCAGACAGAATCGCAAATCGACCACGTTTTGATCGATGGACGGCACTTCTCCGACATAACCGACGTCAGAACCTATCGTGGCGCCAACATTGACTCCGACCACTACCTGGTGATGGTGAAACTGCGCCCAAAACTATCCGTCATCAACAATGTACGGTACCGACGCCCGCCCCGGTACAATCTCGAGCGGCTGAAACAACCGGATGTCGCCAATGCGTACGCGCAGCATCTTGAGGCAGCGTTGCCGGATGAGGGCGAGCTCGATAGGGCCCCTCTTGAGGACTGCTGGAGGACAGTCAAAGCAGCCATTAACGACGCTGCCGAAAGCGTTGTCGGATATGTGGAACGGAGCTCAAGAAACGATTGGTTCGACGAGGAGTGCCAAGAGGTTTTAGAGGAGAAGAATGCAGCGCGGGCTGCAATGCTGCAGCATGGTACGCGGCAAAACGTGGAACGATACAGACTGAAGCGGAAACAGCAAACCCGCCTATTCCGGGACAAAAAGCGCCGCCTGGAAGAGGTGGAATGCCAAGAGATGGAGTTGCTGTACTGTTCTCAAGAAACGCGGAAGTTCTATCAGAAGCTCAACACATCCCGCAAAGGCTTCGTGCCGCGAGTTGAAATGTGCCGGGATAAGGATGGGAGCATCTTGACGGACGGACGCGAGGTGATCGAATGGTGGAAGCAGCACTACGATGAACACCTGAATGGCGCAGAGTACACAGGCACAGAAGGTCAGGACAGCGAAGGCGATGGCTACGTCAGCACAGCGGACAGCGGAAATCAACCAGCTCCCACGATGGGGGAAGTTAAGGATGCCATTCAACAGCTCAAGAACAACAAAGCCGCTGGCAAGGATGGTATCGGAGCCGAACTCATCAAGATGGGCCCGGACAGGTTGGCCGCTTGTCTGCATCGGCTGATAGTCAGAATCTGGGAAACGGAACAGCTACCGGAGGAGAGGAAGCAAGGCGTTATATGCCCTATCTACAAAAAGGGCGACAAACTGGAGTGTGAAAATTATCGTGCAATCACCATCCTTAACGCCGCCTATAAAGTGCTATCCCAGATTCTCTTCCGTCGTCTATCACCTATAGCAAACGAGTTCGTGGGAAGTTATCAAGCAGGTTTCATCGACGGCCGCTCGACAACGGACCAGATCTTTTCCGTTCGGCAAATCCTCCAGAAATGCCGTGAGTACCAGGTCCCTACACACCATCTGTTCATCGATTTCAAGGCGGCATACGATAGTATCGACCTGAGACGAGACTCGCGAAGTCGGTCTTCTTTTTCTACGGTTGCTAAGATTTTCTTCTTCGATTCTGTGTTTACACAAATTTTTGAGCAAGATGTTCAAGCTTTTACATGAACTCAATGGCAAAGATGAATTGCGATTGCATCGTTCCAAGTTCAGAAAACCTTTTCAAGTTAAATTTCATATCCGCAAACGCAGTACACATTGCAATAACAAATGTTTTGCTTGTTTCGATTTAGTTTCGTCAGCGCAAATCAAATGGAATATTCGCTGAATTAATTTGTTTTATGAATGATTCCAATACTCTCCACATATTCGCCCACAAAATCAACTGGCTGCATCTGACAGCGAAATCTGGGCTGCATATGACGTTGCTTTTTTTCCTCTTCGCGAGTCTCGTCTCAGGTATCGACCGCATAGAGCTATGGAAAATCATGGACGAGAACAGCTTTCCCGGGAAGCTCACAAGATTGATCAGAGCAACGATGGACGGTGTGCAAAACTGCGTGAAGATCTCGGGCGAACACTCCAGTTCGTTCGAGTCTCGGCGGGGACTACGACAGGGCGACGGACTCTCGTGCCTGTTGTTCAATATTGCGCTTGAAGGTGTCATGCGGAGAGCCGGACTTAACAGTCGAGGCACGATTTTCACGAGATCCGGACAATTTGTTTGCTTTGCGGACGACAATATCCATGGGAGAAAATTTGAAACGGTGGCAGATTTGTTCACCCGCCTGAAACGCGAAGCAACAAGAGTCGGGCTAATGGTGAATGCGTCGAAAACAAAGTACATGCTGGTTGGCGGAACTGAGCGCGACAGGACCCGCCTAGGAAGCAGTGTTACGATAGACGGGGATACCTTCGAGGTGGTGGACGAGTTCGTCTACCTCGGATCCTTGTTGACGGCTGACAACAATGTTAGTCGGGAAATACGGAGGCGCATCATCAGCGGAAGTCGTGCCTACTATGGGCTCCAGAAGAAACTGCGGTCAAGAAAGATTCACCCCCGCACCAAATGCACGATGTACAAAACGCTCATAAGACCGGTAGTCCTCTATGGGCATGAGGCGTGGACTATGCTCGAGGAGGACTTGCAAGCTCTTGTGGTTTTCGAACGCCGAGTGCTAAGGACGATCTTCGGCGGCGTACAGGAGAACGGCGTGTGGCGGCGAAGGATGAACCACGAGCTCGCTCAACTCTACGGCGAACCCAGTATCGTGAAGGTAGCTAAAGCTGGAAGGATACGCTGGGCAGGGCATGTTGCAAGAATGCCGGACAACAACCCTGTAAAGATGGTGTTCGCCACGAATCCGGTCGGAACAAGAAGGCGTGGGGCGCAGCGAGCTAGGTGGATTGACCAGGTACACCAGGATCTGGAGAGCGTGGGTCACAGTCGAGGATGGAGAGAAGCGGCCATGAACCGAGGGAATTGGCGAAATATTGTTGGCGAGGCTTTATCAAGATAATTGATGTAAAGCCAAATAAGTAGTAAGTAAGTATCTGTTAAATGCAATTAATCTATATTCGTTCAACTTTGACGGATTGTGTTTGATAAAAATAAATTTGAGCATCATAAATATTTAAAACATAAGTAAGAAATTCATGCCTGACTGAAATTGCATCAGAACTTTACTGGCTCACAAACCGAAGCAAGCTTCCATAGGATCATCTAATGTTTTCAAAACTCATCTATTGAAAGCTAAACGTACATTACCGTACAGTGGAAGAAAGCGTGCGACCGTTGCGAAATGGATTCAACCTTCGAAGCACATTTAATTTAAAATTCCAATCATGCAAAACTAGCTTTTAACGAACCCGCACTGAACGTATGGAAAACAAGGAAAGAAAGGAAACCCCAAGCACCATTATACATCATAGAAGTATAACCGCCCCATCCGGATTGCAAAACCAAAGGGGCACGAAAATTTCAACCGACTTGTGGCTTTATGAAATGCCACTTCCAATAAAACGTGAACCACAACAACGACGACACCAACCGATGTCAACGCCAGTTCCCCTTTCCTCCAAAACGAGGATCAGCAACGAACTATGGGCTACAAATCGAAATATTGGGTCAAAATTACAAGCACTTTAATAATTAACAACAATCAACTTGGGAGTCGCATATGAAGGGATTGAGATGCATTTTAAATTGTATTGGGAACAAGTTAAGATTATGATTATCAGGAACAAAACATGTCAATTGGGTATTTGGGTATGTGATGGGCGCCCAGATAGCCGGTCGATGATCTTTTCGGGTTGGAAATTTTCTTGACTCCCAACACATAGAGTATCTTCGTACCTGCCACATCACATACACATGCAAAAATGGACAACGGGCATAGAAAGCTCTCAGTTAATAACTGTGGAAGTTCCCATAAGAACACTTAGCTGAGAAGCAGGCTCTGTCCCAGTAGGGTCGTTTTGTCAGAAAGAAGAAGAAAAAGTTAATACGATTATTGTCCTTTTGAAAAGTTACGCGAGTATTTATCTCATAAAATCCATTCAGTACAAAAATTTTGTGGACTTCCGTCGCGAAATTTTGAATACCGGCCCATAGTGCAACGGTTCGGAAGAGCAGTTGAAGTGGTCAACCGCGGATGCAATGCGCGTTCGACCGTTTGGCCAGCAGCACCCTTGACTGAACGCCACTGCTGAGGAGGCACGTGGCTGGGATTGCCACTTCAACCGGGCGTTGGCTGCTGCTTGCCCTCCGGAAGCGGTGCATTAATCAAGACCCAGTTTATGTATTGCTGCGGTAGCGAACAAGGACACCGCCGACCGATGACGATGGAGAACGCCGTGCGCGCAATAGCCCAAGGCAGCCATTGCTGTGTTGTGGTGGACCATTTTATGCTTCAGATTGGCTCCATTTCCAGGGTTTAGGGCTCCATACGGAGAAGTAATGTATCGCCAAAGTGGAAGCCTGTGAAATATTGATTGGAACAACTCTTGAAGCTGTCTTACATTTAGTAGATTTTCATATCTTGATTCGAGACAATATAAAACGAACACAATTTATAAGATGAGCAATAAAGAAGATAATACTGAAATAAATTGCATAGTGTCATCCATTACTCAGACGAACATATGGAGAAGTTCTTATAGTTGAGATTAAAACCCACCAGAAGAATTCCATTTCTTCTAAAATTCACTCTTTAATTTTTTTACTTAACATGTGCTCACAGTCTTTTTTCACCACGGATTTCGGTCCTCTACTGTACATAATGGTTTTTTAAATGAAGAATGCTAGAAGACGTCATAATTGAAGGCCCCACAAGCAAAAGGTACCAGTGACATTTTGGGCGGTCTTACTAGTTATCTCTCAAAGGTTAATGCATTAGGTTTTGCACCCACACATACTCGATAGAATATATTCTGTCAAGTGTTGTATTATATGAATCCATATTCTGTCAAGTGTTGTATTATATGACTCAGGTTATTAACGAATGTGTTCAAACTTCCAAACTTCGTGATAGGGGTGACATGCGTGAGTACAATCCATTATAACACTTGTTATGGTTGTAAAGAGATCATTTTTAAGTAGATGAAAAAACCGAATTTAGTACTATACCACTATACCACTATAGTACTAAATTCGGTTTTTTATCTACTTATAGGTATTCTACTAAACAGCTCGAAGATTTATTAAGATCAGTTTTGTTTTTATTATGGTTCTATACATAAATTCTTGATTTAAAATCAGATTTAAAACCACGGCAAAACATTATATGTTACTTGAGATGATACACCTTTATATCTAAGAAAATCAATTATCACTTTCACACATTCAAAAGATCAGTAATATAGATTTTATTAAAGCATTCCAACGCATAAGAGTTTATTTCAATGCACGGTCCGGACTTCCCGGTACATGAATTATAAGATCTACAAGTGAAGTAAGTTATTTTTCATTTTTATATGCAGTTTTCAATTAAGATGACTCATACAGATAAGTTGTTGTAAAAATGATTTCGGCGATGCTAGGTCATCTATGAAAATTAAGATCCTCAAATATACTATCAAGTTATTTGCTGCAGCTCATTCAAACGAAGATTGAGGTCATAACAGCTTGAAATAGAAAATTGCAAAAAATTGTCTACTGCAACAAACAATTGCAGTGATAAACAAACAGCTATTGAGTAGGCCATGATGAGGGTTCGATTAATAAGCTGAGAAGCAAGCTCTGTACAAATTGGGACGTTACTCCACGATGAAGGCGAAGAAATGTCTACCATGTCAACTTCTTCGTATGGAGTTCATACTAAAAATGAACTTGTAAACAAATTCATTCCATTCCCATTCCCCAGAATCTCATCTTCTATCTGGACTGATATACAGCCAGAGCGCATGCCCTCTCTCAAGTTCGAAAATTCACGCTCCTTGGGCAAGGATGCTGTCCTAACTTGCCGTCAGCTGCTTATAACAGTTTTTCCTGTACAGTAGTCAAGAGAATACCTACCCTACTGACGACAGCAGTTGACCTTAACCTCCGACAACCGCCAACCAATTGGGAGTAGGAACGAGATGAACCCATCGATTCGTTCCGTTCGTACACAAAATGTAGCCATTAGAGATGCAAGATTGGATACTTGAGGTGGCCTTCTTGCTTCTGTATGCTGTTAATTCATTGAACTAGGATCGTTGATAAAAACGTGCGTTTCTATGCAAACATTGCACTTGGTATTGCTTTCTCTTCTATTATTTATGTATATGCATAGAAGGACGAACAAAGTAGTTTTTAAGTACAAAAATAAGAGTGCGTCTAATCTATTCAAAACAATTTAGTTTTTAACGCATTCTAACGAGGACCGCTAAGATCACAAAAAAAAATAATAATCTTCAAATATTCATTTACTTTTTATACACTCTCCTGCAAAAGTTTGGGATCCCTTCTAAAGAGCATGAAAAAATGTTTTGTCAATATCTTTGTAATTACACGTCCAATTGAAATTCGTTATGATTAATTCGAAACATACCAACCGTAGGTATACCAACCGATTTTCTTGTAGAATGTTGTTTACTAAATTTAACACTTGATTTTTTTTGCAAAAGGAATTTTCAAAAAAAGGTAATTTTCAAAAAATAGATTCGATTAAAATTTCAAATGAATTTGGTGTTAAAACCATTGGCTAATATACTTTGATGAGTACTTGAAAAAATAGGTGCGGAAAAGTCTGGGAACATTTCAAATTAATAAAACACTGAGTATGATGTATGTATCATGCAAACGTTTGAGGATTTTTCCCATATAGTCGACAGGATTAGAGCCGAATCAATCGGCAACCAGTGCGAAATTCATCCAAAACGTTATTCTAATTGGTTTTACTGAATAGTGAATAGTCGTATGAAGTTCTATGAGAAGCTCAACTCATCCCGCAATGGCTACGTGCCACGAGCTGAGATGTTCAGGGATAAGGATGGGAGCACCTGACGGACAAACGTAAGGTGATCGAAAAGTAGACGCAGCATTTCGACGAACACCTGGATGGCGCCGAGAGCACAGACAATGAAGGATGGGACAACGGAGGAAATGCCTTCGTCTCAATAAAGCTGATGGTAAGGATGGTACACTGGTACAGCTTCCAGAGGAGTGGTATGAAGAAGGGGTAATATGCCTAACAACAAGTGAGGCAAAGAATTAGATTATGGTAACTTCCGAGCAATCAACATCCTAGAAGTGGGCTACACAGTGCAGGCTTTGGACATGTCCTATATTAACTGTAGCGATTCGCAGTAGACAGGATGTCCCGGGTCCGATCCATCTGACAAGGCAAGGCAGTCGGGCAATCCTGTCATCATAGAACATGGTGTCTCCATCCATGTCGATAGCCCGACAAAGTGGTATCCCAGATCATCTTCCGTCGTCGGTCATCTATTAAACGAGTTCGAGGGAAGTTACCATTGACGGTCGATTGAACCAGATCTTTACAGTACGGCAAATCCTACAAAAATGTCGTGAATACCAGGTCCCAAAGTATCACCTTTTCTTCGATTACAGACAAACATTCCAGTTCATTTGAATCAAACTGGAGACTACGACAAGCTGATGGACTTTCGATTGCTTCGAATTATCCTGGATCTTTCGAATAATCGCTTTATATTTGACTACCTATTCAATTGTATTAACAAGTATAACGTCTCTATTCGACTTCTCTCGTCACGATCAGCCTCTCGCTTTCTTCTAATGCAGCCCACAGACGCTCAGACGGTTTGACCAACATTAACAACGCCCTCAGGTTGATGCTCATATTGGTGCTATGTTTGACCGTGTGTGATGCTCCTTGACGAACCAATTTGACAGTTTATGAAACCAATTTGACGGTTGGCAAATCGGTCGGCCAAAATATATCTATATATTCCACTAGCAATTTGTTCCTATATATTCCACATTCTTTAACCTATTTCTTTATGAAATACACCTGCAGTTCTACCGGTGATTTCATCAGAAGTTCAATACGGAATTCCTCCAGGGATTGTACCAGGAATTCATAAAAGGAATCCATCTGGGATTTCACCAGGAATTAATCCTGGTGATGGGATTCCTTTTAAAGTTCTTCTTGGGATTCCATCAGGAGCGTTTCCATCAGAAGTTATTGTAACGACAACACCAAGAATTCTATCAAAAAATCCCCCAAGAATTACACCTAGGAGAACTTAATCAAAGATTCAATCATGAGTTCCACGAAGGATTACATCAGGAGTTTCTTCAGGGTTACCATTAGGAGTTTCGTTCCTGGGAATTCCATCGAAAGTTCCTTTGTAGATTATATCGGAAGTTCCCCTGGAGATTGTATCGGAAGTTCCTCTAGGGATTCCATCGGAAGTACCTCTAAAAATTATATCGGAAGTTTCGCTAGGGATTCCAGCTGTGATTCTTACAGGGATTCCATCAGAAGTTTCTTCAGGGATTTCACTTGAAACTCCTCTGGGAATTCCATCAGGGGTTCCTCTCTCAATAAGAAGTTTCTCCAGGTTCAGCGACTGCACCGGTAATTCTTTCAATGATTACATCTGGAGTTCCAGCACGAATATCTTTAGGAATTCCTCCAAGGATTCAAGCAGGGATTACTCCAGGATTTCCATCAGGCGTTCCTATAGGGATTTTATCAAGAATGTATTTAGGGCTTCCATCAGAGTCCTCCTGGGGATTTTATCATTAGTTCCTCATGGCATTCCATCAAGAGTTCCTTCTGAGATTTCACCAGGAATTCGTAAAGAGGTTCTATCAGGAGTTCCTTTAGATATTATATCAGAAGTTCCTCGAGAAATTTCATCAGGATTTCTTCTAGGGATTTCATAAGGAGTTCCTTTAGGAATTCCTCCAGGAATCTTATCAGGAATTCCACCAGGGATTTCATCAGGAGTTCCTATAGAATTTCCATCCAGGAATTTCATCAAGAGCCTATAAAGGAATTTGATCAAGAGTTTCTCCAATTATTCCAACTGCAGTTCCTTCAATAATATCTTTAGGATTTCCTCCAGGGATTTCATCAGGAGTTCCTCCAGGAATTCCATAAGGATTTTTTTATGGGGATTCTGTACCTAGAGTACCTTTAGGACTTCCATTAAAATTCTTCTAGGGATTCCAATGATTCCATCAGGAGTTCCTTATGTTCTCCTATAGAGATTCCCTTCAATGATTCCATCAGTAGTTCCTACAAGAACATCTCTAGGCATTCCTCCAAGGATTTCATCAATTCTATAAGAGTTCTTCTGAGGATATCATCGGGACTTCCTCCAGGATTTCCATCAGGAGTTCCTCCAGAGATTATATAAAAAGTTTATCGAAGAATTCTATCAGGATTCCTTCTAGGCACATCTTAAGGAATTCCATTAGAAATTTTAGCAGGAATACATCCTAGGATTTCATCAATAGTTCCTTCAAGAATATCTTAAGGAATTCCTCCAAAGATTCCATTAAAAGTTTCTCTAGGAATTTCATTAAGAATACCTTTAGGGTTTTCATTAGAGTTCTCTTAGCGTTCTCATCAGGAGTACCTCCAGGAATTCCATCAAGAGTTACTTCTGATATTTCACCTAGAATCCCTACAGAGATCCTATCAGGAGTCCCTCCGGAGATTACATCAGGAGTTCCTCGAGGAATTACATCAGGATTATGTCTAGGGGTATCATAAGGAGTTGCACTAAGGTTTCTATAAGGAGTTCCATCAGGAATCATATCAGGAATTCTTCCACGGACTTCATGAGAAGTTTCTCTAGAGATTCCATCAGAAGTTTCTTAGGAGATTTCACCTGGAACTCCTCCAGAGCTTATACCAGGAGTTCCTCAATAAAATGCATCAGGAATTCTCATAGAGATTCCGCAAGGAATACTTAAAGGAATCTTATCATAATTTTCTTCAGAAATTTCAACAGGAGTTCCTCTAGAGATAAGATCAGAAGTTTCTGCAGAAATTTCACCTTGAACATCCTCATGGATCATATCAGAAGTTCTTCTAGGGATTACATCAGGAGGTCTGCGAACAAAGTTGTGTATTTGTACAAATCGCATCACTCCCGCACTACATGGTGGATCGAACTGTTTGTTCGATGAGTTTCCTCGCATAAAACGCTACCTTATGAGTTCCTACGTACATTAAGTCGCATAAGAGTACAGACTAATTCGCAAGAAAATCTCGCATTGTATGTCATGTTTCATCATATAAAATATGTACATATATCGCCTCCACTTTTGTACGTATAAGGCCTTTCCGCGACATCTTATACGTGAAAATTTGCACATAAAAGCGTCGCATAACGCAAAAGGTGATTTGTTTATACGCAGATTCTGGTTGTCTGGGGAGATCCTCTAGAGATTTTGTCAGAAGTTGCTCCGGGGTTTTCATTAAGAGTTCCTTCAGAGTTTCTAATTGGAATTCCAACAGGAACTCTCCATCAGAAGTTTTTATAGGGATTTCATCAGGAGTATTTCAATAGATTTCATTTGGAATTTCTGCAGGGATTCCATCAGAAACTCTTCCATGCATTTCTTATGAAATACTTCTGAGGTTTGATTATAAAATTCACCTGGGGCTTCATCATGAACGACTTGTGGGATTCCATCAGAAGTTCTGTCAGGGATTATATCAGGAATTCTTCCAAAGGTTCCTTCAGGAATTCCTCTAGGGTTATTTTAAGTTCCATCAAGCGAATCTATGACATTTGGTCGAATGACATTTAGTCGAATGACGTTTGGTCGAAAGTACATTTGGTCAAACGGACATTTCGTCGAATGGACATTTAGTCGAAAAAGTTTAATTGCAGCAGAAAGCATATGATATTTGGTCGAACCGACATTTCATGGAAATAATAGTGGTTGAATCTAAATAGTATGGACACAAAGTTTTACGTTAAGTCTGACTATTGTCGAGAGTAGCATTTTGTCGCTTATACAAGAGGGATTGAATAATTGAAAAAGTATCAGCCATTATACCAACAATCTATATGCGATTAGCAAAATTTTCCTAACATATTGATCAAACTCTTGCGGTTTTTATGCTGCTTTTTTCGTTCAGGTATGTTTTGCCATTCGAGATTATCTGATCATAAATGGATGCAAGTAAACTATTGTAGCCTCAGTCAACTCGACTTTCCAACAAAGAGTACATAGAATTAGCACAACTTTCAGTTTTAATAATACAAAGTTTCTATTGCGAACTCTGTCATTCACCCGAGGTCATCAAGGAGACCCGGAATTCAAAGAAAGATCCCGAGTACTCTCTTTGAATGCTGCCATCAGATGAAGATTAGCAGTTCATAACGAAGAACGATGACATTTCAAAAGATGATTAAATAATGAAAACATTATGTTCACATCGTCGAGTAATTAAAACATTCATTAGGCAGTTTTCAAAGAATGATGATATTTTCAAAGAATAAATAATTCATTAGAGCTAAATATTTCAGCCAATGTACAACTCCTTCTAAAAAGTTCATTTAAATAATCACCGAAATCCTAGATTTTGGCATATCTTCAAATTACAAATGAAAAGTTGTATATTTTTATTCAACAACAGTTAAAGAATCAGATTATTCAAAAGAATACATTATCCTATAAATTTTGCAAACTTTGAAAATAATAATTAATTTTACCAAATGATCCTTCAATAAACCATTTTAAAATAAGCTTTCAACCAAATTTCCGTTAAATGTACTTTCGACCAAATGTCATTCGACCAAACGTCATTTGACTAAATGTCATTCGACGAAATGTCCTAAAACCCCATCAAGCTATTAACTACGGATTCCTCCCGGAATTTATGAAGGAATTCTACCAATATTTTCTTCTCGGGGTTTTCTATACTTCAAGGAATTCCGCCAGAATTAATCAAAGGACGCCTCCCGATATTCCTCAAGGAGTTTTTCTTGGTATTTCTTAAGCAATTCCTCTCGGAAAAATTCCAAGGATCTCAAGAATTATCAGGAATTACTTCAGAGATTTAACCAGATTTTTTTGATTATTATTTTGTCACCAGAATTACTCAATTTACAATTTTTATAGAATTTGTTTTGGAAATTCCAGAAGTTTCACTCGAGGAATTCCTGAAGAAAGCATTGGATGAATCCCATTGGAATTTTTTGGATGAATCCCTAGAGGAACCTGTAGAAAAATTACAAGAAAAAATCGCTTAATTTCTTTTGGAATTCCAGAAGCAACTCCTTGTGGAATTTAGGAAGGAATTCTAGGAGGAAGTCCTGGTGAGAATTTCTTGAGGAACGCCTTGAGAAGCATCTGAAAAAAAAAAATCGATGTGTGATTCCTGGATAATGCATGATCGAATTGGAACAAATTTCTATTAATATTCCTGAAGGAATCTTTGAAGAAATTATTATAGCCATCTTTTGAGAAATCCTTGGAGACAGCCTAGGAGTAAGCTGAAGAATTACTGATGAAAACACTTATGGATTTTTGTGGACTAATCTTTGAAGGAATAAATGGAGGAAATCCTGAATATTTAGTAGAGGAATCATTGGAAGAATGTCACCTGGAGGTATGCCTTAAGGATTTTCCTCAAGAAAATTTTTAGTGGATAAATTCCTAGAGGAATTATTGATAAAATTCGTGGTAAAATTCCAGGAAGGATTTTTGGTGTAACCCATGAATTCCTGGAAAATTTTGGAAGAAAAATAACCACCACACCAGGAAACCCCAGAAGATTCTAAATAGAATCTTTTAAGAAATTACCATAGCCATTCCAATGTCGATGACTGTTCAGAATAATCCCCGACAGAGACCTCTTATAATTTTAGAGTTTTGCCGGAATATTTTGTGCAAATTATAACTGGAATTGCTCATCAATATCCATTTCTTCCGGTATATATTTTTTTAAAGTTCTGCTCTTCCTCGCTTCGATTATTGCCTTAAAATCGTTGAAATATTATAACCTTATAA
This sequence comes from Aedes aegypti, assembly GCF_002204515.2. Classification (NCBI taxonomy): domain Eukaryota; kingdom Metazoa; phylum Arthropoda; class Insecta; order Diptera; family Culicidae; genus Aedes; species Aedes aegypti. Next base: position 347,449,529 of record NC_035109.1, on the reverse strand, counting down.
GTAGAAGCAACCTGAATAAGGGGCGCGCTATTTAGAGTTCAATGGTGACAAACTGTTTTCTCCGAAAGGTATAAATAGCGGTATCTTTTTCTAAAGAGGTTTTATTCAACATGGTAAAAAATGGTAATTGTTTAAAAATAAGACTACTGCATTATTTCTCAATAGTAATGGAGTAGAACGACATGCACTATACAAAGGACACGGGTATACCACAAAAGACCAAATAAACCAAATAAAAATCCCGAACAGAATCCGAAAAAATGTGTGCAGTGGCGCGCAAAGCAAGGCATGTGCCAAGCGTTATAATGAAGCCTACAAACGAACGAGGGGGCAGGGGAAAAGAATTGGTTCGTTTTTTTTTTCGGGTTACTCTATGTCTGATCCGACTATCGCAAAAAAGAACCATCACGGATCACTCACTCTTTTGAGTGATCAGGATCTTTTGAACGACTCCGATTCTTTTTGTACATCTCTAGTCTATACACCATGATCTGACGTCTCACGATAACGAACTGCTGTAATCATCAGTGTCCGTCCTCCCGCATAGCAAAACAATGTTTTTTTTTCGAGTAGAGTTAACGCAGTGTTTATTGCAACATAAATGCATTAAAAGAGACAATTAAATATTATTTGCGTATTTATTTGCATGGAGGAATATTGATACAAAAAGTACATTCGGCCTTATGGTATAAACACAACAGCACAATATGGTGTACGATTAAAATACAATAATGAACCATAAACCGGTTATTATACATACATTTTCCATAATATTCAAACTTTATAGTTCAATCATTCGGGAACAGTTTGCGTTATAATGAATTGGACAGAAAATGGATAGTAAATCGACCATTTCGCAAATTGTGCACGAAAAAAAAAATGTTCGGGAAAATCGGAGTTTTTTTATGGTTACATAACTTAACCGCCTATTCCCCACATTGTTATTTTCCCAATTACAATTTACCAAACTGTCAAAACAGTTCATGGTAATGTTGGGTTATTGTTATTTTTGATGTTATCCGAAATTGTTTACGTGTAGTTTTAAATTGTTCTGAATAATATGACAAACAATACAAGTATGGTTCTTAACTATGCGGGCTATTAGCCCGCCAGCTACGCAAATCGCCTTTGAGCGGTTCCACGCCGTTTCGCAAACCCGATTATTTTTGTATTTTTTGAATCGCCTGAAAATTTGCATACAGATTCTAATGACCAAAAATGCCATTATGCACTTTCAGACCGCCATTTTGAACCTCGCCTTATTTTTGAGAAGGGCGTATCAGAAAATGAATGGCAAATCTTTAAAAAACTGTAACTCGAAAACGGTTTGTCCGAAGGATTTGAGATTTTCTACAAAGTTGTAGGTATTGCTTAGGACTATATGGAGAAAAATATGCACGGTAAAAAAAGTTACAGATTATTTTTTATTTCAAAAACAAAATTTTAAAATCGATTTTCTCCAGAAACGCAGTTTTGATTTTTTTTTTATTTTTGGATATGTTTTAGGGGACAACTTATGTGATTTATTGCAAAATGGTTCAAAATGGAAGAATTATGGACAAAAAAGTTTTACAAATTTTGAAAAAAAAAATCGAAATAGAGGAAAACAATAATTTTTTATGTGATTATTTGAAAGTACAAAAAAATTGCAATCGAAAAGGGCTTAGGTAAATTTTTTCTAGGTTGCATCAATTTCGAGTTTTACTCATATTTATATAAAATTATCAAATAAAAAAAGTAAAATAGGCCCTTTTCAAACATATTTCGTGTTTCTCCATTCCAGAAAAAAAATTGATTGAGCGAATCGTAGCTAAATCGTATATCATTTGATCAAAACATTTATGCTTAAGTATTAAAAAAAGAGTGCACGGTGAAAAATATAAACGATATTTTCAAATGAAAAATTGAAGCTAATAGTTCTTAAAAACCGCAACATTGATGTTTTTAATTTTTGGATATATTCTGCGCTTGTTGTAGGTATTGTTTAGGACTATTTGGAAAAAAATATGCACGGTAAAAAATAATGACAGATTTTTTTAATAAAAAAAATTAAAATCGATTTTCTAAAACGTATGGCTACCAGAGCCAGTCTTGCCAAAGAACGTAAACATCCGATAAAAAATGCTAATGAACTATATTATTGGGCTCAAAATCGGAAATAAGAGCAGCTTACACAAATCTTCTTTTGTTATTCAACTACTGAGGAATATGATATCATCGCACAAGAACTTAACCAACTATTTTCAAGTGCAAAAACAGTTCAAGGCACTCAGAAATATCACTCGTTTATCCCTATCTCTGAAACACAAATTGAAATTAGACAATTTTCGAGCTGTGACGATAACAAGAAAGTAGTTGATATAACTAAGAAATAAAATTGCAGTATACATATATAAAAAAAAAACAAAAAAAAAACAAAAAAAAAAAATAAAAAAAAACAAACTCCTTCTCCATGGTTGTACGATCTTGCCGCGAAGAGAGGGCTTTACCCATTAGCCGGGCTAAGCCCTGGTTACCAAAGGTACACCGTTGTGATAGAATCACCTTTTTGAATGCCACGTTTAGATTTACCGTGTATATCTCGGAAGTGATGCATCTCAGCTAAATTTTACTTGAGTATTTTTCGATAGAAATTTTTCATATTTAAAAATATATGGTTATTTTTCTGTACTCAAAAAAACGCTCCAAAAATATCGTTTTACATAAATTCGTTTTACTTATTATTTCAAATAATTTATTTTTTATTCAAAAATTTCCCGTTTTGAGGCATTGTGCAAGAAATTACAAACAATATGCCGCAAAATATATCCAAAAATTAAAAAATTTTGCGGTTTTTAAGAACAATGAACTTCAAATTTTCATTTGAAAATTTCGTTTATATTTTTTTAACCATGCATACTTTTTTAAATACTTGAGTATATAGGATTTGATCAAACAATAAACAATTCAGCTACGATTCACTCAATCAAAATAAAATATTTCTGGAATGGAGAAACACGAAATATGTTTGAAAAGGACTTATTTTACTTTTTTAATTTGAAATTTTTTTATAAATATGAGTATATCTCGAAATTGATGCAACCTAGAAAAAATTTACTTAAGCACTTTTCGATTGCAATTTTTCTGTACTTTCAAATAATCACATAAAAAATTATTGTTTTCCTCTATTTCGATTTTTTTTTTGAAATCTGTAATTTTTTTTAAAAATCATAACTTTTTTGTCCATAATTCTTCCATTTTGAAACATTGTGCAATAAATCACATAAGTTGTCCCCTAAAACATATCCAAAAATAAAAAAAATCAAAACTGCGTTTCTGGAGAAAATCGATTTTAAAATTTTGTTTTTGAAATAAAAAATAATCTGTAACTTTTTTTACCGTGCATATTTTTCTCCATATAGTCCTTAGCAATACCTACAACTTTGTAGAAGATCTCAAATCGATCGAACAAACCGTTTTCGAGTTACAGTTTTTTAAAGATTTGCTATGCATTTTCCTATACGCCCTTCTCAAAAATAAGGCGAAGTTCAAAATGGCGGTCTGAAGGTGCAAAATGGCATTTTTGGTCATAAAGAATCTGTATGCAAATTTTCAGGCGATTCAAAAAATACAAAAATTAAATTTAAAAAAAAATCGTCATGTTCGGTGGAATTGCTCCTTTGGTTTATGTAAGCTATTTTAGAATGACTAATCAACATTGGCGTTCTTTTAATCGACAGAGTGTGAACTAGCGTCAGTAAAAAAATATTTCAATAAAGACAAACAAAAATCCTATTCACCTTCATTAACCTCGGATTCCAAGTTGATAATGTTGCTGCTCGGTTTTAATGTGAATAGGTCATGCGTGAAAATATTATGAAATTCAACAAATTATCAACAACTACCACCTCCTGCCTAGAGCAGCAAAACGATAATAAAAACCTCACAAATGCCAACAAAACACTTAAATTATTGCGGTGCTCGGATGCAAAAACCCCGAAGTAGGAAACCACCAAAGTGTGCCTTATCCACCCCCGTTCACCTAACCACATGAAGAGGTAGTAGCAATTTGCCTCACATACTCAGCCCTTTCCCCCGGTGCAAACTGAACCAAACTGACTAGCACCCATGGCAGAGGAAGTAACCCGCAGCCATCCGACACTCCGAGGAAGCAAAGGACCCAGAGCTCATACACAAGCAATTGTTTTATTCAAATTATATGCAAATTGAATTTCTGCTCTGATTCGATTCACCTTCAACATGGCCTCCGGAGCACATCGCTTCCACAGTGCTGCGCTTTCGACACTCTCATCGTTAACCCCCCACTCCTCGACATTACGATGATAATAAAAACACTAAATACTATTTAGCAGAGCTGATAAGTGGAAGTGGGGGGCGGCATTGGATGGGAAGAAATCTGCAGTCGAAAAAGGAATTCAACCCAAGATCAAACGATTCATTCGGGATTGGAAATTCCGAACCGACCTTCTCTATTGCTCTGCACGGAAGTAAAGGACGTGGCTAGAATTTTCCAAAGGGAGACACGGGTTAATAGCGACCTCAGAAGCTCAAGTAAGAATTTAACGCAAAATGCAAATTTAACGCAATGAGTGCAATTATTCATCCTTTGCTCTCTTTTAGCATGAAACAGTAAACCAGGGCTAAATATTTCACATCCAATTAATTTCGTGAAATATCTACGATTATCTGCAATTGATTTGATTTTAATTGACTCTAGTCACCTTTGTAGCCAACTGGTTACTCACGCTAATTTTGATTCTGATCATGTCCCTGTTACATTTTAAAAAAGACAATTTACACCGTCTTCAGCACATAAGCTGCATAGACTGAACGATCACTAACATTAGGCAACGGACAACATGAAACACCCAGTAGCCCAGCGATGAATTTTTCGTTTGACGAAAAGTTTCCACCAACTGGAGCGGGAATCGAACCCACACCCCGTGGCACAATACGCCTAGACGACTGACGCCGCTAACCGTAAAGCCACGAAGCCGAAGTCGTTAAATCTCCCATGTAACGACTTCCTGTGAGAGCTGGTGTTCCTCAAGGCAGAATTTTGGGACCAATAATATACAATATTAATAGTTACCTCAGGGATGTCAAAAATCTTTTTTTGTGGATGACACAGGCCTCTTCGTCAAAGGACAAAGCTTGCGTGTCATCTGTAGTGAATTGCAAAAGAGTTTGGATATTTTGTCTTTATACTTGCAAAACAGAACCAAAATGGTAGTGCTTCGTGAAGCCCAAGCAGGACAGTTCGGTTTTACGTCGTCCGATAAATTTTGCTCACGGTTTCGCGCATGGTTTCGTCGCCGAAGAATTTTTTTTCTGTTTTGGAGCGTCTTGCTGGGTAGGTATTTGGGAAGGCACAAGCAAGACGGTTTGTTTTCGGGACGCCAAGAAGTTTTGCTGTCAGTGTCAGTTTTGTGTTCAGTCGAGGATGGATTACCAACTGGTGAGTTCGTTTCATGCTTGTGATAACACATTTTTTTTTGAAAGCGTAACTTTTAAGTAATATTAAAACAAACTTTGTATGGTTCGTCACTATAAGTGTCGACATTATGCTTTTTTCTTATACAATTACAAGAGAAAAATATATATTCTCTTTTTGCAATAATTAAAAAAATATCTTTTGAATTGTTCGACATTATAGATGTTGACGTATTTTTTAAAGCTTCTACCAAAAACTTCTCGAGACAAAAATACAAAACTAGCTTTAAATATAAGTTGTATATTTCCCCCTTGTCCATGGATCGCATCATCGACCAGAGGTGACTCCCAGATCTTTTCCTCCCTCACTAATAAATACCCTTCCTGTGGTGATTGTGGAGATGCAGAGATATTCTCGATCTCTAGAAGCAACAATCATTACACCCTAACATTCCTTCCCCATCCCAACTGACTTTAAGGACTTGGCCGGCGCCGTTATTGATCAATAACGTTAGATCTGCTAAAATTGCACTTCGAGAGTAAGCGGAAACTCCCATCCCTTATTCATTTGGATCCTAGTGCAATTCTTACCAGTTCCGATCAATCACGGAGTAGCAACCATTGACATGTATGTACAGTCAGTATATGCTATGCTATGCTATGCTATACTTGCAAAAAAGAACCAAAAAGCTCTTCACTTAAAACCTTCTAGTAAACATGTTGGCACGATGAAGGGGGCCAGCTATGTTGTGTGCTCTCTGATCTAGGATGGACTACGCCCATGACGGAAGTGGAAACCCGGCTAACGAGTCTCCAGTTCTCAGTAACAGTTTGCTAATAATGAAAAAACGCCCAGCTCATCGCTCTAATCTCGCAAACAAGAATCTTAATGAGAGGAATAAATTTCACCCCGACCCTGACTCTAGGGCTTGTTGCTGTGAGGCTCTCTTCGAACCTTTCGAATGGGGTGCCCATCGCTGCCGGCTGCTCGATGGGGTTGAAAACATCAGCGTAGTGGGTATCTTAAGTGGCATATATTAACGAGATGGAAAACGGAGTCACTCTTTCTACCGTGGTCCCAGCTAGATGCAGTCTCGTCTCGTTTCAGAAAAGGAAACCGCACTACGGGTCGTAGATTTTTGTCACTGTGAAGTCTGGTTAGAAGGGGTTAGAAGGGGCCCAGATAGCCGTAGCGGTAAACGCGCAGCTATTCAGCATGACCATGCTGAGGGTCGTGGGTTCGAATCCCACTGGTCGAGGATCTTTTCGTAAAGGAAATTTTCTCGATTCCCAGGGCATAGAGTATCTTCGTACCTGCCACACGATATACACATGCAAAAATGGTCAATTGGCATAGAAAGCTCTCAGTTAATAACTGTGGAAGTGCTCATAAGAACACTAAGCTGAGAAGCAGGCTTTGTCCCAGTTGGGACGTAACGCCAGAAAGAAGAAGAAGAAGTCTGGTTAGAAAAGTACTTGCGGTAACGTCCTTTGTCGTCATTCTCCTCTCTGTAGATATAGTTGGTATATTCTTGAGGTTTGTTCGGTGGTAGCGTAGGATGGATACGATGAGCTGTCAGTATTAAAAATGATGACGATGTGAAGACATTTGCATCTCAGCTGTTGAAGAGCGAATGGAACTTTTATGGATCTTGTTGAGTTGATATGGATAGTTTGCAATTCATTGGACAAATTGATATTTGATTTGGCAAAGAGTAGTGAATGCTTTCACGGTATCTTTATTTGAATTTAATTTGCATATGAATAATAATATACGGATTGAAATCCGTACACCTAAATAGTGCGATAATTGTGCCGTTGGGTTATTTATGTGACCATTTTAAAAGATTTTCGAAGCTTAACCCCATGGTAAGATTTTTTGTATAAAGATTAAAATAAATTGTATGGTGCGTTAGATATCTCAGACTCCCCTACCTCTATAAACCCTTACGTAATTGATGGACGGCCCCATATCTAGTGTGAAGCATGTTTCGACAATACCTTAAAGATAATCTTATCTGATTCACTCAAATCCCTAAAATCCGCACAAGTCAAACCAGTTCACAAGCCAACTATCCAACTCCAACCGGAACTAATCACGCCATTTCGTGTGAAACACGAAAAATGACAATTCCTGAGAGATTTTCTCCTCTGTCTTGATCGAACCGCAAAACCCAGCACAATCAAAGTCTCAACTATCAGTTCAAGCTTACGGAAAGCCTATAGCCTCAAACTAATCCTTCTCCACAAAACACGCTGTATACCCAAACGAGCTCTTCGAATTCACGAGTCACGCATAGAATTTTCCACTTTTAAGCTGCCTTCGACTGGAAAGTTGGAGCCGTGTCGCATAGAATGAAAACTTTTGCCATTAATTTCCTCTTCTGGGGTTGTGCCTAGCTGAATATGATGGTGTGTTCACAAAAACTTTCAATTCTGGAAAACTTTGCTCAAGCATACGGTTCAGGACGACGACGTCCTGCTGATTTAACAACTGTGAGTGTGTGCATGATAATCAATGCGTTATGAAGATGTCACCTTTACTTTATGAATTGTGAAAAACTGTTTTTAGAAGAAAAATGTTGCTGGATGGCGAATGACGGTTCTATTGAAATTTAGAGAAATAACTGGTATATGAGACTAATATTTGCAGCTTATTTTTTTTTTTTTTTTGAATTCGTTTGATTCTTAAAATTTTCCCAGCAAATGAATGAGAATAGAGTTTGCATAAACGAGATGATATTTCCCCGGAAAGAGATCTTAACGACAGTCAGATGGAAAGCTGAAAATGTATTGAAAGTTGTTGCGAGAATTGAAACCGAGTCTAACTCGATGGATTCCCGGAAGAGTGCCGCATCAAAAATGTTAATTTCTCTCGCTTTCTGGGAGGGTTTAGAACTTTCGTTCAACACTCATAATCATTCGTATCAAAATGCAATGAGGATGAGATTTCTGTTTCGATTTCATCGATAGCTCTAAATTTGCAGAGCTTTCAACAACTAGTCCATATTGGTACAGCATACATCATGTACAATTTCCCTTCGGCGTGGCGACTGCTCCATCGATCTTCCAAAGTATCATGGATCAGATCTTAGGAGACATAGAAGGTTGTGTTGCATATTTAGACGACGTGCTGATAGGAGCAAGAACATTATAAGAGTGCAATCAATTTTTAGACAAGGTGCTAGAACGTTTAAGCAGATTCAGCGTGAAAATCAATACCGAAAAGAGCAAGATTTTTTGTGACGTTTGTGGATTACTCGGGGCACACAGAAATTGAAGAACTGTCCATCAAAAGATTGCAACAATGTCCAGAATTACCGTTGAAAACTTCACAGGAAAGATGATGTTATTTCGAAGGTATATGATTTTGTTCTGTATGGAAGGCCTCGAAAAATCCCAGAGTCTTTGCATTATTACTACAATTCGCGTAATTCGTTAAGTTGCCAAGATAATTTCTTGTTCTATGGTGATCGATTAGTGATTCCAGATAAGTTACAGAAAATTGTGCTTAAAATGCTTCACACTAATCATGCTGGAATAGTTAGAGGAAAGATGTTAGTGTTCAGTGTGTGATCAGAGACGAAGCGTTCCTAAAGAAAAGGTAACATCTAAGTGGACAAGTTGTACGGATCCATATAGACTTTTTGTAGTTGAAGGCAAGATGGTGTTACTGATTATAGATTCATTCACAAAGTTAATTGCAACGAGAATGATGAATAGAACCAATGTAGAACAAATTAACGAACGTTTAAAATAATTTTCAAGTTTGTGGGATTTCCAGAGCAAATGGTATCCGATAACGGGCCTCCGATCAGTTCGTTTGAGTTTGTGCAATATCGGAAATCGCGTAACGTTAAGATTAACTAATCTCCAGTGTATCAACTACAATCGAATGGTGCTGCTGAACAAGGTGTTCAGACCGTAAAGAACTTTTTGAAGAAGAGATAGTTAAAGAAACAAGGCAATAGAGAACCATTAGATTAGAAAACAAAATTCCATTCTAGCTTGGTATAATAGTACTCCTTCGACAGTTACTGAGAAGTCTTCCAGTGAGATGACTGTAGATTCAAACCCAGAATTGTATTGACAAGTATTAATCCGAAGAATCGATCATGTGAGACAGGAACAGATAAGGTAAATCGTAAGAGTGTAACGTTTGATGAATCCAACAATGATAGAACTCCATCCTGACTATCGTTTCGATAAACAAAACCAATTCATCACTAATTGGATCTGCTCAACGAAAAACGCCTAAATGTACAAAGTATGTTATTGAAACATTTTATATTCCCTTTCATCTATTTAGTTATTTCCCCTTCCAGTCCAAGCGTTTAAGCATTTAAGTCTGAGCGATGCTCGAGTCACGGTCTCTCCATAAAGTTTCGCTCTTTATTTCGCTTTCTCCTCATGCTTGACGGTTGTTTTGTTCTTGCTCTTCGTACCGGCTTATTACAAACCTCCTCGACAAAAGTTCATCTCTCCAAATTAAGCCAAACTCGAATGGCACTTAATCAGTCAAATTTATGTGAACGAAAACGAAAGAGTTCAGCCACTGGAATGAGAGAAAACAAATTGAGCCACTCCAACTTACTATGCAACAATTTCTCTCTTCTTCACCCTTCCACACCGGGGCACTTGATTAACTTGAGTAAGATCCACTCCATTAGGCATAATGCTTTTATTGGGGGGCATTCTTATCTCACACCCCCTTCGGCACAGCTACCGAATTAAAGCCCATTTAGTGCAGAACTATTCCATCAGGAAGAATGGTACTTTGGTAATATTGCGCCCCCTCTGAATGGGCTACCTGTTGCAGGGTCGTACTTTTTCGAGTGCCACACACCCCCGCGTCGTCATCAATTGTTACCCTTGCTAGATGGGTAGAATTCCTATGCTAAGGTTAAGTTTTTGAACGAGTTTTCCCCAGTTGAAGTCGGGTCTCTGTCTTGGGTCCTTGCTCAGTTGGGTGTGTTGCACGTTGCGATTATTTTTATGGGTGTTTGAGAAGTTTTGCCCGAATGGGGTGCAATAAATCAGAGGTGCTTGGTTGATAGTGGGTTCTGCTGGGAGGAACACCGAAGAGTGAAGCAAAGTGTTGCAGATTGCAGTTGCAGTTTGGTCGTTTAAGAAACAATTTGCATTGACTTACCGAAGGCAGGTGGATGCAGTGGAAATTTTGGCAAGACCGTTATCGCTGTTTGAAGAGGGTGGAATGCTTTTGTGGGAAATTGAGGGCATTTGCATTATTCATGATCAATGTGTTTCAATTTTCTGATAACATTTATTTGATGTAAAAAATGAGGAAACTAAATTCGGAACGTCATTCTTTCGTTGAGCTCTCCATTTAGCCTCAACTTGACCCAGATACCATCATCATGACCTATTTCCAGCCAAGAACCCACACCTAATCATAAATTTATCGATTTCTTCCACTATTCTTAGTCCGCCGCAAAACATTGTACTATTTCTTCCCTAATTTAGACCTTATTTTGCATGTGGCACGAACCGCCAACCATCCTTTTCCGATGATGACACACGATAAGGAGCAAGAGCTAAATTTGCCCATCATCAAAACACTATCATTGCTCCACCCTTTTCCAACGCCAATCACGCAAACGACGGAAGCCCATAGCCAACCATTAGAGTAACTCGGGGCAAAAGTTCGCACTGCGGAAAGATTCGTAGTTGGTCTTTTCCAGCACACGAGAAAGAAATCCTAACTACACTGTGTGGGGTTGACACCTTATAATGTCATCAAAGCACAATTTTATCAAGTTATAATTTAAGTTGTGATTTACGTCGCACTGATCTGATATTTTAAAATTTGATTCATACAAAAATCTATTGTTCGGAATGTGAGTCTGTTCGGAATTTAAGACAAAATGATCTGCTGTTGGTGGTAAAGTCGTTGTAAGGCTTTTTAAGCCATTTTAAGACAGTTTTAGGCAGGCTTTAGGCTGTTAGAATCCATTTTCAGCCATATTAAGGTACTATTTCTTCCAGCCGTTTTGGGCCATTTTAAACCACATTAAGCCATTTTAAGAGATTTATGACATTTGTAGCCTTTTCAATTCATTTTCTGCCGTTTTAACCCGAATAGGCCTGAGTGAAAGGAAAAAAAAACTAAAACTCCCACCGCTCAACGAATACTTATTTATTTAATCAAAATTTATTTAAATTAAATACTTTATTTACGTACGTTACTTTACTTTTATTTACCTTTATTACGTACGTTTACTTACTTTCGTTATTTAACGAATAATATTTATATCCAGTCACGAATTCTTCAGCAGTGCTCATTTAACTTCTGAACAGGCACCATTGCTGCACCTGGCGCGAAAGATAGCACACACAAATCATGGCTACTATGTTTAACTGCATATATTCAGTGATGCCCGCAGAACAGCCCAATAGTTTTACAACTACAGTGACCCCACGCAGTTGAATCACCCACAATTTATGAATCAGCTGATTTCAAAAGACAAAATTATTATCAAACTTGTCACAAAACATCACAGAATTATTTTTACACATAGTTTCTTATCAGTAAAAATAATGCTGTGATGTTTTGCGACAAGTTTGATAATAATTGTGTCTTTTGAAGTCAGCTAATTCATAAATTGTGGGTGATTCAACTGCGTGGGGTGACTGTAATTCAAAAATCAATAACTAATTACTGGGGCATCCGATTCAAAAACGGTCTTCGGCAAACTTGTAGCTGACTATTGTATCTCACAGTATCAACGTAGTTCTAATCCCCAAGAGCACATGAGCAAACACTATGACCGATTGAATGAACTGCTTGCTTTTCCCATAGTAATTCCCATATAAACATCAAAGGGCTTGTGCAGTCTCAGTTATCATCCAAATGAGCTCAAATTTTGGGAGGACGCTCAGAATTTGATCTAGGTGTGGAGCAAAAACGATTTTTGGAACCACTCTAATGAGCATATTGAGATTTTAATCCATTTTCGGCCATTTTAAGCCATATTGACTATTTTTAAGTTTTTTCAAGCTGTTTTCTAAAATTATAAGCCATTTCAGCCGTTTTAAGCCATTTTTAATCATTTTAAGGATCAATTTTCCACCCCCGCTCGCGTAGGCCTTAAACCTTTGTTGCTGATTTTATTGTAAAGGGCCTTGCGTGAATTAAACAAGTCGTTTTCATGTATTCATTAGTATTATGTATATTATATGTATAAATATTATGTATATGTATAAATATTATATGTATTTGTATATATGTATAAATTAAAATGAATTAACAGATTACACGAAACTAAAATTTATTTTACCAGGATATTTTTTTTTAGAGTATGATCGATGAGTTTCTAAATGTTATATATAAACTTTAAAAGTTTTGAATTTGGGTATGCGTTATGAGATCATGAAAACATTTTATTAATACTTATTTATTTATTTATTGTTATTCAATTTTTTTACAATATCACTTTTATTCCGGAGTCACTTTTATTCCAGCTATCCCTTCGTTGAAGCGTTCGATGTTGACCTTCTGGATGCACTCATCTTCTGATTGATTTGTTGAAACAGATGTCGCTGATGGTACCGTGGCAAGACTATCTGCACTTGGTACTTCTGGTAACTCCTCAGTTGTTGTCGGTGCATCTAGTAATTCCTCAGTTGTTGTTGTTTTCGAACTTCCTGCAACCTGATCCACCGATGATGTACAGATTGCCCGTTTGTCAACGTTTAAACGGCAGGACGTACAAATGCGTAAATTTGTATTCAATGTAGACATTGGAGCATAACCAGCCGCTTTCAGTTTATCTATGGTGCTTTCGGTGAGATTTCGTAGCTCTTTCGAACACTTTTTTTCTGCAAACGGCCTGCAACAGTTGAGAAAGCGACTACTCATGTTGCTCGTTAGATTTTAATAAACAAAATCACTTTTAAGTTTTTACTGACTAGTTTGGTGTCGTTTGCTTGACTGAAGAAAAATTTTACAATTAAATCTTTTATAACCATAGTGGTAGTATAGTTTTAGCTTTTTCGTGAGTATGTTCATGGTATGTACCTATCATGTTTTTGATGTTGTTGAAGTTACTCGCTTTCTCCCAAATATGATGAACAAAGTCTATTCTCTACCAAGGCGGGTCTATACCCAGGTGTAATCAGATTTTAACTTTGTGGAGAAAACCAGCGCCGAGAAAACCGACCTGCTTTACGTATACTAGATCACCTGGGTATAGACCCGCCTTGTTCTCTACGAGGTAAACTTTTTGCATAGAAAACTTTTTTTGTAGCTTTTGTCTTCAATATTAGATTTCTTATAGGTTTCTTTTATCAAAAGGTTTCAACACTATTGAGAGAATTTTTCTTCAGTTACGTACAATAAAAAATATGACACTATCAAGACTTTAGATCACAACACTGGATCGCGTCTAACTTTCTAATAGATGCTATAATAGTTATGAATAATTAAATAAAATATCATGAAAACAACTTGTTAACCTCATGTGGTACCCTTAACAAAAAATTCAGCAACAAACTGCGGTCCTAAAAAAAATTAACAATGAAAAAAAAATTTTTTTTTCACTAAGTGTCAAATTTGTGAAATATTTGAAATGTCATAACTTTTTTGTTTATTGGCTTACCATCACCAAATTTTATGGTAGATAGCTAATATAATGGACCGTTTTTCCTCAAAAAATTACGTTGGTATTCCGATAGGGTTTTGAGATATTTGAGTTTTGTGACAAAAATGATGTTTTTTAATGCAAAAAAAAAAATTTTTACTGTGTGTATTTTTTTTTTGGAATCTTTATTTATTTGTCTAACTTTGTTTCTTTAGTTGTCTAACAATCGAACGAACCGTTTTTGCTGTGCAGCTTTTTGAATATTTTTAAACCATTTTAACATACACCCTTTTGAAAAGTTAGTCGTGACTCAACTTGAAGATTTGATATCGGAAAATGACGATTTAGATGCAACTGAAAAACTGTGCAAAGTTTCAGATATTTTTGAAATGGTCGATCAGAATCGACTTGCATGCCTCCGTGGAATCCCTCTTAAGCAAGAGCAAATATTCAAACACTATTTTCATTAGGTTTTCTTCAGATTAAGTTGAAGCTAAATTGTGCTACTAACGGTCTTACATCAGATCTGATGAAATCTGACATCGATATAATGAAATTCGTTTAAACAATGTCGTATGTCTTGTCCAGAAATCCGGACATCTGAAGCAAGCTTTGGCTTTAAATCCGGACACTACTGAATCAAAATCCGGACAGCAGCATTTTACCACTTAAAACTCGTGCATCAATCCGTTAAACATGTCTCAATTTAGTTGAATATAACTGCCATAAGAGTTTCAACCATGCATGGTCTCTAGAATATTTTATAGAGCTGTATGTATGTGAATTTATATCGTAATTACCTCTCATGTAACTAAGGGTATCTGATTGAGGGTAGCTTGTTCAAGCTGCAACCACGAAACTACATTCATTTAGTTTTCATATTTTTCTTTACATTTTTTTTTTACTTTGGCGTGTTCATTGCAGTAATCCATAAAGCAATGAATTCCTGAAAAATATTTAGTGAAATCCATGAACACTAGGAGAAATTCTAAAAAACAAACTCATGATTGAGATCCGTCAGATACCGTCCTTGGGGGTGAGAATGGGTTAAAAAGGGATATGTACGAAATTGGAATGCTCGTTCTCTGAATGGTAAAGAGGACGAGCTGTTTAATTTTCTTACGGTTAACAACGTGCATATAGCAGTTATTACCGAAACGTATTTAAAACCTGGATCTAAACTCAAAAGAGATCCTAACTTTTTTGTTTATCGTAATGATCCACTTGATGGGGCATGTGGGGGAGTTGCAATCATCATTCATAGGCGTATAAAACATCAACTGTTTTCGTCATTTGAAACTAAAGTTTTTGAAACTTTAGGTGTTTCTGTTGAAACACAGTTTGGTAAATATACTTTCATAGCTGCCTATTTGCCTTTTCAATGCTCTGGACAGCAAGTTAATTGGCTTCAAACTGACTTGCGAAAATTAACTCGCAATAAGTCAAATTTTTTTGTCATTGGTGACTTTAATGCCAAACATCGGTCATGGAATAATTCTCAAAGTAATTCCAACGGCAGAATTTTATTTGATGAGTGCTCTTCAGGATATTTCTCAATTCAATACCCTGATAGTCCTACATGTTTTTCCTCTTCTAGAAATCCATCTACGATTGACTTGGTCTTAACCGACTCTAGTCATCTTTGTAGCCAATTAGTTACTCATGCTGATTTTGATTCTGATCATGTCCCTGTTACATTTCAAATATCGCATGAAGCGATTCTCAATCCTATCAGCTCCACTTTCAATTATTTACGAGCCGACTGGAATATATATGAAACGTATGTTGACTCTAATCTTGATGTTAACATTTCTTTAGAAACTAAAATTGATATTGACAATGCTCTTGAAACTTTAACAAATTCCATTGTTGAAGCCAGAAACATTGCAATTCCAAAATGTGAAGTAAAATTTGAATCCGTGATTATAGACGATGATCTTAAACTCTTGATCCGTCTTAAAAACGTGAGGAGAAGGCAATTTCAACGCACTCGTGATCCTGCTATGAAAATTATATGGCAGGATTTGCAGAAAGAAATCAAGAAACGTTTTGCAGATTTAAGAAACAAAAATTTTGAAAATAAAATTTCTCAATTGGACCCCGGCTCTAAGCCCTTTTGGAAATTATCTAAAATCTTGAAAAAACCTCAGAAGCCTATACCGGCATTGAAAGAGGAAAACAAATTATTACTAACTAATTGCGAAAAAGCTCAAAAACTTGCTATGCAGTTTGAAAGTGCGCACAATTTTAATTTAGGACTTACTAGTCCAATTGAAAATGAAGTTACTCAGGAGTTCGAAAATATTCTCAATCAAGAGAACGTTTTCGAAAATGCCTGGGAGACTGATTTGGAAGAAGTGAGAACTATTATTAAAAAATTCAAAAATATGAAAGCTCCTGGCGATGATGGAATTTTCTACATCCTCATCAAGAAACTTCCAGAAAGTAGCTTATCATTTTTAGTTGATATATTTAACAAATGTTTTCAATTAACATATTTTCCTGACAAATGGAAAAATGCTAAGGTTGTTCCAATTTTAAAACCAGACAAAAATCCTGCAGAAGCTTCTAGCTATCGTCCAATCAGTTTGCTTTCCTCCATCAGTAAACTTTTTGAAAAGGTTATTTTGAACAGAATGATGGTCCACATCAACGAGAATTCAATTTTTGCCAATGAACAGTTCGGATTCCGCCATGGACATTCGACCACTCATCAACTTTTACGTGTAACAAATTTGATCCGTTCCAACAAATCTGAAGGCTACTCTACTGGTCTTGCTCTTCTAGACATAGAAAAAGCATTCGACAGTGTTTGGCATGAAGGTTTGATTGTAAAATTGAAAAATTTTAATTTTCCAACATACATTGTTAGAATAATTCAAAGTTATCTGTCAAATCGTACACTTCAGGTTAATTATCAGAACTCCAGATCTGAAAGACTTCCTGTAAGAGCTGGTGTTCCCCAAGGCAGCATTTTGGGACCAATATTATACAATATTTTCACATCTGACTTACCTGAGTTACCTCAGGGATGTCAAAAATCTTTGTTTGCGGATGACACAGGCCTCTCCGCCAAAGGACGAAGCCTGCGTGTCATCTGTAGTCGATTGCAAAAAAGTTTGGATATTTTTTCTTCATACTTGCAAAAATGGAAGATTTCTCCTAATGCTTCCAAAACTCAACTAATAATATTCCCACATAAACCAAAAGCTCTTTATTTGAAACCTTCAAGTAGACATGTTGTCACGATGAGAGGGGTTCCAATAAATTGGTCAGATGAAGTTAAGTATCTAGGACTCATGCTAGATAAGAATTTAACTTTCAAAAATCACATTGAGGGCATTCAAGCCAAATGTAACAAATATGTAAAATGTCTCTATCCCCTTATTAATAGAAAATCAAAACTTTGTCTTAAGAACAAGCTTTTGATATTCAAACAAATTTTCAGGCCAGCCATGTTGTATGCTGTACCAATATGGACTAGCTGTTGTAATACCAGGAAGAAAGCTCTGCAGAGAATTCAAAATAAAATTTTGAAAATGATTCTGAGGCTTCCTCCCTGGTATAGTACCAATGAGTTACATAGGATATCCAATGTTGAAACATTGGAACAAATGTCAAATAAAATAATCAATAATTTCAGGCAAAAATCGTTACAATCTTCTATTGCCACGATTAATGCGTTATATGTTTAGGTTAAGTTAGGTTAAGTATATTAAAAACTTTTTTTTTTTTCTCTTATAAGCAGGTGAAATCAACTCACCTGTAAAAAATCTGAACTGCTACGGCAAATGAAATGTAATATGTTGTTAACAAAATGTTAATAAAATCTTAGATTTGTTTTACCAAATTAGGATGATAGTGTTGTCTAATAACACAGAACACCTAGATATAAGAAATAATGAATGTAATGTTTGGAATGATACTAATAAAGAAATTTAAAAAAAAAAAAAAAAAAAAAAAAAAAAAAAAAAAAAAAAAAAAAAAAAAAAAAAGGGATATGTACGATTTATTTATTGGATAACTATCGCAATTTAACAACAATAAACTTCAAATTTGGTTTGTATGTCCTTTGATGGTACACTTACAACTGTTCAAAAAAATAAAGAAAAATATTTATTCACAGCGGCACCACAAGTGAATGAAAAATGACCCAATCTCACCCCATGAGGGGGTGACATTGGGTCACTGTAATTGAAATAACTTGTTTTAGAGAATATGATTGCAAAACAATTCATAACTGCAAAACATTGATGCAATACGATGCAAACAAGACGAAAACATTTCTAAGATGCTTCACAAGTATGATAAACCCACATTATTCAAAAAAATTGAAGAATTATGGGAAAACATATGTAAACCCAACATTTATCGTCAAGTTTACATAAATTTTCTTGTTTTCTCCCTCAAATTGTCTTCAAAGTCTCATCCCCATTGCCATAAAGCCTATTCAGTTTCCCCAAAAGTGTACTGAAACAGTGATTATTTTAAACCATCGCAAATTGTTTAATTCCGGTGCGACATTCCACGATCAATACATTTCAGGCAAATGTTGACGACATAATCCCGGTATTTCAGCTATCCAACTCATTTGTACTTCCGTGAGATGTTTCTATAATACGAGAACACTGACAAATAATTAAATTTAATATAAATGAATTGGTAAAATTTTTAGATGTTGCTGCGCACGAAACACAGTTGCTGGTTTGAGAAGTTGTCAAAATGCGTTGCATTGTTATCCAATGCACGGAATTCTTAAGTAGACTTGTTTGATGCTTCAGAGATGCGGTATTTAGAAAGAATAAACACATCTTAATGAAAAAAGAGAACACCTGGCACCGTAATATGTCAAAAAAGTAGACTTGGAATTTCATTTACTATCGACCCAATCTCACCCCCATTTTTGATGTATTAGACACCGTACCGAAAAAAATGATTTTGGAAAAATCAAATAGATTACGGAAAATACGTGTGAAGTGTAATGAAAAGACTATCAAGCTTCTACTAATATAACGATAGAGATTAAAGTACCTGCGTGATACTTTGCACAGGAGAAATTTAATGTTGTAAATTTTATTTAGTTTCAACATACAAGTTTATTGATATAGTGAACAAAAACTATTATTTATAAAAATGTATATTGTGATGAATTACGTGATTACGAGATATGTTCCCTAACATATGAATTATGATTTTTAGTGATATCAACTTTATTAGCTGAAATATTTCATAAATCATATTTTTCCGTTTTGACCCGATCTCACCCTTGACCCATTGTCACCCCCATCGACGGTATTAAAAAAAAATGTTAAGCAGTCCATGAACATTTCTAGCAGGTAATTATAAAACTTCAACAATTTTGTTATGGTTAGCTGATTTCTTGAAAAAATTTTGAAAAAAAATCCCAAGAATTCTTTAAAAAATGTGTAGAAGAAAGAACGAAAAAATCCCTAAAAAACTTCATTAAAAACAGGAAAAGTTTACGTTTTTGTTTTGGTTTTTGGTGAGATTATCGGTAGTATTCTAGGAGAATTATCTGGGGGATTTGAATCACTTGGAGAACCCTCTGAAAAAAATCATCGAGGACTTTCTAAAGAAATTCCTGATGGAATCAGTGAAGGATTTCGTTCAACAAAGAAACATATAAGAAACTTAAGCAGTACATAGAATGGTTCTTACATAAATATTTGGAGTTGCATAAAAGTTCTGTTTCTGGACAAATACTTGTACGATATTTTGGAATAAATTCTAGAGCACTCCAAGAAAACTCGATAAAAGGGCCTCTGAAAGAATTCATAACAAATTGCTAGAATAATTATTGAATCTCTATTCTTCACAAAAAATAAGGTTTCGTAGCCGGAATAGTTTGAACAATTCATAGTTGAATCCAATTTATATCCTGGAGAAATTACTTAGTGCAATGAACCAATGCACGAGTTCACTAATTGACGTTTGAGCGGTGCCGTGTTATTTACGTGACCATGGCAACAAGTGAATTCGGCACCGCTCAAATGTCAAATTAGTGAACTCGCGCATTGATCCATTCTTGATCACAGAGTGCTTTGGAAAGCCTAAGCATGACGGTTTGTTTTCGGGACGCCGAAAAGTTTTGCTGCTCGTGCTGTGTGAGTGCGAAAAGATATTTGTGTTCAGTCGTGGATGGGTTACCAACTAGTAACATGTTTTCATGAAAGCGTTACTTTTATGTAATATTCAAACAAACTTTGTATGGTTCGTCAATACAAGTGTCGGCATTATTCCTGTTTCATATAATTTGAAATGTATACATATATTTTTCTCTTTTCACCATTTATAAAAACTTCTTTTTAATGGTTTGATATTATAGAGGTTGACGTATTTTTTATACATTCTACCAGAAACTTCTCGAGATGAAAAAAAACTAGCTTCAAGTATACACTCCCGTGCAAAAGTTTGTGTTCACCCCCTCCAAAACAGACAAAACTGTTCTGTTCATATATCTGTTTTTACGCGTCCAATTGGTGAACTTTTGCATCCGTCCTTTGGGCTAATAACTAGTTCTCGAGAAGATTTAGGGAATCTTATACTGGAACGCTGCGAAAAAAAGCTGCTACATCGAAAGAAACCATCATCTCATCATTCTCGATGTGTCCTGACTCTAATAGTTCCTGGGAGATCTCCTGGATATTTTTAACTAACCTAAAGGAGAATTGATTCGGCATACTCTGGAATTCCTTAACTAACCATTTCACCAGTTTATGAGTGGGGGATCCGTCCGCCGAAATTATTTCTCGCATTTCTTTTCTCGGCTTGTGAATCTTCGGTAGTCCTTTAATCCCTGGAAAAATGTCGCCAATAATCGCCTTGCAGTCCTTCATGGTTCTGTCCCGGACTCATCCCGGGTAGTGGATCCTCTCTCAAATGTCGGTAGGGGCCTTCGTTTATCCTTTTCGCCATTTGTATCGTAATAATCCGTCTTGTCCATGATGACGATCCCGTTGCCTTTATCCGCCTTAATGTAGAACACTGGTTTATCCTTAAGTTCTTTCACGATCTTCGTCTCGTTCTTGTCTGCACTGCTGCGTTGTCCTGCTGTTATGGCCTTTGCTACGATGTTCCTTGTTGTGTTCTGGTCCTTTATTGATACGGTTTGGATAATCGTTTTTTTCATGTCTACGATGATTTTCTCCGCATCAGCTTCGTAGTCACCGCATATCCTAACCCATTGCTGAGATGTGTCAATTGTTCTACTGTGAACTGATGCGTCGAACGGTTTTTTACGAAATCTTCAATGGGTTCTACAATCGGAGCAGGAACGCGGTTACCTTCCGTCGTCTTGGATCGCATGGTGGCTAGTATTTTTCCGGTGTAGCCTGTTCTTCCTGTCGGCTTTGCATTCTTCCGCTCGTTTAACCTTGATCAGGAATAATGGGAATCCTTCCTGATATTCCTGAGCCAATTTTAAATGCAGAAAATAGAAGTGCATATATGCACAGAACAGAAAATGGAACTACTAATATTCAGTATTTAGCATCAAAACCAATACATATATTGCTCAAAGATGAATTCATACTGAATATCAGATAGCTAGTAATGTTCACAATCCCACACATCCTGATTGACTGAAGAGAATATTCTCAACAACGAATCAGATGCGAAATCACCGGATCACTTTCTGAAATACTAGCGCACGATGCAAGAAGGGAAGCAAACATTTTTAAATTTCTCAAAGATTGTAATATCTATTATCAAATCTAGTTTTAAATGATGCTATGTAATTGAAAAGTGAATACGACTATTTCGAAACGAATGCCACACGTATGGTAGAGTGTCCTAAATAAATATTAATAACAATAGTAATGTTCATGCCATAACATTTGACTTTTATAATCTGTAGGAGCTATTGAATGCTGATGACACTTCTTATAGAAAACGACGATATTTTACAACTTTGTTATACCAGCTTAACATTTGTCAAAACACCGTTGTTTAGCGGTTGAATATTTTGCTTAACATTACGAATGGAGGAAAAAGAATAATATTTTGGCAAAATTATATTCTACGTCAATATGAATGTGAAGGGATCACTTAACTGTGTGTGACCCATAACTGTGTGAGCATGGAAATATTTCTTGAAAAAAAAAATAAAAAAAAACTAGTAAGGCTCATACAAATATTAATTTTCTTTTATGTCCGAGACCACTTGGAAGGTACGAGGGGTAGGATAGAAATAAAAAAGGAACAAAAACATAAAAATGAAAAAAAAAAGTTATTTGTTCGAATTTTTATTTTAAACGATACTTGTTAAACTTTTTTCAATCGTCATCTGGATCATTATTTTACCTATTTTTTTTATTTTAAAAAATATAAAAAAAACCTAACTGATGTCAAAAAAATGATGAATCTTTTTTTTCTCCCCTTCAAAATTTTCGGATTTTGAAGGGGGGGGGGGTTGACATAAAAGAAAATTAATATTTGTATCAGCCTAATGTATTAAGAAATATTTTGACTTAAAAGCCGAAGCTTAATTGAAAAGATCTTCCACGAAAAGTTAGGTGCAAACTAGAGTGTCCATCCCGGGACATCCCGGGACAAGATATCCCGGGATTTGTTAAATTTCGGGATTTCCCGTTTCCCGGGATATTAATGATGTTGTCCCGGGAATCCCGGGATTTCCCGAGATGAATGTAAAATTTGATGGAAACCAGTATATTATAATACAAAACATTGATATTTTTATCAGACTCAAACTTTATTCGATAAAAAAGAAAATCATCATAAAGGAGAGCAAACAAAAAGGTAATAATTGTCATAAAAATACTAAATTACCAAATTAGTAAAAGCGATTTTTGTTTTATTGCGTTACTTTACAACATTTGTAGTTATCATAACTGTAAGCCAATCTGGTTCCCTTAATTATAATAATTAACTTTAAGTATGATCCAGTACAGCACTTTCAATGAGCTTCAAAACGTTTCTCTTGTACTTAGAAGATAATGGTGATAATTTTTAAATTTTCTGGATCAAATTGTAGACTTAAATGTTTAAGAATCAGAGAAAAATAATATATGATTATTTTCAAGTTATTAATTGTACTATGGTCGGTGTTCAGACATACCGGACTAGATGATATTTTGTCATTCTAGAGAAACAGTAAGAACGCCATCATTTATGATTGTTTCGATGCTATTTTTGTACAGGAATATCATCAAAAAAAATCCTGGTGTCATAAAAAAACATTTGGTATGTCTGGACACCTACCATATAGTCGACCATTTTATGTATTTTACACAAGCAATTTCATATGCACTATATTAAATTGTTTAACCATATCTAATTTTGCTATTTGTACATGTTATTGTTCCAAATACCGTGCATCTGATCCCGTTTGACGGGTGACTATAAATTAAACTAACGAAGTTGATCATAATTAAAACATTTGAATCAATCATAAATTTCATTCAGCTATTTTGCAAATATGGCCGAAAAACGGAATATGGAACTCACAGTTGCTTATGTCCTAATACCGTACGTTGGCATCATGCGATTGCATTCTTAAATTATGTTTGATTGTTTATGTGTGCAACTTTAATTCACATTTGTCATGGCATTCTAAAGACCAATTAATAGGTATGCTAAAGTTTGTCTCAATCATTTAGAAACAAAATGAGTAATAAATACGTAAAAAATCGACATAGCTCTCATTTTGAATCAGAGTCGGCCAAGGTAATAGAGAATTCCTTAACTTTCCCAACAAACCCATAATTAACTATCTATTTTTTTTATAACTTCATTAGAATAAATGTGTTGTGATTCATTTTTTAATTCAACTGTTCATCTTAAAACAAATCTCTCTTTTTAAATTCAATTGTAAGCACATTGTAAAGTTGAAATTTTACTTCCATTCCAACGAAAATACAATTTTTAACGAAATTCTAAGAAATCCCGGGATCCCGGGATTTCCCGGGACAAGCATCAATTTTTGTCCCGAATCCCGGGACAACTGAAATGGCCGGGAAATGGACACTCTAGTGCAAACCTTTGTCCCGTATCACTTTATAAAGCTTGGTTCATGCCCGCGCTAAACACCTTCTCGTCTGAGCAGCAGTCGATGGGTGGGCAACATACCGAAAGCGAACTTGAGAGAACTGAGCCATAAACAGCTAAGCGTGCACGTGTTCCTCCCAGAAAGTTGCCTTCGATCGCGATCACCGTCATAACAAAAACAACTCCAAGAGAGCAGCACGCCTTCGTGAGAAATTCCGTCCAGCTAGTCGCATTCAAACCGCGAGATCGAGCACATGTTCCGTCTTGCCGATCGTTCGTTCGTTCGTTTGCTTTTCCACTTCGTTCTGCGTCGTAGTTCGAAAACAACAAACTTGTCGGTAGGCTCGAGCGCGCCGCTATCACCGGGTCATGCCGTTATGGTAATCGTGGAGTCGTCGAGAGAGTGATAACAAATCGTGTCGAAGTGAGTTCACTTTTGACGGCTCGTTGAAATGTTATGATAACATCTTCGCCTCCAAAGTGTAGCCCTAGTAGCCCCTTGGGTGAGGTTTTTTTGGGCGTGCAAACAAAGTTCGTGATTGAAGTGCTTGTCGTGTTTTTGGTGGAGAAGCCGAGTATCTGTTTGCCGGGGTGATTTGGGAGCTTCAATTTATTTGCGCCAAACGCGGGAATCAATTGCAAAGCGTGCGAAAGCGGGAAGCAGGAGTGCCGTTTTGTCGAAAATCTATATCCGCATTTGGCCGTCACATATTGTGTATTGCGAGTATCTAACGGAATCGGCGTGGTTGTGTGTTCAAGTGCTGCTCGAGCTGTTGGATTGGCTCCGGATTTTATTGGTTTTTGGCCAAGTGTTACAAAAATAGTCAAACAACGCTGCCTCTCAGGGGAAAGGACGTCAACATACTGCATAGTGGGTGAAAATGGACTTGAAATGCAATTTTAAGAAAACGCTGATTAAATATTTTGTAATATACCTGTATCCAAATGAACAATCAATTTAATATTACGAGAAATCGATTGGTAGCAGTCTGATCTTATGAAGACTTTGATGAAGAGTTAATGATTTAATGTATTTGTTACATTTGGGTATTCAACTCAATGTGATTTTTGAAAGCTATTTATCTAGCATGAGTTCTAGAAACCTAACTTCATCTGACCAATTTATTGGAACCCCTCTCAACGTGACACCATGTCTACTTGAAGGTTTCAAATAAAGAGCTTTTGGTTTATGTGGGAATATTATAAGTTAAGTTTTGGCAGCATTAGGAGAAATCGTTGATGTGGATCATCATTCTTATTGAAATCACTTGTTCAAAAATTTTACTGATAGAGGAGACAAGCTGATTGAACGATAGCTGGAAGCTTCTGAAGGATTTTTGTCTGGTTCTAAAATTGGTACAATCTTAGCATTTATCCATTTGTCAGGAAAATATGCCAACTGCAAACATTTGTTTAATATATCAACCAAAAATGATATGCTTCTCTCTGGGAGTTTCTTGATGAAAATGTTGAAAATTCCAATATCCGTGGCATTTTTGTTTTTTTTTTTCAGTAATAGATTTTACTTCTTCAAAATCAGTCTCCCAGGAAATTAAAAATTGTTCTCTTGATTGTGAAGTCTTGAGTAACTTCATTTTCAATTAGGCTAGTGAGTCCTAAATAAAAATTATGCGCGCTTTAAAACTGCATAGAAAATTTTTAAGGTTTTTCACAATTAGTTAGTAATCAAACTAGCATAGATATATTTGTAATGATGTTTTTCTGTGGAAATAGTATATGGGAATATCTCAAATCTGCAAATCCTCTTAGTTGAATTTTTGGATTAATTTTTTGCCCACCGTGCACTGTTTGTGTTTGCTTTCGTTCGATCCAACGTCCCCCTCGTCCCTGAAAATGACGTCCTTCACGCTCCGGCCATTTGGCACCAGCCAGCAATCGAATACGAATAAATCGGATGAGAAACAAATTTCCGAGAGGCACCCCCGATGCGACAGTCCAGAACACAGAACATCCGCCCATGCGGCCTTGTGTTTGTGTGTTTGAGCGAGCGCGCGCGAAAATTGTGTTTTAAATATTATCAAAGCAAATGTACAAATATTGAAATAGTGATATACTTTCCGCGATGATATGGCCTTTGAGCGGCAGCTAGCAGCAATGAGGGAATTATGCGAGGATGGTTAATCCGGAGAAAATCGATCAATGGAGAGGAATTTCCGTTGGCAAGTGTTTCTGGGAATTTGATGTTTGCATACGAGAGGCGGAACAACTTTCGTAGGATTGTTGTAGTTCAACTGGAATACGATTGATCCCTCTCTTAATCAAACATAAGCAGAAATGGCATAGTTCTATTTTTGTTTTCCAAATTGCGGCTTGATGGATAATTCTACAAACTTGTAGAAAGTAAAGCCTGAGCTTGAGTATACCAATGAAGCTGAAAACTTCATGGATTTTGCACTAAATACTAGACTGATGCAAATTTTGGAGTTTTTGCTCCCCTATGCTTAAACGATGTCAATTATGATATAAATGATCCTCCCAAAATTTGAAGTGATTCGGAAGAAATTTGGTTGTGCACACGCCATTTGAAGTTTATATGGAAATTACTATGGAAAAGGCAAACCTTTTGTGTTCAGTCCTCTAACTGCTCATCATAATAATCTATGGGAAAGTCAACACACTCATCTCATGTGAAAACTTCCCAGCTACAACTTTGCCGAAGACCACATTTCGATGGGACGTAAGGATAATTTGTTATTTTTGATGACAAAGTCTAAATCATGTTGAGATGATCATTCAATTACTTTCAGAGCAACACTGCTTTTTTGCTGTAGAACATAATAGCCTGGATTACTTTGATCTATTCTTTCCGCCAGGAGCACCATTGTTGCCTGCCGAACAGTTGGTGAAGCATGCTACATGTTAACCAACTTTATGATGATGAATAACAATTTATCCTGAGGTCCAATCAAAAAGTGGTCTTCGGCAAAGTTGTAGCTGGGAGGATTTCACATTAGAAGAATTTGTTCACTTTTCCATAAAATATTATGATGAAGAGATACGGGGCTGAATACAAAAGATTGGCGTTTTCCATAGTAATCTCCATATAAACTTTAAATGGCCTGTGCACAGTCAAATTTCTTCCGAATCACTTCAAACTTTGGGAGGATGCTAATTACCATAATTAAAAGCGTTTAAGCGTAGGGGAGCAAACATTTCAAAATTTGCATCACTCTACTAAATACACACTCTTAAAAGTAATGAAAATCACTCCGAACGTAATTCACATTATCACAAATCACGCAAAAATGGGTTCTAAAATATGTATTGAAAGAAAAATGTAATTTTACATGATGAATGACATGAAAACGATGCCGCTATGTTTGACATTTCCCGAATCAGACACCATCGTATTTAAAATGTGACACAAATTCACGTTATTTGGCTCACTTCTTTTATGTGCATCCAAAAGACGTAAAATCGCATGATTTTTTCGGAGCGTGCATACAAACGGGTCATTGCAAATGAAGTGACAAATAAAGAAGTAAAAATCACAAATTTCTACCAATTTTTCATCAAATTTCTACAAAATTTTGATCAAAATATTATTCACTTGATGGATGCAAAAACTTTAATTTGTATCATCCCATGCGACCACCCGGGAAGTCGAGAAAATTCTAAACCCTAAGAAATTCTCAACTGGCAAATATTGAACCCAAGATTCTCAACTTAATTCAAATTAGTTCAATACTCCGTTTATTTTCATGAATGGACTAGTATCTCTTCCATATAGAAAAATTGAACAATTAGAATAAAGGTATACATTCTAAAGAACTTCTTCAACAAAAAATAAAAATCGGCTGCGCTGCTACCAAAACGGTATTTAAGCTGATCAGTGAGGATCCCTTTGATTATGAAATTTTATCGACCTACCAAAACATGATTGACGTGCATGCATATTTTTCAAAAACAGCTTCAGGAATCATCCTAGTGGTTTCTCCAGGGTTTTCATCTAAAATATTTTCAGGAACTAATACATGGTTCTTTTCAGACATCTCTATCAATACTTTCAGTTATTTTTATAGGATGCTTGAAGGAATTTCTTTAGAATTTGCTTCTGGTAATCCTTGAGCACTTCAACGTTACTACCTCCAGCAGTTTTCTCAGGGATAACTTTGAACAATTTTCCAAAGACTATCCTAGGACTTCGTCCAGATATTCTGTCACTAACTTTTCGACTGAATTCTCTTTAAGAGATCTTCCAAAGATTCCCACAGATTTTTTTTTTCAAGAGAATCCGTAAAGGTGACTTTCAAAGTTTTTGGCAAAACTCGTTCAAGGATTTTTTTTCTATGCAACCCGACAAAAATTTATACGCCATTTCACCTACGGCTATTCCAAAAAATGACTCCAAAAATTCCTCCAGATTTATTCGAATGAGTTTATTAAGAACATTTCAAATGATTAAGCTTAAGCTTCACCTGAGTTTAATTATTGAGCTTCCATAGATTTTTTTTTCTAGGAATTTCTAAAGCATTTCATCCAATGATTACTGAAGTTCTTTCAAACATTTTCCAATGAACTACTCTTAAAATCCCCATGTTATACTCAAAAGTTCATTTAAGGTACCACACAACCGCAAAAAAAATCTTCCAATCATTCCTACACATTTTTCTAGGGATTTCGTCCTATATTTACCAGGAGTTCATTCGCAAAATGCTGAATGATTGATTTGTTTTTAATTTTCTTGGCAATAATCTATAAAATCTTGTGAAATTTCTGAGACATCTGGATGATCTAGAAATACCGATGAAAGAATCACTGGATGAAATCCTGGTAAACTAATGTCTTTCTTGAAAAAAATATCAGAAATATAATATGAAGGAATTCCTGAGGTATGGTTTGTGGTAATCCAGATTTTATTTCGAGATATCCAAAATCATTTTTTTTTTTGGAAAATTCCTCAGAAAAATTCTTGGAGAGATTACATGGGACAAAGTGATTATTTCTTCTAAACCTCTGAAGAAAGAAGAAATTCTTTCCGATAAATTTATGGAGCATAACCTTTTTTGTACGACAACGCAGTACAAAAAAAAACTTTTAAGAAGAAGCACACTGATGCACTTGAAAGTTCCGTTCAGTTCACGCTGATGGACAAAGCTTACAAACGAAATAAAAGACTCCATCATAGGCAAATGATAAATTTATTTAAATAAAAGATAAAATTTAGCATTGTAAGGATCTTCATATTTGAATACCTATTGGGTATTGGAATAGAATCAGCATGCGTTAGAAAATGTTTCGAAGTGTATAAATTGCTATTAAAAGACACGGACACCGTCTTCAGCCATTTAGCTGTACAGACTGTAACTTAACACTAGACAACGGACAAGCATGCTCCAATGGCACAGCCGAGAAACATTCCTGACGAAAAGTTTCGACGGCTGAAGCGGGAATCGAACCCACACCCAATGACACGAATCGATTACTGCCTGGCGACACTAACCACTCGGCCACGAAGCCCACATCAAGAACACTTTAAAATTCGTCATTATTTCGTTTAAGTTATGTAAAATCAAAGTTTTTGTTGGACCTGGAATTATTTTGTGAAACCTGGAAATATCAGGGGATTCCATTTCGGTAAGCGAGTAGCACCCTGTGTATGTTCTTAGAGGAAATTATTCCTGTGGCTCTAAGATCAATCACTGCCTCAAAATGCCTTGAAATACCTGGTAGATTTCTTCAAAATATCATTATACGATTTCTGTTGGAATCTGTCGATTATCTTAGTTGTTTTGCAAAAAAAAAAATAGAAGGGACAAAAGAGAAAGTTGTGGACGAATCTCCAAAATAGCTTTTAGAGCCATCTCGGAATAATCGAAAAACATATTTTTTATGAGTTCTAGATTGATCTTCATCAAGCATATTCCAAGTCTTCAATAAAACGTATATTTTCAGGGATAAAAGGAGTTTATGGACTATCTCAATAAAAGTTTGAAGAGCAAATTTAAAGGAATATGTAGATACTACTGAAGAAAAATGACAACAAGCGGTAAAAAAAGATAATTATTGAAGTAATTCAGTAAAAATTTGAACTGTTTAAGGTATTTCGGATGAAGTTCCTGTACGAATTCATGAGGGAATCCAAGAAAAAAAAAAATCATCTTAGACAAGTTTTCGTAACACCCCTTCAATATACGTCGTACAGTCTGTAGCAATATGAAACTATTACTTGATCATTTTAGAAAAAAAGTTCATCAGGGTTTCATGAACAAATAATCAGAGAAAATTTTCGGATGAATCCATGAACCTTCGCACTTAGTTTCATCTTCATGAACTGGGCTGCGTTAATCTCGGCTTTTCTTTCTTAACCTGGGTTTAGATAACAAATTGTCAGGTTGCATATTTACGAAGCACGATTCACTAATACTCCGGATCTCATGAAATTCGTTTGTTCACTACCCGGCTGTGCACATCTCGTGTAATGTTTGTCGAGATTCAGCATACTTAGTTAAGTTTATAAGAAAAAATTCAAAGAGGCATTCCCAAAATGCAACCTAAAATAATTATGAGGAATCACTTAATAAATTCGAGGTACTCCTAACCGAGGAGAAAAGAATAACTCGCAATAAGGCATACCATATTTTGGTATCATACCATAATTAGGTATTGTTCAGTTATCAATACCTTATTTTGGTATTATAATGGTATTTGAAAAAATGTTGAAAACAATTAAAAATACTTCATTTTGGTATTCGATAGCTATTGAAGACTGCTGGAGGTATTGAGCTACTACTGAAAAAATTCACTTTTATATGAAAATCCATCATGTATTATTTAGGTATTACAATACCTCGTCTAATTATCACCTTGGTACTCGTAGAATATGCAGAAGGTATTATTTGAGGTATTTTACCTCTTATGCAGGGATCGTTCATACCTCATTCAGGTTGTAAGTATTGGAAATTATCTGGTATGGAATACCTCAATATGATAATCAGTAGTTATTTTCTTCTGCTCGAGTGGAAACGATTTATGGAATAAATCTCTAGGAATAATTGGAGAAATACCTTGAAGAAATATCCAGAGGAATATAAATGAAATCCGTATTTGGCAGATACTTTTTGAGTTGCCTAGCAGTTTTTGGTATATTCTTCCAAAATCTACTGCGGACTGTTGATAAAATCATCATGTTATTTATGAGACATTTTTTTAATCTCCTGGTTGTTGGGTAGAATCCATAGGTTTATCACGTAATCTATCTACAGAAATAAAAATGGCATGGTGTTTGTATTCCACAGAACGTCTTGAGAACGGGCTAACGAACTCGCGTGATCATTTCACCGTTACATTCATTATTGAATTCCGACGTGTTTGTGGAAAGAAATAGTTCTGAAAACTGTGTCGTACAATGCTGTACACATTTGTTTAGGCGTATTGTGCCACGAAGCGTGAGTTCGATTCCCGCTCCCGTCGCACAGTGGCCTAAGGCTGGCCAAAAGTCAAAAAAAATGATGTTGGCAAATTCCTTCTCGGATATATTTTCTTGATTTCTTCAGTATTGAATAACAATTTCCCAAAGTTTCAGATCGATCGGTATATATTTCGATTTTTCACAGCATGTGACCTGGAGAGATGTTAGCTGAAATTGACCCTTTTGCATTTTTCAAATTTCGTGAAGTTCGTTCTATAAAAATTGAAGTTTCTGTACTAAATCATAACCAAATCATTCTCAACCGGTCTCATTCCAAAGAATATACCTTAGGCTATGTTTTGAAGATATTTCGAACCATATTTGATATGTTTACCATTTGAGAATGTCAAGAAGTGTATAACATAGAGCTCCTTCAAAAATAAGGCATTTTTTCAAAGGTAGTGCAAGATATCTGGGAAACGCTCTAAAATGATCATTTACCCCTCAATGTGAAACCCAGAAGACGCAAATTCCCTTAAAAAACGAACCTGGCAAAATACTTTATTGTGACCATGAAAAAGATGTTCTCTCAGAAGTCCTCCTTGCTCTGATACCAAACAAATTAATATTTTCAACAATAAAGTGTGATTTTCGAAGGTGGAAAGTTTATCACCAGAGTATACGACAATCAGACGCAGTTTCTGATTTTGAGCGGACAAAACGTTCAAAATTTTTTTGCTTTATTACATTATTTTGGACAGTAAGAAAAATATGTCAAAAAATGCCCTAGATAGCGAAGTTATGTCAGAATATACTACAGTAATCAGATATTATATTCACTCACAAAACTATGAAAATAACGCTTGTAGATAATAATCTAAACATCTTCTATTAATTTTCGCATTTTTTTATGGGCCATACTGTCTTTCGAATCATGTTCGTTTTCCATTATTGATGCGAAATCAGAATTGACTTTCCATATTCAAAATCATTATTCAATAAGTACAAATTGAAGGCGACACGTCAACTTGTTATCGATTTTCAAAGATCTTTTTATTTTACTTCTTTATTAGTATCATTCCAAACATTACATTCATTTCTTATATCTAGGTGTGGTGTGTTGGACAACCTTATTTGGTAAAACAAAATTAAGCTTTTATTAACATTTGATTAACAACATATTACATTTCATTTGCCGTAGCAATTCAGAATTTTTACAAAAGAGTAGCAATAGAGGATTGTAGTGGTTTTTATCTAAAAATAATAATTATTGTATTTGACATTTGTTCCAATTATTTTTCAACATTGAATATTCTTTGTAACTCATTAATACTGTACCAGGAAGGAAGCTTCAGAATCATTTTTAAAATTTTATTTTGAATCCTATTCAGAGCTTCCTTCCTGGTATTACAACAGCTTGTCCATATTGGTACAGCATACAACATGGCTGGCCTGAAAATTTGTTTTAACCTTCCAGTCGTCGTGCAGTTTGCCACGCTGCTGTTGTGAACGAAAAGCGAAATTTTTTCAACAGTGTTGTACAAAATACAACAGCGCGACAACTGAAGTGTTAAGATCAAAAGCTTGTTCTTAAGACAAAGTATTGATTTTCTATTAATAAGGGCATAACAACTTTTTTGCTATCTACAATAGATGACACGCAAACTTCGTCCTTTGGGAGAGAGGTTTGTGGCATCCAAAGATTTTTGACAACCCTGAGGTAACTCAGGTAAGTCAGATGTAAATGTATTGTATAATATTGGTCCCAAAAAGCTGCCTTGAGAAACACCTAATTTTACTAGAAGTCTTTTCAGACTTTTAGTTCTGATAATTATCCTGAAGTGTACGATTTGCGACACCATTTATCTTTCCACCTCTCTGAATTGTTTCCATTACGTCGCTATTGCTGCTGCTGCTAAAGTTATCGCCATTGGCGGGGCGTGAATTTGCATACATCGACCGATTAATTTTTGGTGCTCGCGAGCAGTGCGTTAACATTCAGGTCGTTCACTATTTTCGATGCGTGGGGAAATAAGCAAAAAGCATAATTAAAATTCTACTTCCTCTTTCCTCCCACAGCCAACGTAGTGAAAAATAAAGAATCAAAAAACCAAACCGGTGAATTGAACGGGAAACTGCATTCTGAACGTATGTATGCTGTGCAATGCTGCGAAACAAGTGAAATTAATGGTAATTAAACCTCAATTGAATGTGCATCGCCCCTCGGCTCCACCACCATGCTGGTGATACCCAACAGAGTGTGAGTTAGTGCCAAACGAGAAATGAGATTCGGTCCAGCCCGTAAATCGGATTGAAGCACCCGCGAGCGCAAGCTGGTTTGTGTTTGTGTGCAGAAGAATTAATGCGTGAGGGAAATTTTAATGCATTGATTTAATTGATGGGAAAAGGCCACTGCGCGCGACAATGAATCTCCAGTTTATTATTGATGAGTGAATTTGTTTGCTTTCGATTGTGCTTGATGGTGTTGTGTGCGGAGAAGAGTGTTCCAAGTTCACGGTCAACGTTGCTGCTATTTGATTAAAGTGATTCATTCTGAGGGGAAGACCAATAGCGGAAATATGCTAGTGATTTAAGCCTACCATCGAAGTAAGTATGAATTTTAAGAAGATAATTTCCAACATAAAACATCGGTATACTTAAATTCCTCAAAAAATACACTATATACTCACGTCACTTCTTTCCAATCTAGACCAGATGGAACTTATATTCAAGGGTACCACATAACTATGACATGGCACAAATTGCTTCCGCCTTTGTGGTAGGGACACCAGAGAAGACTGATTTTTTTTTATTTCCTTTGTTAGAATCATTCCAAACATTACATTAATTTCTTATATCTAGGTCTGTGATAGAAAACACTATCATCTTAATATGGTAAAATTTAATAAGGCTTTAATTAACTTTTTTTTTTAAACATATTACATTTCACCTTATCGGTTCAGATTTTTTACAGGTGAGTTGATTTCATCTGCTCATCAGAGAATAAAACGCTTTCAATTAACTTAACCTAGATATATAGCGCATTTATCACGGCAATAGAAGATTGCAACGATTTTTGCCTGAAATTATTAATAATTTTATTCGGCATGTGTTCCAATATTTCATTTGTACTATACCAGGCAGAGAACTTCAGAATTATGTTCAACCTTCAACCCGTCAATCAATCGTTTTAATGCATCGATTGTGCAGGTTTCATGTAATTTGTACAAATAAATGACCTTTTACGTATATTCTTAGGCAATTTTAGGTTGTCTGGGGATGATGTATTGCCAATTTGTGTTGCAAATACGAAATAATGCAATCTGGTACTTGAGAGTTTTACCATTTTTCGAATCAGCCATCACTGTCTTTGTACTAGAAACTCCAAACATTCAGACAACTAATTCGCACAAGTTGAGTTAGTCGGTATCTAACACGGAAACTTTCCCGAATCGAATCCCAATCTGCGCTAGCTCACTCTGCATCGATATGCTGCCTGCGACTGCGATATGTTCCGCTAAAATCGACATCGCAAGTTTGATTCCTACATAGATATGTGCAAGATAGAACAGCTCGCGGGCGTTGTCGTCGTCATCGTCGTCGTTGCCGACATCGTGTTCGACGGAGCAAACTGTTGTTACTATTATTTATAACTTCGAGAGGAGCAAGTTTAACTTTCGGATCATTCATTTAACACAAGAGTTTTCCGCTTCGTCGGAACCATACGACTGGAGGTTTGCCTATAGCGCTCGATTTGTTGTGACTATTTGCTTTGGGGGGCACGTGTTTCTGCGAGTTATGTTGCCTACATGTGAACCAGAGAGAACGGGATTCACGCTGGAGATGCGAGTGGGCCTTTCCTGGTGGGAAATATGACGAGGGGGCGTATTTCACACTACTCTGCTCCACCCGATGATGAATGAACCAATAAGCGGAGCAGTTACAATGCACTTGAGGGTATGAAAATATTGGTCTATCGACTTCTCGAAAGTGATATATTTGTTTACTGCATCGATCCGGGGAAAGCAGTCATTCGAAATATTTCGCTCGAGAAGCTAAACCTGCTAGACATTATTTTCCCTTCTAGAAATAGCATTTCCAGTTCAAAACGCAAATGGCATTTTTAGACTGACCTTTTTCAATCTAAACTAAATTTTGTGCATGTATTTGAAGCTATACAATATGCACTTTCCATCATTTTGCTAAATTATTTAGATTACTTTTTAATTAAGGAAAACCTAAACACGTTTATTATTTGAAAATTCATAACTCATAAAAACGGATGGACTATAAAGACCGAAGAGCAATCAAAATGACAAGATATTTGGCACTACTTGTATAATACCCCGTAGCCAAAATATACGAGACAAAACAGTAACACTCGAAAGAGTCACATATCAAATAAAGAGAGACTAGTTTTTAGTGGTGGGGGGAATAATTAACGTTAAAAACTTTTCAGAGCATTGCGACAATCGAGGAAACAGGGTATTTGAGGAACTGACATTCAGACAAAAGGGGCACAACCGAAATGAGCCAATTTTGAGAAATGGCGTTGAATATAAAGGGCCAATTTTTTTAATTTAATCACATCATATATTTATTTTTAACATATTATGCATATTATGTTCAAAGCAAAGTTAATATGTTTCAGAGCTGCTTTGAATTCAAATTAGATAAAAATAACGCCAAATATAAGGTATTGTACAAAACATTTGCAACTTTTTCGATTTTCTATTCAGAATGGTCAATTTGAGGGGGTAAGATCTGACTTTTTTGTGGACTGATTTGAATGGAATTTTAATTGAAAAACAAATATAACATGAACTTCAACAAACAATTTCCCTGACTTAATATTTCATATCTCCATAACTCAAAACTTTTCATGAATCGCCTCATGTTATCTTCCGCAAAGTTTTAGCTTTAGACTAGATGTACAAATTCACCGAAGTCAGTTTTTTGTGGAGTGTTCATGCTTGCTTCGAATTTTTCGTAAAAAAAATACCCATAGCCAAATTGTTTAATTAGTTTCAAACTCATGATTGGAAAAAATACTCAAAAATATATGCTAATTCAAGTTATTCAAGTTAAGGTACAGTGGGGAAGTGTATCAGTGGGGTAAATGGATCATTTGTCCATATTAAGCATAAATACTTGAATATGTTGAATGTTTTCGCACCATTGCTTTGTTTTAGGTTATAAGGACTGTTCATTTAAGAAAGTGGACACGTGTTTTTTACAGTAATCTGTTTATTTTCGAACAAATTCATGAGTTTACCTAAAATACATGGAAATCAACGTAATTTCGATCAAATTCACAAAAATTTGAACATTTATTGAGCATTGCTGGAGAATGCTCTTACTTTTCTTTTGATACCTCCCATAAAATTCTGCACAATTTTTTTCGGAACTTTTCGAACTGCTTTTTGAACTGCTGACCACATTTTCTTGAAAAAATCGATGGAGCTTGCTTCTCTTCCATCCTTCTTAAGATGCCGTTTGATTATTGCCCAATATGTTTCAATGAGGCGTAGTTCTGAGCAATTTGATGGATTCGATCATTTTTCTACAAATTCGAATTATTCCTTCTTGAGCATCTCCAAAGTAGCTGAAGCATAGTGAGCCGATGCTGGCAAAAACAATGGAGGCATGGTATGCTTTCAGTAGATGGGCAGAAGCCATTTTTTAATGCATTCAGTTCTGTAATTTTCGCCGTTGATTGAACCCGTTGTGAAATATGTAGTACTTTCATACCGCAGGAGCAAACTGCTTGCCATACCAAATCATTTTTCCCAAATTTTTCTGTTGGGATGTATCGTACGTCGTCAGGAATATCTGTTTTGGCCACAGCGTTGAAAAAATTCAATTTGGACACTTCGCGATTTAGGCCAAATCTCGGAACGACAGTTTTTCTGTACACCATTTGTGCTGAAAAAAATTGAGAGTCGCCATGTCCATTCGACCCATCGTTAAGAATTTATAATTTTTCTATGTCAACTTTTGTCTGTTGTCAAAATAAACACTTGAATCACACTGAAACAAAATGTTATTTGTTTTTATGGAATTTTTACACCAAAATGCTAATATTTAGGTGTCCACTTTCTTAAATGAACAGTCCTTATTCTTACGTCAGGCCCGGATTTGGGGGGGTGCCAAGGGGGCAAATGCCCCGGGCCCCCCAATGAAGGGGCCCCCCCCGAGAAGTGAAAAAAGTTTTCACTATTCATTATTTTTACAATAATGGTTTAAAATTAAAAACACAATTCTGATACCATTTCTAACAGAGATATTATGACATGAGATAATGATTTTCTAGAGTGAATAGCAAATTCAATACGATGTTTGTCTCAACTTTTCAATTCCAACGATAATCCTTCTATTCGCTAATGAAAATCATCAAAGTTATATCAAAAACTTTAAAACTTTTCGCGGGTCCATAACAGCAAATTTTTTAAACTTTTTTGAAAAGATACTGCCAAAATTATAGTGCTCTTTGTCCTGGAATGATCTTGAAAAGACGAAGATACTCTACAATTAATAGATTTTCTTGATTTTACTATCACGATACTAAAGCTACTATTCTATCAAACTAATCTGATATCCTACCGGAATTTAAATATTTCCATATTTTCCTGTTGTCTTTCCCATTTGTGCCAGATTTGAATAAATTTGTATTAACATTTTCATGGTTTTGTTGGAATATAGCAAATTGTACTAAGAGAACTTAGAATTTACTACAATTTTGATCCAAATCCACGTAATTTGTTTGAATATTGCAATTTTTACTAAGAGTTTTGAATTTATTATTATTTCGACCTCAGAATGTTTACACAATTATATTTCATCGATTCTTAAATTAAAGATAGTTCATATTGTTTAACTCTGAAGGTTGTTAGTTGACAGCGATAGTGGAGCTCATGTGCTTTGCTGAAAGCAATTGCTCTTTGTCCGCAAAGACTAGTTAAATGTCTGATTGAAGTCACGCTAGACAATCGTTTGTTCCTTTTTACCGCTACTATAATCAAATTGAGTATATAAAAGCATATTGATTTATTCAGTCACGATAGATACATTTTTTTTCTAACAATAATTATAGAAAATCAGAAAATATCTACATAATAAAATAAAATACTTAACGATTTGCTTATTGCTTCAATAACGACTGTCGTCCAAATTCATTAAATGGAAATATCTGTAGCAAAATTGTAAAAATAACAACATAATCTTTGATTTTGTGTTCTATGAATGACATAGTCTTGATTTCTACAGGAACATTTTAAATTTCGGACTTGATTAAGGACGATCCAATCACAATTCTGTCTCAACATCCATGATTTTATGT